>NC_090926.1:734126226-734470810 GCF_040938575.1 Ambystoma mexicanum | reverse complement strand
ACCACAACCAAATTTTGAATAAATCTGAACCGCTGGCAATACTCTGGGCAACCTTCCAAACCACCGTTTTTTAGCCCGTCTGTGCAATTGCAAAAGGGCCAAGGCGAAAGTAGGCACTAGAGGCTGAATCAACTTGCGGAGCTCTGGTTCATTAGATTTAAGGTTTTTTTTACGATTTGCTGAATTGAATTAGCAGCAAGTTCACGGGAGGGAGAGGTGTTGCCCACACCTCTTGTATTACCATGAATTGGTTGGACTTCATAATTCTTGCACTGATAATAAGGTGCACATTTTTCAATTTTTCATGTAAAGGATTTAATGAGTGATTTAGGTAGATCAGCCAACACGTGTTTCGACCCATCAGAGTCTTTATCAAGGCTGAATCAACACAGATGTTTAGTGAGGTGCAATTTAAGAGGAAGACATTTTTACGTGTTTTCTTAAAGAAAATATATATATATATATAATTTTTCAGACCATTAATTGATTAATAATGTGCCCAGAACATAACCGTGATTTGTCATTATCAACAAAAAGAACAACAAAATCAATTATATGTGCCCATGTCCATTTGTAATACATTTCAGATAGTAGCACACAGCAAGATAATTACTGGTTCTTTCATCCATATGTGGTATGAGTTGGGTATATAAATTGAGACCCGGACGAGAGGAGAGAGAAAAGGGGGAAGAGAGAGAGAACAACAGCTTGTTAGTATTCTTTAGTGCAATTTCAACTTCTATATTTGAAGGAGGCTGACATCCCCAGCATAAAAACCCTTACCTAAATGAATTCTTAGATTTCGATTTGATTTAGATTTTGAGTAATTTATTACGCGCACCAGACAGAATAAACCGTATTTGGGCGCAGATGGTAACTAGAAGATAGAAGATTTCATAAGAAAAGAAAAGGGCATAGCTGGCATTCTAACTTAGTTAACTGTTCACATTTATTTAAATAGAAATGTTTTCAATCTCTTTCTAAAAAGGTCCAGGATTTCACACTTTCTGATTTCAGGGGGGAGTTGATTCTAAACTTAAGGACCATAGGCACCAAGGCTTCTGTCTCCTCTTGAAATGCATTTTGTTTGTGGGATGCAGGGTAGGAGCTTGTCCTCTGAGCGTAGACTCCTTTTCGGCTGATATAATACAATTTTATCAGCTAAATATGCGGGGACAAGCCCTTTCATGCATTTGAACACTAGACATGCCATCTTAAATTTGATTCTATTTTCCACCATCAACCAGTGGAGTGATCTCTGCATTGATGACACATGGTCTCTTTTCTTCAAGTTTCCAATTACTCTTACTGCTGCATTCTGTGCTCTTTGGAGTCTCATCATTTGCTTTTGAGGAATTCCTGCCAGCAAACTATTGCAGTATTCCAAGTGGGGGTTAGTCATTGCCCCCACCACAATTGCTCTGTCTTCCATCGGAATATAGGGGAGTATTTTCCGTAGAAATCGTAATGCAAAATGAACTGTTTTCACTTTGGCTCCTACTTGCGTCTCACTATTGAAATTCTCCTGCCACCAGCAGCCTAGATTTTTAACTTTTTTTGCATATTGCAGTTTTTTACCTAGGATCAGTGGGGGAGAACTTTGAATTTCCAATGCTTTTTTATTCTTTGGACTAAACAGTATGATTTCCGTTTTTGCTGCATTTAGTTGTAAATGGTTGTTATTCATCAATTCTTTAAGTTCTTTCATACATTGGTTAATTCTCTCAAAAACCTCTTCACTATTTTGTAACTCAATATAGAGCTGCATATCATCCGCATATGAATGAAATAGCAGTCCATATTTCCTGAATATCCTACAAATAGGACGAAGATAAAGGTTAAAGATGAGTGGGGACAGAGAGGAGCCCTGTGGAGCCCCGCAATCAGGTTCCACCATTTGTGAGGTGAAACCATCCAGTATGACCCTCTGTCTTTGAGAAATGACTCAAACCATTTCACAACCCGTTCAGAGGCTTTTCCCACCTGCCCGATCCGTTCTGCCATTATCTGATGATTTACGGTAGGCCATGGAGAGATCCAACATTAATAGCACTGTAGATCCCCCCTATCAGCGGCCTCCGTTAAATCATCATGTACGGCTAAAAGGGCCGACTCTGTGCCATGGTTCGGGCGGAAACCTGATTGGAGATTATCCAATAGGTTCTCTTTATCCACGAATGCCTGGAACTGAGTACACACCACTTTTTCCTGAATTTTCGTTGGCCACATTAAATTAGCCACCGGTCGATAATTCTTCATTACTTCTGGATCTAGGGCGGGTTTCTTTAACAAAGGTTTAATTAATGCTTTTTTAGGGCTATGGGTTCCTGAGAGTCTTGTAATGACTTATTCACAAAAGTCCCAATGAACAGTGTTAATTCCTTCGCTAACCGTTTGGCAGCATATGCTGGCATTCTACATGAAGAGTCATTAGTGGGTTTCAGTTGTCTTAAAAGAGTAGAGATTGTCTCATCCTCCACTTTTTGGAACTGAAAGACTGTTTCCCTTTGTTTTTTCTTCTCATGTTCCTCTTCTTCCTCCATTTTCCTCTCTGATTTAGGGTCCCTTTCCAGTTCAATATTTTTTAGTATGGTGACTATTTTTTCTTTAAAAAAGAGGTTACATTTGTCAGCCTTTTCCTGAGATGCCGTGTATGTCTCCAATTATCATTAGCTTTACGCATTTGGTTCCGGAGCAGAGCGAGTTCAGGATTAAACCAAGATTTTAATTTCTTGGGGTTTTCTTTTTTCAGGGGTGCATACTTATTACATATTTCTTCCAATATGTCCATACCTTTATTAAAAAATTCATCACATGTCAATGAGTTATCAATAGCATTCGTAGATGCACATGGTTGATGGGTTAGTTACTTGCCAGTTGGTCAATCTATATGAAAATAATGAGTTATGTATAGCTTTCATGGCTGTTGAGCAGCCTGTTCCCCCGGGGGTTTGGGGATGGACATGTTATCTGTGCCTCATTGGTGACTGGATGTGGGTTGGCCTTGACCTACCTAAATTACTGATTAAATCCTTTTCATGAAAAATTGAAAAACTTTGCGTACCTTATTATCAGTGCTAGACTTACGGGGTCCAACCAATCAATTGCAAAAGGGGCCCAGCCCTATGCAAATCAGTCACATCTGCCACCAATGGTAGCAATCCAGCCCAAACTGCTAGACCAGGTCCCCTCTGCACAGAAACACAAGCAACCCTGGACATGTTTCGGCCTTGTTGGGCCTCTTCAGTAAGGTGCAGGTTGGTTCCCTATGGCACAGCGAGCAATCATTATGAAGAACCAAACATCCTTTATTGACAAGACATATTCCATCACATTATGTCTGTAGCGTGATATATTGCAGAAGCAAAGTGCCGTGCTGGAGGGGTTCCAAATGAAGGTGGGTTGAGCAGAAAGATTGGGGAATCCATGGGAGTAAGGAACGGGTCTCAGGGAGAACCCCATGATGGAAAAAAAGTATATGCTCACTCATAGGATTTCACTACAGCGTAGAGCTGTGTCATGATGGAATAATGGTAAGGGGGAGAGTTGGGGCAGGCAACGGATGATTAGTGCTACGAAGAGCACCGTATGAAATGGAACTCGTGGGATTGAGGAGGGGAACGAGAAAGGGATCCGGGAGGCAGCGAGGGAGGGAGGCAAGGGGTGGTATGAGGGAAGGTTGTCAGCAAAAGGAAATGGCTGACAGGAACACACCCTTGAAAACTGAGAGGGACTTTGCATGTCTCTCCGAATCCCACAGAGTTTGTAAAAGAGGTGTGAACAGAGCAGGAACACAAAGAGAGAACGTCTCAAACATGACGTACAACCAACCAGGTTGGGTTGATTGCTAGGAAACACTTGGCAGACCAAACAAGACGCAATATACATGTAATTAAGACCTCAAGGAATCTAAAACCAACATAGTACATTCTCTGGCTGGTTGTGGGTAAGGTGTTTGTCTGGGTAAAGAAGCCAAAACTACTCTGGACTCTGGGGCAATGTGGGATGCCATAGAAATGTATTAAGTCTATGAGGCCTTCGTATTATACAGACGAATTGACACATTTGGGAGCAATTCGGACTCGGAAGATGGGCGAGCAATCTTATCGCCCCTGTCTTCGGTCTACTGATTGCACTTGCATTGAAACATCTGTGGATTGTGCTGTTCAGTTATCATGAAATGGAGTTTAGGGACGGAGGGGACAATACATCTATATTCAGGCAAAGAGGAGGAGCGAAAACATGTTTAAAATGCAAAGGACCAGAAAGGTTGCATGTTTTCCTTCAAACGCCTCACCTCCCTACTTTAAAGACTGTGGGCTCAGTGTAAGTGGGATCTCTGCTTTTATGTGCTACTGACTAGAGCCAGGTGAACCTCTACCCACACTTGGTTGTGGTTGGACCTGAATCCAGCCCTCTGTGGCCTGATGGAGTCTCACGGCATCTGCAAGCTATTTACATTGCCTCAATCTGTTCCTTGGGTTTGGGGTGGCCGTGTCCTCTTCAGCACGCCAGTCGGCATCACTAAGTCTCCCGGCAAAGTTCAGCGTGCTCCCGGGGGCTAGGGGCCAACATAAAAGGATCCTGTCACTTTCATGTTCTCTTTGTGGGTTTTGGCAGGCTGTAAGAGCTGGAGTGTACAAGGCGATCCCACTACTTGTGTTTTAGGACAGGTGTGTTTTATATACGCAGTTTGGTGATTTTTTTCCAGTGTATTAGTTTTTAGTGCTTTTTGATTCAGATTTGGCCCTTTTGTCGATTTGTTTATTGGGCCCTCTTTGCCCTCTTCCCTTTTTTACCCTTACGCTCCATTCAAATACTATTTCTTTTAAATAAAACCCTAAATATTTCCCTCTCATTTACCCTGTCCCTTTTCCCTTTGCCTTTTTGTCCCCCACCAAGCAAATAAGAAGAAATCCTTAGCATCCTTTAGTCACCTTCATGTATGTGTCCGAGAACCCTTCTATGTGCTTTTATTTGCCTTAGTCAGTCATTTGTGTTTGTTGATTTTGTCTAGTGTGAGTAATTCCATAGAAAGGAATTGAAATGCTCACATGAGGCAGGGTGTTGCATATGGAATGGAAAGGTGAGGAGGAAAAGGAGGTTCACTTCTTAGAGGGGATGATGTTAATCTGCATCTGGGGGTCTCAGAGAAGAATAGTTTGCCGTTTGTGCTTTTGTACCCTCTAGGTGCCCGATGCCAACAGCCACTGCAGATGTTGCCTGAGGTGAGAGAGTTATTTGGGTATAGGTGAGGCAGTGGAGTGGAGACAGGACTGATAGTGGAGGATTTCCCACTGCTTCACAGGGAGGTAGAGGAGTCAGGGCTGTTAATGTATGGTTTGACAGTGCCATATGAGGAGAAGTTGGAGGAAAAGGAGGCATTATTGACAAAAGAGTGGTTACCACTGCCATAGGAGGATGAAGAGGGCCAGATGTAGGTTTCAGTGAGTCCTTGTGCCAGCAGTTTTGAATGTGCACACTGGAGTTGTTTCTGGACAATACCTGAATCAACATTGGAGTTGGAGAGGAGATGTTGAGAACTCACATGGTGTGGCTGCAGCAGAGGTATCAAGCTGCCTGGAGACAGATAAAGGGATGGTGCAGGGTTTGGTGCTGCGGGTAAAAGAAGAGCACCACGTGCAAGAGACATACTTTGTCCCCCAGCAAATGGTTCAAGAGGAGGAAGAGACTGCGGCCTATGATCCTTTGCCTGGTCTTACAGAAGCTTCAAGGCAGGTACTGTCATCCCTTGCCAACATTTAGGTGGGACAAGAATATCCTGAACCGAAGCCTGAACAGTGCTGAACGTCTCATGAGCCTGGGATGACTGCAGCTTCCCAGAGCGGAAGAGTGCAAGGGAGTAGGAAGACAACGTGGTATGCTATCTATGCAAGACTCAAGTTAAGAAGGGTACACCAAAGAGGCATAAGGTCCTTGGTAACCAAGGCAAGTCACCAGTACCTGAAATGGAAATTGAGACAGGGTCTGACTATCCCTACTGTGTTTATGTGAGCTTCCTGTGACCCCTCTTCCACAGCACACTTCAGAACAGTGGACTGCAATGGTTGATTAATAGACTGAAATTAAATAATGCATTATCGACGAACAAACAGAATAAACTGCACCTGTGAGCAGAATGTAACAATCAGCATTTTATTTATTTAATATTTATTTATTTTATAAGCAGGGAGGAACAATCACATCAGATCACATCAGATTTGACGGGAAGCAGTGAGCCTCTTACAGTGGGGTGAGTTGGCGTGGCATTCTGACCAGTTTGTGGTGGGAAGTAAAAGGAACAGTGACAGGGGACATTAAATGGCTGGACCTACATACAACCAACATTAGACATTTTTAAGTGCAGGTAAGTGGCACAGCCAGCTGCATTAGGGATGTGACCATGATGGATGAAGTGTGAGAGTGGAGGCAGAGAAAGTGAGAGACAGAGACAGGTTAGAGGCAAGGGAAACAGTTTAGCTAGAAGGCAGATGAGAGGTAGGTTAAAAGAGTAACTCAGATGTGAGTAGGTAGGCTTTTAGTTTGGTTTTGAACAAATCAGTGTGGACTGTTTTTTGGATGTTCGGGGAAATATAATTCCATGCAAGTGGAGCAAGACGAGAGAAAGAGATGGAGGGGAAGAACAGGGAGGGTGAGAAGCCATGAGGGTAGTTGAGGAGGCAGAGTGGTTATTAGGAGAAGGCTTGTACAGTTGGATAGAGGAAGATAGATACAGTGGTGCCGTACCATGGATAGATTTGTGAAACAGGAGAAGAAATTCAAATCTGGCCCTGTTTTGCATCATCAGCCATCCAGGCTGCTGACAGTATGAGGGAGAAGGAGTGAAGTTACGGAGTTCAAAATGAGTCCTGGTAGTGAAGTTAATGATCTTGTCAAGAGGACAGAAAGCATAGTTGGGGAGACCAAAGAGGATGCTTGCACAGTAGTCCAGTTAGAGAAGACAAGAGTGATTAAGAGATGATTGGCAGTTTTGAAAGGAAGGAGATGCCTGATGTTCCCAATATTTAGGAGGTTGTGGTTTAGTTTAGTTTAGTTTAGTTTAGTTAAGTTTAGTTCATTTATATAGCGCAAACAAACCCAGGGGTAGCTGGGCACATAAGTAAGCCATTGTTGCAGTTTTGGAGATGAAAATAAAGAAGGTGTGAGAAGGGTCATAGATGATGCAGAGGTTTCTAGCTGAAGAAGGGTAGGGGAGTGTCAGATGGATGGGAACTGGATAGGCAGGGTAAGAGAAGGGAGAGAGCATTTGAAAAAGAGCACCTCTGTTTTTATAGAGTTGAACACCAGAGAGTGTAAAGCCATCCAATATTTAATGGCATCGAGACCGTTGGAAACTTTAATAGAGAGATCAGATGAAAGTTCAGTAAAAGAGAAGAAGATTTGGGTGTCGTCCGCAAGAGTTTGTACAAGAACCCAAAGGAAGAAATGAGTGCCCCAAGAGCAGAGGTGTAGAGTGTACCAACAGTTAGATTAGTGAGTTGAGAGTTGTTGTTGCTCAAGGAGACATAGAATTTGTGAGGTGCCAGGTGGGATTCAATCCAGGCAAGGCCTCAATCCTGAATCCCAAGAAAAGAGAGAGATCTGAGTGATTGACAGCAGCGGACAACTCAAGGATAATTAGGATAGACGATAGGTTGGAATGTTTAGCAGAGGTGATGAAGTTGGAGACATTCACAAGAGCAGTTTCTGTGAAGTGACAGTAGAGGGAACTTTCTTGTAGGGGGTCTCGAAGTTTATGCATATCTTAGAAATTGGTAAAATGGTTAAACACAAACCTTTCAGGCACTTTAGAGTAGTGTGGAAGGATGGACACAGGGTGCAAGTTAGCCAGTAGGTTTGGGTCAGCTGCTTGCTTTTTTTTTAGGAGAAAATAGAGAGAAGGTAAGCAGAGTTGATGGACAGGTTGAAGAGTCTTGACGAACTGATGAGAAATAGGGTCTGTTGGGGCACAAAAGGTGTTAACCTTTATCATTAGAGATAGGACTTCTTCAGTATGTGTGTGACTAAAGAGGGTGATGGCAGAGTAGGCAGAATGTGGAATGTAGAAGGAGGGAGTGTGAGGAATATCAGGGGAGAGTCTCTAATTTTGTCAATTTTTGCAGCATAGTATTCAGCTAGGCCATTAGCTGTGAAAGTGGAATTGATAGTTATTGGTTTAGGAGGAGTGAGGAGTGTGTTTAGGATGCCCTATAGCTGAGGATGTTTGTATTGAGAGTCAATCAGGGTTAGGCAGAATTCCCTTTACGCTCTATCAAGAGATGACTTGAGAGAGTTCAGGGCAGAGAGGTACAGTTGCAGGTCCTCTTGCGAGTGGATACACCTACATTTGCAAAACAGCCGACACATGTCTGTGTGGAGAGAGCACATGAGTGGGGTGAGCCATGGTGGAGGATGATGAGACTTAGGGGTGAAATTTAGTAGTGGGAAGTGAGATGGGGATGAGTCATATAATAAGGATTGGAAGCTGGGAAGGCAATGTTAGTTGAAGAGGCATCAGGTGTGAAGGAGGAGAGTGAGAACTGTCGGTCAGAGAAAAAGGGAGATATTACAGAGGGTTTACATTTCCTTTCAGTAATAGGTGAGGAAAAAGGTGAGGAGAGGTCAGAGGATGGAAAGGAGATGGTGACCAGATAGGGATGTTGTGACAGTAGTATTAGTAGCTGAGCGAGAGACGTGGAGATGAATAGGAGATGCAAAAATGTACCCCAGGTATGGGTAGGTAGGTTATGGATAGAGTGTAGAGGGTTGTCACTAAGAAAAGGGAAGGTTAAAATCACCTAAGCAAATGAGGTGATGTTTAGTAGAAAACGAATGATGGAGTTGCCAGAGTTCACTAAAGAATGGTCCAGTGGTACCAGGAAGGGGATAGATGGAGATGATTTAAAGCAAGAGAGGCAGAGCAATAGTAGAGATGGCAAATTCAAAAGAGGTAGGATAGGATGTGGCATTGGATATTTGTTAGACGTTGAGGCGGGAAGAGAGAAGGTGTCTCACGCCTCTACTTCTGCCAGTCAGACGAGGAGAGTGAATAAAGGATAGTTTGGATTTGTGTAGGGCCACCAGAGTGGCCATCAAAGCAGCAGTGTCAGATGGAGAACTCCAGGTTTTCAGTGGCAGCAAGAAGGTCAAGGGGAGTAGAGAGCTGACCTGAAAGTAGTCAATGATAAAGGAAGATTTGTTGCATAAAGGCTAAGCATTCCAGAGTGCAATGTTCAGTTGATGTAGTAAGGAACAGTAGAGAAGTTGAGTCTTAGAGTGAGAGAGGCGAGGTGAATAGGTGTTAGGGGAGGTACAATTAGCTTGTTAGCTTTGTTGGAAGTAGGTGAAAGAGAGATGGAGAAGTGGGAGTTTCAGGAGGTGAGTTTTATAATAGGGATAGGAAAGGATGACGTTTTAGTGTGATTGGAGAAAGCATAGGGAGAGGTGAGTAGGAGGTGCATCAGGAGGAGCAGGAGTGAATGCATTGTAGGTGAGTACCGCAATGTGGAGAGAAGGCACAGTCATTAGAAGGCTAGGGGTACTCACAGTTGCAGCAAGGAGGAGTGCAAAGCAAAGGCTCAAAGGCAAGAGGCTGGTCAGTAAATGGTCTTCACCGTTCCATGTACCGCCCTTAAATGGGACGCCCCTAGCTGAAAATCCAGAGGGTGCTCAGAAGTGATGTCACAGGCTCTCATCACCTGATCGCTTAGTGCATCAGTGGTTGATCTCTCTGATTTTGTCCATGTGTTGCTAGGATGAGGCAATTGATTCCTGATTGGTGTTCCCTGAGGAGCCTTGTGTGGCCTTCAGCTGGAGAGTGGGCTGATCCAAGATGACTGGGTGATGTGATATCATGAATCCAAGTTGGCCACAGGAAGTGATGTCACCAATCCAAGATGGCCTCAGGAAGTATTGTCACTGATCCAAGATGGCCCGAGGAAGTGATGTCACCAGCCCAAGATGGGCGCAGGAAGTGATGTCACCAATCCTAGATGGCTACAGGAAGTGATGTTACACACAGAAAGGGAAGTTACAAACCAGAAGTGCTGACACACGCTCTCATGTTTGATCTCTCTGACTTTATCCCTGGTGTTGCTGGGATGAGGTGATTACTTCCTGGTTGGTGTTCCCAGAGCTGTCTCTTGTGGACTTCAGCTGAACAGTGGGCCAATCCAAGTTGGCTGCAGGAAGTGATGTCACCAATCCAAGATGGCCACGGGAAGTGATATCATCAATCCAAGATGGCCACCGGAAGTGATGTCACTAATCAAAAATGGCCACAGGACACGATATAACTGGTCCACAATGGCCACAGGAAGTGATGTTACAGATTTAAAGGGAACTGACAAACCAGAAAAGCTGGCACACGCTCTCATCACCTGATCGCCTAGTCCATCAGTGGTTGCTGTCTCTGATTTTGTCCTTGGTGTTGCTCGGATGAGACCTTATTGGTGTTCCCAGATGAGTCTCTAGTGGCCTTAAGCTGGAGAAAGGGCTGATCCAAGATGGCCAGAGGATGTATATGCATATGTAGTGCACAGACGAAGAGCGAAAAAACAACTGTTCAATGCTGTACACAAGGACAAAAGCAGCCCTAATTCCACCCACCCTCTGACCCTTTGAACGTACCTTTGCCTCTTATGGATACTATATCAGTAGCACCATCCAGTAGCAGGGCCAAAAGCCCCAGCACAATCCTCACCACAGCTTGGTCTTGTGGGAGTGCAGCTACTTGGACAGGCAAGGAGGGATTGATGATAAATCATGTTGTTACACAATGCCTGTATCCTCAAATGACCATCAGTCACTGTGAACTGAACCCCATGGCAGTGAAGGATGCCCTGGAGATGTGCATGTTCTGGCACCACCCTTCTTGTTTGTAGGGGACTGCCCGTGCATCGGACAAGAGGGTAGGAAAACGACAGGTGGAGTGACTACCCTTAGGCTTGAAGAGATAGTCCCCAAAAATTGTGGTAGTTGCGCTCTAGTTAGGGGAGAGGGTCACAAGGAGTTGAAAAAGCAGCTTAGTTGCACCCCTGTCAGCAGACAATTTGAAAAAGGAGATAAGGAGTTAATAAACGTTAAAGGAGTCAACCCGGACCAGAAACCAATTACTGGACCATTTCTTGTATTCCACCACCTATTCTTACTGTACATATTTGCAATGTTTATCTACATAATGCAAAATGCTGTTAGCTAGGATTGGAACCCTTGCACTTGTCAATCTTCTTTTATGGATGGAAGAAAGGACCATTTGTATTTAACATGGCAGAGCCTTATAGAAAATGCATCAATCCACCAGGAAATTCAATGTCAATATTGGTGAGGCCGAAGATTATAGAAATCAAACATGTGAGGCACTGAAGAGGATCTGAAATGACATTACACACAAGTTAGACTAGTAAGACTTCCTGAACATCATACTCTGTTAAATCTACTAATTTGCCATCTTGTCTAATGGTATGTTTTAGGTAGTTGCAAGTTTACAAAAGCTAAAGATAGCAGTTAATGCAGTAGAATATTGAAATGGTTGCAGTTGACATTTTCATGTTTCTGCGTGTCATTCCCTTACGCAGCTGAGCAGGCCAAACATTAAAATGTTTGCAGCTGTAAAATAGCAGAAGCATGACTCATGAACAGAACAGCAGCAGCACAAATGCTAATGGTATTAGAGCTATGGCACAACATCAAGAGTAACATCTTCTGGGGTGACAGCACATACTGGAGTGGCACGTGCTCGCGACTAGTGAAAGGGCTGCAGTAGAGGTCTTTTGGCTTCACCACATTCCTTGGCATGGTGTTGAATTATATGACACCACAAAGATGTGTTATCCAACTTTGCCCCAGTCTTAGCCTGGTTCTAAGTTGTATTACATAGCATGCAGGTGTGAGATGCTGTTGTTTTCAGTCCTATATTACGTATGTATGTATGTGTGGGGTTGTTAGGATTTATAAAGCTCAAACCTAGCTGGGAAGTATGAGAGTACTTTAATAGGGGATGCGCCCAGTGAGTTCCACGTAGTGTGGAGAGGCAGCAGGGCCAGCTGGAATAGGAAGTATGAGCAGGGGAGCTGGGGAGCTCCAAACAGGAAAAGGTAGGGTAGAGGGCAGTGCTCAGTGATTGGCAACATGTTCTTTGAGAGGTAATGTATTCAGTTACTTCCCAAAGTGTAGGATGGAGGGGGCAATCTTTTCGGTGTTAGTCTATTTCCTACTTTCATTTTTCCTTCTTGCAGCTGTTTGTTTCAAATCTAGTGCTACGGTAGCTTATGGTGGTGCAGATATCTTTGGAAATGGTGAGATGTTTCACAAGGTAGAGCATTGTTTTGTTGTAACTCTTTTGTGGATGATGCAGGCTGTCTTGAAAAGGGTGCATGATTGAAGGGGTAGCCAGTTCAGGTCTATGAGGATGAGGAGTTATGTGCAGAGACCGCCATTTAGGAGTCGCTAGGGGTTGCTAATGCAACCCCTGGCTGTTAATTTGAGACCCGTGGGCCAATCCCTGCGACCCCTGGCAATCCTCCAATCACAATGCTGGAAATGGGGGGGTGGCTAATTCCTTCGAGGCACGCACTGTATGGGCTGCTTGTGCTTTGGTCTCCATTTTCTTTTCAGCCAGACAGCAGCACGTGTGTGTGAGAGCAGACTGAGCCAGCCCTGCGATACTTCAGTGACGTTGATTTGGCCACTAGCCCTAGCCAGCGGGATTCCGGGAAGAGGGTGGCACAGTGATTGAAGAAGATCCACACCTCCTTAAAAAAAATATAGCAGCTGGGTGCAAAATCCACTTATGTGTAGACCCTGTGCTAATATGCCAAAGGATGATCAAGCGGGGCAATGTTAGGTTTCACCACAAGAAAGGATGCTGCACGGCAATGTCATGATTACCTGGAGGACGCTGCCTCTGCAACGCATAGCTTTTGTGCAACGCATGCTTACAGTGTGTTATGGGTGACCCTCCCATGCGCATTGCCCCTTTAAGGGGATGTGTCCCTCACCAAGTGTATTGCCCCTTTAAGATGGGCCATGACTGTGTCATGGCCCAAGCTAATAAAAGAAGCTCCTGCAGGCACGTGAGACAGAACGGCTGCAGACTCCCAAAGAGGAACGACTGAGTCTGTGTCTCATTAATGATGTAGGCCGCAGGCCTACACGTGACGGCCCAGGCCTGCAGGCCCTGATGCCATGGGACGCTCGTGCCAGGACGATGGCAGAGTTCTGCATGGTCAGGAGCCTAGCAGGCTGTGCCCCCACCCCCAATGGCACTGGGCCTGTGGTGTGCTGATGGAAACAGCACCCTGGGGCGCCTGCCAGATGTCTATGGCAGGCGGCCCCCAACATTGGCGACGAGGAAGTTGTCTCTTTCAAATGGTGTGAGAGAGAGGACTACAAACACACCAAGTGCTGGACCCCCCCCACCGCAGCCAGGATTGACCTGCGCCCCACAGCGCAGATTGCAGTGATGGCCCGGGCCACCCTGCGATGGGGTGCATCCTGCGGTGCCCTGCCGAAAAGGAGGAAAGAGGGGGAGCGCCACAGCCGCAAGGAGGTGAAGGCTCTTGGGGTGAGAAAGTGATGCTTCCCATTACCCCCGCGGCACCTCCCGCAGATTGAAGGGCCTGTGTTTATGAAGGTGTCGGCCGCACATTGATGGGGAGGCCGTGTGTATTCCCCCCCCCCAGATCTGTAGAGAATGCCCTGCAGTCTCCGCCGAAACTGGAGGACGTGGGTCGTCACCCGCTAAGGGAAGAGGGGTATGCCGCCCCTCCCCCCCAAGAAGAAGAAGATGCCCGACCCGGCAGTCAACCCCGCACTAAAGCCCCAAGTGGCGTATTCACCACGAAAATGGAAGAGGCAGTGGTACCCGTTGCATCGTGGGAAGAGGAGCTGGCCAAACCATGCTCAGCGACCTTTGCCGCAACAAGAAGGCGGCCCGGTGGCCTGTGCCGCACAAGGGGAAGCTGCGCCCGCAACCGCAGCAGGAACAAAGAAATGGGAAGGCCCAAGACTCGGCTGGCGCACCCTCCCTGACCGCAGTCTTGGATACAGAGGATGCTCGCGCAGCCAGGTGCGGGTCGGCTTACGGCCCCCGTGACAGCTGTCATGGGGGAGAAGAAATACATCTCCTATAGGAGATGAAGGAGGTGTGTGGGTGACCCCTCCAAGCATGGATGAGGTGGGCGCCCGCCCCACCAACCAAAGGTGGAAAGACACAGAGCACCTGCCCCGACTGAGGCCGCACCCACCTCCCGAAACATAAGGAGGGGTGTGCGCCCTCCCAAGGAGAAACCCTGACGTGGGAACGGCCAGCACTAGGCGAGAGCTGGCTAGCGGCCGCTGCCGCGAAAAAGGAAAAGAGATGAGGCGGCTGCCCCGTCGTGCAGAAGGACGGAGGCAGCCTGCAGCACCCTGAGGCATCCGCCGTCGTGAGAGGAGGTGGCGGTGGTGCAGATGCAGCTGCGGCGGTGGTGCGGCTGCGGCGGTGTCCTGACCTCACGCCGGGAGGAGAGACGTGTGGCCCCCTCCCCGGCAGGAGACAAAAGAAAGAAAAACAATGTCCAGCGGGTGTAATAGACGGGCCCCAGCCGAAGCAGTGAGGCTGGAGTGCCCGCTTCAACACAAGTGTCAAGACGGCCGAGTGCTGCCGTGGAGCACCCACCTGTCCCACCTAAGCCAGCCTGCCATGAAATACCCTGAGGGTGAGTGCCTGCCCCAACTATTCCGGGTAATGAGCAGCGAGAGGAGCTGAACAATGTACATATGGCTGCCCACTCCACCCTCAGCGCCACATCACCAGCATCGCCCTGTCACGTGTGTCCCACTGCCACGTGCGCGCACTCCTGCCTGAAGAAGGAATGGCTGCAGCGCACAATAGGTAGCAATTTGGTGATCGAGGGTGGCATTGCACCAGCACCACCAAGAGCTGTGTTGTGTTCAACAGGGACTCCCACCCACATGTTCATCAGAACCACGAGCCAGAACATTTCAGCAGCCTATGCACTGTGCATTGCACATAGGATAACAGTGCCATCGAGAAGCAGGACAACACAACAAGGAAAACTCCTTGCCGGCCCTGCAAGTGGCCTCGACACCTTGCCACGAGGTCCTCTACTAGACCATCTGAGGGCCACGGAGTGGGTGGCCCTGCCTGCCTGCCTGCCTGCCTGCCTGCCTGCTGATGTTGCCCGGCGTGCCATCGGGTCAGTGGACCAGGCCAGCGTGGGCTTGGGGAGAGACCTGCCGGCCCCCCTGAGTCCAACCACCATGGAGTCAGACCGGCGAACACGGGTGACCCTGACACTACCATGCAGAAGTGGTGCACTGGGCAGGTCGGGATGAGTCCATTCAATCCAGAGGAATGTGAGTGATCCCATACAGCAGGTCGACACTGGCCGCAGGGCAGAATTTTTTTTTTTGTGTTTTTTTCTTTTTTCGGCTCTGCTTCGAGTATAGTTTCGGGCCAAGCCCTCTTAATTTCCCACACTAATCTATGATATGTAATATATTGACCTACGTGTAGACCTGTTTCCTCGCCCAACTTCTCCCAACGTATGATGGCTCCCTCCCGCCAAACATCTCCCACCGTTGCAAACCCCACTGATTCCCAGTGGGTTCTAATCCTCCTCCGCAGTTGCTCATCTCTTTTCGCCAGCGCCACCAGCGGTATCTGCAGGGAGCACGGAGCTGGGATTTCCATCATCCTGCACACGCGGCGCCAGATCCTCCACCCAAGCAACATCATTTTGGGGCGCCCCTTCATGTCTGTTTTGGATAACCAGATAATTTCCTTTAAGTAAAATGGGGCACAGTCTGCACTAAACAATCTGAATTCGGGGGTACTTTCATCCGAGAGCCATTTAGCCACGTACTGCAGTTGGCTCGCTATATAGTAGGCCTCATAGTTGGGGAGCCGTATCCCCCCTTTTTCATAAATGTTTTGCAATTTCCACAATGCCATCCTGCACCTGGTTCCTTGCCACGAAAAGTCCCTGCATATACTATTAAGCTTGGCAAAAAACTTCCCAGGTATGAGGTGTTGAATGTTTCCAAAAAAATGCAGGAGCCTAGGCAAAACCACCATCTTAAGCATTGCGCTACGCCCCATCATGGCTAGCGGCAGCTTCCTCCAAAATTGCATACTTTTCTCAATTTTCCCCACAGCTATCTCTGTGTTGTGTTTATGTTCTTGTTCAACCGTATGATACACATCTATCCCAAGGTACCGAAAGGTAGCAACAGTCCAAGGAACTTGCAACACCGACAGCTGGTCTACGGGGAGTCCCCTATAGTTACCCAAAGGGAAAATTACAGTCTTCTGAGGATTCACAGCTATGCCAGACAACCCTGCATACCGATCCATAACCTCCAAGATATGCTGGAGATTCTCCTCTGGATACTTCAGATACAACAACATATCGTCTGCATATAAAGAGATCAAGTGTCGCTCCCCACCCACCTCGATGCCTATGGTGTCGTACTGCTGTCTAAGGTATATGGCCAAAGGCTCCAATGCCAATATGTATAACATAGGGGACCATGGACATCCCTGTCTGGTACTTCTGCCTAACCTCCATCTCTCTGAAATAACTGCTCCCGTCTTAACTCTGGCAAGCGGCTCACTATATAACATCTTTGCCCATCTTACATATCCGGGCCCCATCCCATATTCCGTCAAAGCCGACAGTAGCCATGGCCACTTGACAGAATCAAAGGCCTTTACCGCATCCAGGGACACTACCGCCATGTCACCCTCCTTATCCCCCGCCCATTCAACGACTCGATGTAGTCGCCTGTGATTGTGAGTTATGTTCCTGTTGGGAACATAACCCGTCTGATCCGGGTGTATGAGTTTGTCTATGACTCTTCACAGTCTACCCGCCAAAACAGCCGTTAGTATCTTGCTGTCTTGATTCAGCATTGATAGCGGTCTATAGGAGCCACAGCTGTTCCCAGGCTTATTCGGTTTAGGGAGCGGAATTATGACTGCTTCCCTTAGCGACTCTGGCAGCTGTCCCACCTCAAGCGCTTCATTTAGCATATTCAGCATCGGAGGGAGCACCTCCGCCATGTATGCTTTATAAAACTCGCTCGGAAACACATCGCCCCTGGGGTTTTACTAGTTGGCAATTGTCTCACCACCGCTTCTAGTTCCTCCAAAGTGATTGGTGCATCCAGCTCTTCCCTCTATTCAGCACTTATCCTGGGCAGACCTATATCTTCAAGCGTTTCTTTTATTCTCTCTTGAATATCCTCCTCAACATCCCCATACAGTTCTCTGTAATACGTGGCAAATTCCTGATTGACTCCCTCCTGGGTATCCGCTACACTTCCGTCCTCCCTCGTTATTGCCCTGATGGTGGGTCTGGGGGTTTCGCTCTTATATAGCCATGCCAGGAGCCGTCCTGTTTTGTCCCCACCCGCGTGCTGCCGCTCTATGTATTTCTTATAATTCAGTTTACACAACCTATCCCAATACTCTCCACACGTCTGCTGAAGTTGAAGTACCCGCTCCGCATTCGAACCAGTATCACCATCCTCCTTTTGCGCTTTCTCCAAATCCCTCTCAGCCTCTTGTAAATCAGCCAGGACACCGCCCTGCAGGCTTTGGGACTTTGCTATGGCCACGCCTCTCAACACTACTTTAAAGGCCTCCCATAACTTGCATGCCGAATCTACACTGCCCGTGTTCTCTTCAAAGTAATTTATGATCTCCTCCCTTACCTCTTCTTTAAACAAAGGTTCTTTGAGCGCCTCCGCTCGGAGCCGCCACGTCGGGATCCTTGCCCTTGGAGGGCGATATTGCCAGCTAACAACCAAGGGCGAGTGGTCCGACAAGACTCTCGCTTTATATTCCACCCGCACCATCTCCGTTATTAGGCCTGACGTAGCAAAGACATAATCTAGTCTAGTGGACAGCTGTTGCGGGGCCGAATAGTGAGAATACTGTCGTTCTTGGGGGTGCTTCATTCTCCATACATCAGTCAAGTCAAAATCATTGAGCAGCGCTTGTAACACCCGTGCCGCCGGGGCAGGTTTTTCCCATTTCTGATCTGATCTATCCACCCTTGGATCTAATACACAGTTAAAGTCCCCCCCCCCCAGAGTACCGCACTTCCCATGCACATACCAAGGTGAACACTCAGGGTTCTGAAATACATTGCCGTATTCTGATTGGGAGCATATGTATTAATTACACTTATCTCTCTGTTCTCTACCATGCCCCTGAGTATGACCATTCTCCCGTCCGCTTCAGCAGTTTCCTGTAACACATGAAAGGGGACATGCAGGGCCACCCAGATAAGGACCCCTCTAGCATAAGCTGAGTATGTTGAACCCACCACCACTCCTTTCCATTTCCTCTTAATCATTCCCAGTCTCTCTTTCGTCAAATGGGTCTCTTGCAATAGCACAATATCTATCTTTTGTCTTCGCAAGTATAGCATGACCTTATTTCTCTTCAAATAACTGTTTAGACCCCTAACATTCCACGTAATTATTTTAAGGTCCCCCATGGCTTGTTATGATTTCCGCCCCCATCCCACCCGCGCAATCCACTACTCGTTCACGGTCTCGTCTATTTAGGCTCGTATCCCAATTCAAACTTCCCTTAACTACACACACCCCAAACACCCCTCCCTTCCCCTTATCCCACCCAACCACACCATACTCCCCACACCTCCCTCCCCCCATTTTCCCACCTAACCCCCACACCCCCTTCCCCAACTGTTGCCCAGCTCCATCCCTGGATCTCAGGCTCCCCCGCATCTAGCACTTTCCTGGCTGCCGCCTGTACTCGATGCTCCGTGGGGTGAGGCCGCCCTACTGGCTAGCCTACTAGGACTAATATGGGGGGATAGGGTGCCCACATCCTGTCGCTCCTGATTGCTATAAACTCTACACACTTAACTGTACAATTACCACATAAATATGCACTTTACTATATTCAAGTCCTTGCGTGCGCCCAAGTCCATGGGATCTGCTTCCAGTGCCACCCGTACCCAGTACTACCCCTTAGCCATAGCCATCCCCCACAGTTCTACTGGATACCCATTGCACATCCTGCCACGCTACATGTAATGTCCCCAGCCACTTATCGTGTTACTCTTGCGCTTGATCCGCCTCCTGCTCCGGACAACCCTGCAGGTCTAGCCAGGTCGTCGCTTCTTCGGGCGTGTGGAAAAAAAATAACTTGCTCTTATGTATCACTTTCAGTTTCACGGGATATAGCAGCATATATTTGATCCCCGCCGCACGCAGCCTTCTTTTGATCGCCACATAGCTGAATCGCTGCCTTTGGGCCAGCATTGTGTAGTCTGGATATGCCGTGATGGCGCACGACGCCCTCTCAATGGTTCCTCCTTTGCGGAAGTATTCCAAAATCTTCTTGCGATCCTTATAATTCAGTATTTTCGCTATTATAGGCCGGGGGGAAGCCCCCGGTTGTGGCTTCCTCATGAGGGCTCTGTGCGCACGTTCCACCGCAAACCCCTGCGAGAGTTCTGCAGCCCCTATTTCTTGTAAGAGTAGATTCTCGATGTAGTCCGTCGGGTCCCGTCCTTCCTCTCCTCCCGGCAGGCCCACCACACGAATGCTGTTCCTCCTCGCTCTCCCTTCAGCCTCCTCCGCCCGAGTCTCCAGATTGGCTACCTGTTGTTTGAGCACGTGGATCTCTTGTACGTTGCTAGTGCTAGTGTCCGTGTTGATTTTCACGGCACTCTCCAAGCTGCTTGTTCTCTCCGCCAGCCCCCTGACGTCTTGCCTCAGCAGGGTAACCTCTATGCCCACTGCGTCTATTTTGGCCTCCAGGGAAGTGCGCAGGTCCGACATCGCTGTCCCCCATGAGTCTCGCAGCTCCGTTATAGCCGCTAGTATCTGATGTTTGTCAGTAGCTGCAGGGAAGCTGCTACTGTCAATTGTTCCTCAGCCTACAGAACTTTCCTGCCTACTACCAACTTTCAAAAGCACAAAGTATCCAGTGCTTTCCGGCAGCCCGTTATGCCGTGCACACCAGGCATTCACACGCTCACTCAGATGTCAGGCTCGTAGTGCGGGACCGGTCATTCTCCGCCGCTACAATGTCGCGTGCCCGTTCTCTCCCATGCCTCCTGGTCCTCACTGCAGGGGGAAGAAAGCTACCGTCGGCACCTCTGCTCGTCCCGGGTGAGGTCTTTCACTTTCGCCGGGACTCGAGTGCTGGGCATCCGTCACGGGGCCGCGCGCGACTCTGCTCACTTCAGGGCCCCGCAAGTTGCTGTCCCCAAGCCGCCGTCGGGCTGCCCATCCATATCATTGCGGGCCGTGGCACTTGCTCGCCGAGAATTCCTTTGTTCACTGCCGTCACCATTTTGTTGTTTACCATTTTGCCATGCCGGCTCCTGATACAAAGTTGCGCATCTTCTGCTACAGTATCTTCAGCAGTCCGCCGATGCACTCAGACTGTGCCTGAACCTTTCCCACGCCTATCCATGTGCTCTGAAGTTAAAATGTTCTGCTAAAGCGTGCATTTTTCCTTCGGATCACCGCGTCGGATCACGGAGCTCACGGATAGTGCAGCCTACTCCATGGCTGCTTGGCCACGCCCCCAGGGCAGAATTAATCCTCCAGCACCACAGCATTGCTCCAAGCACAAGTGCACCTGAGCGTGCTGCACTCTGCGCATCAGGTACCTCATCACCAGTGCAGTGCCCAGAGTGCTGCACGGAAGGGACGTATTACTCTGTGCACCAATGACCGCCCTGTACAATTGAAGTATGGCATCGACCCAGCACCAACCGTGGCCTCACCATGGCCAACGTGGGACTCCCACCCTCATGCCACTCACGGTTCACAGTCATGAGTACCGGGACATCCAGTGTTCTGGGTACCGCAGGACTGAACAAAGTGTGGGGCCACAACTCCAAGGAGGGGGTGCGAGGTGCTGTCGGGTGATCCGTGAGGGTGGCTCCCACCATGCACCGGTGACGCTAATCCAGCTCAGCATTGCCAGCCAGACAAGGAAGGGTGCACTGTAACAGCAAAAGAATGAAAGGCCAACCAGCAGTAAGGTGGTCATCTACCGGCACAGTGCCAGCAGAACACGAGCCACCCTGCCTGCCAAACTGGTGGCCCCCAACTACGGGTCACCAAGGACACCCTGCATGCCACGCCATTGAAGGACCAGACTAAGCAGGGTTTTGGGGGAGGAGAGATACCTGCAGAACCGCGGAGTTCAAACAACGTGGGACTGACCAGCAAACCATGTAGCCCTGGACCCCAACCCCAGGAATCAGCACATCAGGCTAGAAATGGGTTGCAGCTCAGCATGAGTGCTTGTGCGCCCTTGTGCGCTCCTGATGGAAGGAGACACTCCGGACTGGGGAACAGCGCCGGAGAGGGGGTAGGTGATGTCCTGTCACACCGTGCCCGATTAACAGCACCGGGCCCCACCAACAGCACCTGGAGAGGCGGGGAGGCCCGGTGACCGGTGTCCCGCTGTTCCGCTCTGAACATCAGGGAACGATGCCGATGTGGCCCCTGGCACCCGCCAGGTGCGGCTTTGCTGGCCATGGACTGTACCATCACTGGACCTGGACCCAGGAAGTGACTCCTGAATAGACGCAGAGGGAAGACGAACTGGTATCCTGCGGTCCTGCATTTGCTTAAAGAGGACTCTGCAATCCTGTGCGTTTGCTGCTGTGAACCTGCATAATAGTCACATGCTTAGAATGGTCTCAGTAAAGAGCAATAAGGTGAAGCGGTGGCCCCGCAGTTGTGAGGTGTGTGCAGAGCCAGCCGCAGACCATGGTGTTTTGTCAGTAGTTGCAGGTCCGAACCCCAGGTTAATAAACGGTCTTGTAAACTGTGGGATAACTGCCTACATTCCACCGGCAGCTCACCCACCGCGACTGTCACCCGCGGAGCATGCTTAGAATTGGTTAGCATGTGTTATGTTTGTAACTATTTTGAGTTAGCTAGGTATGTGTTAGTGTTATATTTTAGTATTTGGTTATCCAGCAAGGTCTGAAGTGAGAAGTAGTTTGTCTTTTTGGACGAATGTATGTGTTAGCCACGTTGGTTTGTTTGTTATGAAAAAGGAGTAGTGTTATGGGTGACCCTCCAATGTGCATTGCCCCTTTAAGGGGATGTGTCCTCCCAAAGTGTATTGCCCCTTTAAGATGGGCCATGACTATGTCATGGCCCAAGCTAATAAAAGGAGCTCCTGCAGGCACGTGAGACAGAACGGCTGCAGACTCCCAAAGAGGAACGACTGAGTCCATGGGCCTCATTACAACCCAGGCGTTAAGGGGTTAACGGCACCATAAAAGGTGGCGGCGTCGTTAAACCCTTAACGCCTGATTACGAGGTCCCTTTGCAGGTGGCACTTTAACGGCTGCTTTTAGCAGGCGTTAAAAAAACCAACCCGCAAAGGGACCTAGGAGCTAATTACGGCACCGTAATTTACGGTGCCGTAATTAGCGCCTTCCCCAGTCCCATTGAGCCCTATGGGGCAAAAATGGGAATGGGGAAGGGCCATGGCGGCATGGGGAATTACCGCCCCGCCAACCTCGGAATGGGGCGGTAAATCCCCATTCCGCCATGGCGGAGTCGGTAAGTTACCGGCATGGACCATGGTGCTATTAGCACCATGGTCCAACGCCTGGGTCGTAATGAGGCCCCATGTCTCATTAGTGATGTAGGCCACAGGCCTACACGTGGTGGCCCAGGCCTGCAGGCCCTGATGCCATGGGACCCTCGTGCCAGGACGGTGGCAGATGTCCACGGGGTCAGGAGCCTGGCAGGCTGTGCCCCCATCCCCGATGGCGCTGATGCGCCATAGCGCCAGGGGGCCTGCCAGATGTCCAGGGCAGGCCCCAACCCCCACAGGCACTGGGCCTGTGGTGTGCTGATGGAAACAGCACCCAGGGCCGCCTGCCGGATGTCCATGGCAGGCGGCCCCCAACACAGTGTACCATGTAATATGCTTGCAGAAGTGATTCAACTGTGAACAAAGCCAAAAAAGGTTAAGTGCTAAGATGCCAAGGCACGCTTCAAAGCTGCCTCTGAAACATTTGAATGGAAGCGCATCAACCAGGGCATGGCTTGCGCCAGCCCATGCCCCGAGAAAGCAGTGTCAGGCGTATGGCCCTGGCACAGCCTGTCCAAGGAGTTGGAATGACACCAGCACAGCTCACCCTTAGTTCCATCCCAGGGCGAGGGAGTCACCTTCACATAAGAGAGGGGAGCACGTCAACTGGAACAACATACAAAATACAGTAAACGGAGATGGGCCGTGGACGAGAGCGGTTTTGATGGAATTTAATAGTAAGCCAACTCGCTCCACCACTAAATATGAAATAATGGTGTGGTTAATATTCTCAGAAATACTACGGTTTTCCCCAAGATCGCAGGGCTGCACTACAATACATCCATTCCGCATTCCAGTCCAAGATCACACGGCTGCACAAGGAACACACACTTGTGTACGAGCGTGATATAAATAAAATATCCTATCCTATCATATCACTACAGCCATTTCGCATTCCAGTCCAACTGCCTCCTCCCCATGGGCTTGTTAAATCAGCTTCTGTGACACTTTGTGTAGGGCTTGTAGCAAGCTCTGGCGAAGTGTTATAAATTCAGCATCACACATCTTAAAACCTGCTCATTCTACCCCTTCAGCTAAACCGAACCCCGTTGTTTTATCTACAGAACACCAAGCGCCAAGAGACCATGAAAAGGGCAAACAAGGCGCTACCTAGCAAAGACTCAGTTACGTAACATGGAAATAGCCGTGGTGAGTAGTGTCACCAAAGCCCCTGACGTGAGTTAGCGGCTTGGGTAAATCTGAAGTTCTGGCCACATCCTGTAGCACATTTGCCAACACAATTCTTAAAACACAATGGCCCTCATTACAACCCTGGCGGAAAGGGGTTTACGCCGGCGTAAACCATGGCGCCCCTTTCCGCCTGAGTACGAGTTCCCGTAGCGCCATGGTGATTTTTACGCCTGCTTTTTGCAGGCGGAAAAATCCATGGCGCTACGGGACTTGTTGTTAATTACGCCACCGTAATTTACGGTGGCGTAATTAACGCCTTCCCCACTCCTATTATACCCTATGGGGCAAAAATGGGAATGGGGAAGGGTAAATGGGGATTGGGGAGTTACCGCCCCGCCAAGGTCGGAATGGGGCGGTAAGTCCGCCAACCACCATGGCGGAGTTGGCAGCTTAGCGCCATGGACCATGGTGCAAATTGCACCATGGTTCTCGGCCAGGGTCGTAATGAGGGCCAATGCCGAAAAACAGAGCATCTGGTGGCTTGAAACACTTGTGAATAGGCGCGTTATAAATGCCATATCATATCATATCATCTTGAGCAAGCCACTGCATGCAGGGGCGTGTTACATCACCAGCACTAAGTCCCTTGATGCCCACCTTCCCCCAAGAAACAGAGCCCACATCTCTGTCGCAGCAATGATATTAAACATCTATAATCCTCTTCCCTCCCTCCCCCCCACACACACACTTTACGGTGCATTCCCAGCTTTGGTTCGGCAGAGAATACACCGTTTCTAAAGTGTGTCAGTGACACCAATGGCAGATTTAAACAAATGCCCAGAGGACAAATGACTCCAGGTGGGCCGGTCATGGAGGTGGAGCCTAGAGTGGGCGGGGTTGCACAATGGTGAACTTTAGGGACAAATGCAACTTTTTTAAAGTTGTATTTTTTTGCAGTTTTCTGTGTTGGGGGGTCTGACTCTAGCTAGAGGCAGCTGGGCCTTCCCTCGCAAGGTTTTGTTGTCAATGGTGGTAATATTGAATGAGCAAGACTGAAGCTAAGGTTGGAAATTACAGGGTTCAAGGTAATGGGCAATGGGACAGGACGTGATATCACAGGATCATTCTTACAACATGCAGGACCATGTTGTGCATGTCCCTGGTTTTCTTACCCCACACACTTGAAATGTCATTGAACATAACAAACTTAAAGGAGTTCACCTTTTAATCTCAAAACATACCGAAAAATTATCTTTTTTGTGAGTGCTGCTTGTGGCACTTGAAAGACCCCTTAACTCCAACCCACCGCCTCCATATCTCCTCCTGCTCCACAGGGCCCTGCTGCAGGACAGTGAATGGAAATGAAGAAAGAATACAGGCAGGATAGTGAGGGAGAAAAGTAGAGAAGCGGCATGTAACATGGCCACTGATGGGGCAGGAGAGTGAAGAATGAAGGAAGGCCTAAGCGTGAATGAGAGAGTGAGAGGATCCAGATGAGGGTAAAAGGGTGAATGGGTACAGAGAATGAACGAGGGCAGGAGAATGGGGCAATAATTAATAGGATTAAAGGGCAGGCAAATGGAGAGCAGGGGTTCAGGAGTATAAGGAGAATGGGGACAAATGGAGGTCCAAAGAGTCAGGGAGAAATTAAGAGTGAGGGAGGGCAGGAGAAAGGGAGAGAATGGAGGTAAGTGAGTGAGGAATGGACAGTGAAGGGGCAGCAATGTAAAGACAACTGGTGTGACGAGGGAGGCAAACATGGAGTAAATGAAGGCAGGTGAGTATGTGAATAGTAGCAAAATGAGGAAAAGGGCAGCATCTTTTTAACAAATAACCTTTGCCAGAAATGGAGAATGAAAAGGCACGAAGAGGATTAAGGGAATGAGGCAAGAACACAGGATGACATTGGCCCTCATTACGACCCTGGCGGAAAGCGAAAAACGATGGCGGAAATGCAATACCTCCATCGAATAGCGCTCGGTGCGACTATGACCCGTCACCATAAAGTACGATGCCATTAGCGACACTGTAGTGAACGCCAACGCTAACTGCACCAAGTACGCACGCGCGCGCCATGCCAAACCGTAATTAGCACCATGGCGCAAGGGTACGCGAATTCCGACCCTAGCGGACATGTACCTAACGCCATCAAGCACGGCGGAAAGTACCATTCCGCCATGGTGAGAAGTACGGCATCGCGAATCAACCGTAAACGGCCCCACTGAGTGCCTGTACACCGCTCCCTGGCCACATAGTACAACTCCCCGTAGGTGCAACGAAGTCACAATGCAACCAGTGAAATGTACAAGTCACCCATGCATGCCAACGAACAAAAGAATCACAAGAGGGGCCAATGGGAGCTGCAGGGCACAGATGGCACGAATACAGAAGCTATACCAATGGACATGACCCCAGTCTCCCACCAAGAAACGCACGCAAACACAGGCACCTGTGACCAGCAATATTCCGATAATCACATCATTCCACCAATCCACCTGGCTGACCGGCATCTGTTACACAAAACCTACCCCCCGCCCCTGAGCATGACATCATCCAAACAGTCATATTGGCAGCCCTCACCCCTGACCTCACTGGGCTTCGTAGGCAAACGCGCCCAGCACAGTACCACGCAACTATACTCCGAAGCTGGAACCCAATGCAGATCTCCTCACAATACATCGCTCCCCAAATAGGAATATGCCACATCACTTGCAAAGAAGAACGCTACACGGCCCATATCAGAATAGAAATTTAATGCACAACAGATTCACCAAGCCCATACAGCCACTAGGCCATGAACTCCAAAACACATTTCACCATTGTGGGCTGCATCCGCAAGAAATGACCAGCTACTTCCTGTGTGACGCCCTGTTCCCTCATGGTACACAGGGGCTACATTCCGTACGAAAAGGCAACATGGAAGCGCCTAGAACCGCAGGGCCGTCCCAATAGGGAGGCACTAGTCCAGCTGAAAGGCCGAAATGTTGCTCCGAGCCACTAGTACTGCGTAAGGGCATGTGGCCCATTGGCGATCGTCCCATAAGATCGTAATGCTGCTCCACTGATTAACACGAAGCAGCAGGTGTCGGGAGTAAAACCCATCTGCAGGAGTGGCATACAGATGGCAGTGGCAAAAGGGGAGGAGATACCTGTCAACCAAAAGAAAAGAAAAAGAAAAGAATGGCCATCAGAACTACATTCGAACAACTCACTTCAATGATCACACTAGATCCACAGCCATATGCATGCTAGCCCACTCCAAAGGATCATCACCACCCCAAAACCACTTGCGACTCATAACTATCCATATCGAGTTGAAAACACCATCACAAACGAGTGTACCTGTGCATGCGTCTGTGAAAACAGAATCCATCAGATGGGATTGGTAACGTGCATGGACACAAGTGTCTGAAGGCGCGTCGAGACAGGGAGGGCTCAACAAGGCCAGATAGACGATGGTCCCACTATGGCAGCCCTGCATCACATAGCGCAGGGGAGGCGGACAGATTCCAAGAAGCCCTGTACATGGCAAACACCGTATCAAATCATCTGCCCATGCATCCATTCATCATTCCCTCATCCCGTAATGAGAACGCCTGTTTCCATACTCACATAACATGTGAGAATTCCATTGAGTCTGTGCGTTATGCAGCCTGCAAAATCCACTGTGCCCCAGCCCGTAATTCCAGTGTTGTGAAGTAACATGTATTTGGGAACGTCCGGCCTCATCATCCACTTCGCTATTGCGCATCCCAAACTATTCATATCAATCATTGCATCCTCGCCATGGCCCCTGTCCCAAGGACACTGAACAATAGAACGTTATATTTGCAGTCAGACCTGTGGGCATCTCCTCGCCGCTAGCTGAAAACCGAAAGCGCCGCCCTCCGAATTCCTCATTTGCAACATCACGTCGAAAAGGCATCTGTGGCCGCTTGAAACCACAAATTAATCCATCTAGTGCGGCTGTGTGTGAAAATGGCAACTGCCTTCACTCACAAATGGAACGCCCCGCCCGTCGGTGCAACTCGGCACAGTGATGCATGAGGGCCCACCGTTACTCGAGTACTACGTTCCACTGACCCTTCACAAGTCTGTTCGCGACTGCAAAGAATGCACGTGAAACAATGGGACCATAGCCGAATGAACATATCAACCAATGTTACACGGCCATCGGGTACTAATACATGATTGTAATAGCAAGATGCCATTCCTCGAATTGCAGCGTTGTGTGCGGGACGTGCTCGCCCAAAGGGGAGAGCAGCTTGCACAGGTGGAATGAATCACCACAGGTGGAGGCCATACAGCCTGAAAACACATAAATTGCACGCCCAGTCTCCTCCCACAACCACTCCGAAATGCTACCGGCCGGACTCGCGATGTTGGCCCTGGGGGACCTGATAGCACTGCAAGTACTCCAACTCCAAGAAGAAGACGAACACCAACTACAACCGGCCGCACGGAGGAGACGCAGGAGGAGGAGGAGGGCAAGGCATGGCCAGCAAGGGCCGCCAGCACAGCCACTACCACCACGCAGGCAGCCCGCAATCCCACGCCTCCGAGCACATCCGTTCAACCTCACTGATGAGCAGATCCACACCCTCTACCGTTTGGACCGGGATACCATAGCCGCCATTGTGGACATGACACAGGCTGACCTTGTCAGCATGATAGATAGCCCAACCGCCATCCCACCCCTACTGAAGGTGGTGTCTGTACTCCACTTCCTGGCCACAGGCACCTACCAGCACACAGTCGGACAGTTGCATGGCATTTCTCAGCCACTGTTCTCACGGACACTATTGCAAGTGCTCGATGCCCTCCTGCAGCACGCAGACGACTACATCTCTCTACCACGCTCGGAGCAGGAAATTACCAACACAAAAGTGGGATTCCATGCACTTGGCGGCATACCAGGTTGCATTGGTGCCATCGACTGCACCCATGTGGAATTGGTCGTCCCACATGCCATGGAGGCCCAGTACCGCAACCGAAAACAATTTCATTCACTGAATGTACAAATGGTGTGTGACTCCAACAGGATCATTACACATTGTTGTGCCCGATTCCCTGGATCAACCCATGATTCTATGGTCTTGAGGAACTCTACAATACCACGCTACATGGAGCGACACGCAGGGAACAGATCCTGGCTACTCGGTGAGTCTCATTTCATGCATGATGATGTGGGGTATGTGATGCGGCAATGACCTGGCAGGAAGGGGGGGGGGGTGCGTACGTAGCAATGGCATTCCACATAATTCGTTTATCGTCCACATACAGGTGATGCCGGATATCCACTGAAGAGATGGCTCCTCACACCAGTCCGGAACCCACGGGACCAGCATGAGGAGGACTACAACCATGCCCACTCACGTACCCGTGTAGTCATTGAACAGGCATTCGGCCTACTGAAGACCCGTTTCCGGTGCCTCAGCAGGTCTGGCGGGGCACTCCTGTACCGCCATGAGAAGGTTGCAAAGATGGTGATGGCATGTGTCATGCTCCACAACAAGTGCGTACGTAGAAATGTGCCCATGCCCCCTGACGCAGAACTGCAAGCACCTGAAGATGGTCATGATGAGGGTGGGGATGTGGCAGCACCTCAAGGAGTCTGCGAGGCACAGGAGGGCCGTGAAATTCGTTAGCATCTCATAGATGCATGCTTCTAGCACTCACGCCTGGTGGCTGATACATGGACACGGGACTCGTGGCACTGTGTGTGTCTGGTACATGCACAATATGGACTGTACGCCTATGATGGCCTAGTACACAAAGATCATTGTCCACACATCTCATTGTTTGATCGTGCATTGTTTATGGCATATGTGATATCATGTTGAACACCCTATCGACCTGCCACCCAAGTGAGCCCAACACACCCCCTCCACCCTCCCACCTCCCCCCCGAACACCAGTGTCCAAAGATGCTCATTGTCAGTGGGCAGTCGCTATTGCAAGCCCCCTCTGCGGGTATCAGGGGCACCCCTGCCTGTGGAGCGCAGGTTCCTCCCAGATCTACGTTGGGGACTGCCCTGGACGGAACTTGCAACGGATGATGTCTCTGCCTGCTCACGTCCATGCATGTCCCTAAGGGTTTGTGAGAGCTCAGTGAGCACACGGCGCACTGCGGCAAGTTCGGCACATACGTCTTTGGACGTCGCATGCAGTTCCCCCCTCAGGCTCTCGGTGCTTCTCTCCATTTGGACTCTCAGGCTCTCGGTGCTACTCTCGATTTGGACTCTCAGGCTCTCGGTGCTACTCTCGATTTGTGCCCTAAGTGTCTCAGTTGATGTTTCTATGTCTGCCTTAGTGCCCCCACATCCATCGGCATGGTCCTTGAGGAGCGTGGCCAGTTGCTGCTGTTGCACGATTAACTGGTCGAGGGACTGTTGCCTCTGCTGGGCCATGGCCATTTGCGGTGGTGTCACAGAGGGGCTGTTCGCCTCATGTTGCCCTGCCACAGGGCTTGTGGGGGATGGCCAGTCGTCGTCTTGTGGGTGCCCCTGCGTGGTATCCTCATGGTGTACGGGATGGAACAGACAGGGGGATTGGGACAGGTCATGGATGGATCTGACTTCGACATCCCCGTCTTCTGTGTCGGAGCATGCTGCCATTAATGGGGTGTCACCTATGGTGCTGCTGCCACCAGAGGCAGTACCTTCTGTGGCATCCATTGGGGGGACCTGTGGTGGTGCTGTTGTGGGCATGCTGGCTGCTGGGGTGCCTGTTGATGTTCCCTCCTGTGTGCTGCCACTTGATATGTGCTGCTGCCGTGTCTTGATGCGTGCAGCTGAGGTGGAGGGTCTTTGGCCGTCGGTCTTGGCCCTCTTTGCAGGTGTGCTGGTAGGGGTGTCCTGGAGCTCGTCGTTTGGATCGGACCCTGTGGTGGAGTAAAGGAGGGCGAGCGTTATTAATGGGTCTGTGGGAATTGGAATGGCAATGTATCACATGCATTGGGGTGGTACCTGAGGGTGATTTGGGTCGGGGCCTTGGAGGTGCTTTCATTTGTGTGTGGAGTGAGGGTGCAGTTGTTTGGCAGCCTGCAGTTAGGGTGTGCCTGCTGCACGTGTAGTGGGTGTTATTGGGGTTTTTAATTATTTATGTATTTATTGTGGTTTTAAAGTGCGCTATCAGGCCAATGTGTGTGGACGTTCTCTGGCCATGTGTTTCTGTTGCACTATGTGGGCACGTGGTACTTCACATGATTGTACATTGTGGTTTTGGCATTGTTTTATTTGGGCCACCTACCTGATTCTCCGGATGTCTGCACTCCTTTCTCCATCCCTCCGACTCCCTCTATGCTCTCCATTCCGATGGTGGAGGCACAGATTTCTTCCCAGGGGGTCAGCTTGATGGGTGATTCCGACCCTCCCCCGGTGGCTGTGGCAATGTTGCGGTTGGCAGAAAGTATGCTACGGACGCGTATCCGCAGGTCGTCCCACCGCTTCCTGCATTGCTGTGGGTTGCGGGGTGCGGTCCCCACCGCACTTACCCGCTGTGCCACCAGGGCCCATATGGCCTTCTTGTTGGCAAGTGCCGTCCTGGTCATTTGCGTGGAGAAGACGGCGGCGGCATTCTCCTGGAGGGTCTCTGTTAGCACGGTGAGTTCCTCACGGGAGAAGTGGACCTGCCGCTTGCGGTCGCACGCTTTCTTCGCTACTTTTCCCATTTTTCTTGGTTTCACTAGGGTGGATGACGGGTTGGGATGTGTCTCAGGGTGGTGTTTTTAGTGGTTGTGTGTATTTTGTGGTTTTATAGGTGTACGGGGTGTTGTTTCCCGTTCCGGGCCCATGTTTTTACTTCCGTTTCCGTATATTTACGGTCGCCGTACTTTACGGTTGGCGCTCACTGCGGTGTCCGCTATGATGGGTGGCGGTATTGCACCTAGGGCGCCGTACGGCGGCGGTGTGAGCCGTTTTGGGGTCATTTCCGCCATCGCGGACTTTGCACTTCCGCCATGGCGTGGTGCTCGTGCCCGATGGGTCGGAATGGGCCGCACTTTGCTCCATCGTGCAATGGCGGAAACGCTATTTACGCTGTGGCGGTCCGGTCAGTCACTTTCCGCCAGGGTCGTAATGAGGGCCATTGTGTTAAAAAAGAGCAGGAAAGAGTGGGATAGTAGGGAGGAAATTGCTAGTAAGCAAATAAGGAGAGCAAAAGTCAGCTGTATGGGAGAAAATGGAAAAACGAGGGAAATGAGTGAAAGTGTGAAAGGGGAGCATATTTGTGATGTGTGGTGGGCAGGTACTTGCCCCAGCTGCCCAACTATGCACAGTTACAGCTGCAATAGATACATGAACAGGTAAACAATTAAAATGCAGCCACTTAGATAAGACTGTATGCTCCACCAGCACCCTCAGGTTCAGCTTTGTGTCAACCTCATTTCAATAAACCGATTAAAGGTTGATGATCCAGACACAGGGGTGCCTGGGTAAGGAGTGTTGTCCCTTAAAATATGTGATTGGTGGGTGATATTAAATGGGAGGGGAGTATAATACTGCATGCTGTGTAAAAAAATGGCTCAAGCAGATTACCTTACATTGAATTCTCCTTCACTGTGAAGATCTTTTTTAAACCGAATGATATTGTTTTTAGGTCCACATTCCTTCGCAGGCTGCTATGACAATCATGCATTCAGGGTGGTTAAAATAAAGCTATACATTTTAGCTTGACCTATTTCTATGACAAGATGTGTAATGTCAGGTTGATTTCTTATGTGATTTGTGTACTTTTCAAGGCATTGAGAGAAAAAACGATTTGTATTGCTTTTGGAAACGCAAACCTAAAAAATACATTTGTGACCTATCTCTGGGAAGACATGTAGTCAGGTGCTTAAATCACAGCCTGTGTCCAAATACTGATGTCACCAATTTAACCAAATGTGTGATCCTGGACAAATCACTTAGTGTCACTGTGCTTGATCTGCTGACATTGAGTTTCACTAGAAGTGATTCAGTTTGCAATTTTTGCTATGAAGAAAATCCCTCATGGTTTACTAAACTATCGAGTTGTATATTTATAGTAGTGAATATTTATATATTGCACAGCATATTATTTTCTTGACTTACACGTGAAATGTTCTTTTAATGTCTTGCAATGCTATTTATTGTGATGTCGGTACTGAGCATGTCAATCCTTTTTGTGCAAATTAGGGTTCTGCATACCTTTTGTTGGACAGGTCCGGAAGACAAATTAGAGCATATAAGGGTCTTGTCTGCCCAGTCCCACAGTGTTGTGAATTTGTTGTGCTGTGTATGTGTTCAAGGGCCTCAGGGAGGGGGGGGCATGCAGCTTCCCCTATTTTGGCTATCTTACTGCACAGCAACATATTTCTTTCATAGCATTAAATGTGCACATTGCCTTGTATGCATGTTACATTCTGCCCTTTTCTGGCTGCTGTCCCCTTAACTCAGTGGTATTCAAACATTTTCATACAAGCCCCTCCCCCCAGTAAAATAAAAGTTTCTGTGTCCCCCTACCTAGGCGTTGGTCCCCCTTAGGGAGCCCAAAGTACGTCCAGGGGGAGGATAGGCTTTTAAAAACATAAACACATTTTCTACTGCTTATATTTTCTATTAACAGCAGTCACCTGAATCCTTTTTTTATATTAAAAACATTAATCTCAATCTTATTTGAAAGAGTCTGGGACGCCCCCTGGACATTCTTCAGGCCTCCTAGTTTGACAACCACTGCCTTAACTGAAGACGTTAAATGTGTTTATTCTGTGTCTCCTGCAGCCTTCGCAAACTGCACGGCTAGCGAAGCCTACGTTTACATGCTATAACAGCCCACTTCAACCACTCCCATTATATAATGCGCCAGAACCCAAGACACAAAGCCGTACCCCTAAATCCGGCATTCTCAGCATCCCAATCTCCAATTACATGCCTCAGCGGCTCCAAGGATTGCCATAATCTGCATCTATGACACCCACCAGAGCCACATAATCACCACTATTCAGTGCCCGCACGCACAGCGAGCATTCACAATCCAGACACAAGCACGCCCCTTTTAAACCCAATAAACAGTGATCCCCATGCACAAGTGACACATTTAGACCACTTTTAGCAGTTGGTGTCCTCAAATCTAGCACCCCAAAACCCAAATCCCACGAGATTCAGCACTCAAACCCGACGGCACACACGGGGCACCGGCCACCCCTTCACTTATTGTCCTTGCGCAACGTTAACTCACAATTTAAATACTACGACGTCCAGTGGTCACTGAAAATCCACTTTCAGTCAACCGACCCAGTCCTTTCACCCCACAACACTTTTTCAACTATTCTGTTTGCAGACATAATTACACAAGACCAAGTATTACACCAGAAGCCTCATGAGAGTGCAAGGAAGAAGATGGAGTCTTGATCTCGGTTTTCCAGATGTGAGTATAATACCAAATCATCCTTCAAATGTGTGCTGGGCCCGTCAGGTTTGCAGATAGAGTACTGCAAGTACTCTCCTTTTCAGATTTTGGGTAAGGATGCAGCACTAGAATGGCAACACAGAAGCCCTCCATAAGTGGAATAACAGGTTTTCAATGTTGGTAGGTTTTGTAACACCCTAAAATTCTACAGACCTTGTATGGTAGTATGTGTACATGAAACTAAACAATTATACTTGTTTCAAACTGTAAGAGCGCGATACTAGTGATGTATCTATGTGATAGAAGAACTTAAAATGGTTTTGCTCCTCGTGTGTTATGCAAGCACTTTGAAGAGATACAGGAAGATGATCAGGTAGCAGTATTTGCCAAATCACTAATCAAACACATTTTAAATTTAGCTCTAGGGTCTGAAGGAGATGACTATCGGAGACGTCTGGCTGTTTTTGCAGGAAGAATAAAGTCCATGAACAACCGCAAACAGTACAACACAACACACCCTACTGAGAGGTAACCCTGAAGGTAACTTGTCGAATCAGAAAGAATTGCTGAAGGTAAATTCCAAAATCATTGAAGATTGTGGATTCCACCGACCATAAGAACACATGTTCTGTGGGGAAATATTCTCCCTCTCCCCTTTTATCCTGGCTTTCCTCTATCCCTATACCTATTCCAGCCGATCTGCCCCTGTCCCCCATAATGTGATTTCGCTCTGTAGTCATGTTGAAATAACAGGCAGATCCACACAAAGAGTGGATTTGGGTTCATATACTTCCTGTGGCAACATGGGGCTTGGCACACTGATAATAATGCTACATATGATAATCCATTCTTGTATGAAATGTATGTCATTTTACAGTGATATCGTAACCATATTTTTCCTAGTCTACTGAGTCTACATCGTACTGAGGTACGATGCTACTTGATGCCACTTTCTGTGATGTCAAGTAGTAAAATGTTGTCTGCCGCCATTTCTTGTGATGTCATTTAGGGATGGGGTTAAATGACATCACCTCCTGTGATCTCACTGGGGACAGGGCTCAATGACATCACCTCCTGTAAAGTCACTGGGGATCAAGGGTCATGTGATATCACTTCCACTATCCCTGGCATTTTGGTGAAATCAGATCCCTGTTTATGTGTTCACATTTTCTCAGTCTTTTGATAAAGCTTGCTGCAGATACCTGCACAGCTTTCAAAGGAACCTTGTGGACATCCAAGACTTTTAGGAGTTGGGTGTTGCCTCTGTCCAGATGGAAGATGACCAGAGATTGAATAACTGTTCTGCTGAAACTTGGTGCAGGGTTGAAAGTTTTGACTTGGTGTAAAAGCATGTCCTACTCCTATGGTGCTTGGTCCTTCCTGGCAATTTGTGTTTTGAAAGAAAGCTCTTAGATGTTCGTAAAGCCCAAATATTTTGCACTGGGTACGGGCTGGAGTGTTAATCGATGGAGCCTCAATTCAGTCAGTCAATTCTGAAGTTTGGCATATTTGGTGGGGTTTCCTAGCAGACTGAATTAAGTAATCAGGTTGAACTTGTAGGCACTTGAGATGCAGGGTTGGATAAGGGACAGACAGTACATGCATCGATTGGTGTCATTGATCCATTCCTTAAAGATGGGGAGAGTGGTGTCAATAACTTTGATGATGGCCGTCTATGTACTCAATTGTGGTTATAATAACAAATTTATTGTGCTTTAGGAGATAGTGCTGCATGATCTTTTAACGCGATTAGATGGCAATGGTCTTTTCAATCATTTGTAGAGGAATGGGAGATGCATGATGGGGGTATGGTTGGCCTGGTCTTTCGGGTTGAGTGTGGGTTTCTTCCACAGGGGGAGAATCTGCACCATTTTTAGTTCATCTGGAGAGGAGCTTTTTTGTCAGCATGCATTGATCATAAAAGTAAGTTGTGTGAGTGAATCACTGTGGTGACCTTCACAATGGGCACGGGAAGTAGGTAGTGGGCTTGAGGTCTGCTACAGAATTGGGTGGGCATTTGAGAGTAATTATCCTGAATTTAGTACATCTTGATATGCTGCGAGCTGGTATGGGAGGAACATTTTTGGTGCCTTTCGAACTGTCACACCACGTTGCCTTATCTTGTCTATCTTGTCTGCGAAGTAATTGAAGATGGCATGTCATTTGTCAGTAGATTCAGGTATTGCAGCATCTGGAAGATAATTAATGCAGTGCTTCATGGCTTGGAATGATGATTTATTAAAAATGTAGCACTTTTGCTAAAGCACTGTATATAGAATATTTTACACACATCTATCACCCAATTACTCATTTATCAACCTTGGAAGGATGAAAGGATGAGTTGGCTTTGCTGGAATTCAAACCGGTGACCTGCACATCACACACAGATCACAGCAGCAAACGCCAACTCACTGAGCCATCTTGCCGGCTGAAGATTACGTTTACTTAGCTCTTGTTGGATGCTTTCAGGATGTTTCTTAGTAAGTAATTGGCTTTGGGTATGTTGATGTGAGCTATGCATGCTGAAGGGAGGGTTCTCAAGGAGATGAGGTATTTGTGTTGGTGTCGTTTCCTTCCAGGACCTTTCTTGTCATTGCTGATATTGAGTTCCAGTATGTACCAAGGTGTGAAGGGATTATGTTTGTTGAGTCGGCGTTTCAATGGCTCATGTATTATATTGTATAAACAACTTCTATACTTTGCACTTACTTACTTGAGCAAGAAGACGTGTCCTCCTACATTCATCTGGCCGCAAAGTTGCTGGTCGTCGTGGGGGAGTTTGTGCATTGGCTGCCACATGCTACTGTTGAAACTGTCTTTGAAAGACTGTGTACAAAGTCACAGTGTATCATGTTTTATGGCCTGAGCTCAGAGACATCATCACCTTTATCTTGTTCACCATCATCACTGTCTGGTAAACTGAGCTGTTTTCCGGTTCACCTTACTGCCACCTGTTGACCGAAAGAGGAAGCTGCATCTCAGGGAAGTGTTGGTTGGAAAGGGGTGGTTTATATTCAGACTATTCCGCGAGGAGCCCATCAACCACCTAAGAGAGGCCCAGTCTCCATAAGGTGCCAAGAATGATCAAAGGCTTGCTTGCAGAGCCCAGTGGCAACTTGGACAGCATCCATACCACAGCTACCTAACTGACACCTGCCTGAATGCATAATGTAATGTACCGTTTCACCTAAATGCATAATGTAATGTACGCTTCACCTAAATGCATAACGTACTGTACTGTTCCTGTAACTAAGTGTAACTACAAGTAACAGAGCCGCAATGCCTAGGGGCTGCCTTGTGCGCTATACAAATGTAAACATAAATAAATCCTTTGGGGATGTATTGCAGATAGAAGGCCTTCATACTTAAGGCTACTCTAATCTGGAAATTTCATTTGGGTTATCCACTTCTCCCCACTATAGAACTGACCACTCAGACTTGGATCCAATCCAGTTCTGTGCCTTAGGTTCACTGGAACTTACATTGTTGCCTGAAAGAGTCTCTCTTTGCTATACAAGCAAAAGGCATGCCATAACCTTATGTGGTACAGTCTGGACACCCACGCAGCCCACAGCACGGGGACCCTGGGCTGCTGAACAGTGACTGCACTCATAGACAATGTATTATCAGGCTATTGCATTATTGCTCTCTCTTTCTGTGTACCAGGCTTGCAACATAACCCAGAATGTGTCCACAGATTCATAGTAGGTTGTCCTACTGTATAGAAGGCCCAAAACCTGAACGAGCAAAAACAATCCAAGGAGCAATGAAGAGTGCACGAATTGCAGGAAAAACACGGTTTTATTACATGCAATTTTGGCTAGGAAAAAAGCAAGCTCAGGTCTAAATGCCCACATTAAATGGTGATATATAAAGATAAATGACAAGCAATCGGTTGCTATAGTTACAAGGCACATGTAAATCCCTAACGTCCCATTTGTTAACATCATTAGTCCCCTAAGGAAGTCATACATTACTTGCCCCTATTACACCCAATCTACCCCAGACCAAACAAGTACAACCCCTCCGCCAATGACCTAATGTCTGAGACAGCAAAAATTCTCTGTCCCTATTGGCCGAACGTTTTGGGTACAATTGTTGCAGTGGTACCCTTTCCCCATTGGTTGATTCTTTCCCGAGTATCTCATGATGAGATCGCTTCTTAGAGTTGAATAATCAGATGGCGAGGTATAGACAGTGTGACACACGTAAATGAATACATCATCATATTGCCATGCAACCAGAAAACCTGGCACCCCCTAATGGCTCTGACTCCTGTGACTGTGCAATTGACAGCTCACATTGCAACTCCTGTTTTAAAATATGTTGCTGTTCTAGCACACACAATAAATATTTCTCCAATGAGAATGAGTATCCTTATAAAATAAACCACAAAGACACCACTCTTTGTACATTTATTTATTTAATGTATGGGCTTTATTTACCCTGCTAGCAGCAGTTCCAACTGAGTGACCATTTTTCACTGCGGGCAGTATAAAGACAACCTGAGCAAATCCCTCTGACCACAGCTCAACACTACCCTGTTCTCACCGAGATATGTCCTTCGACTTTAAGGTGCTAAGCCAATGTCTGGAACACAAACTGTTATAATGTCCCTTGGTCGAAGCCTGAGATACTGCTAGGTCCCACAACATCAACCAATCTCTGCATGGCATTTCACACAACCTCCAAGGACGTCGGCACCGCCTGTGCACTAGCTGGGGGGAGCAAGAATGAAATCTGATTCACCAATGAAAACCAGAGTTATGACCGCGGCCTAGTCATCTGAGACAACCAAAAGCTATAACTTCTAATGTGGCCTAATGCAAACAGGCAACACTCTAGCTAATACAGCCAAGGGTCTACTCATAAACCCTGCATGCATTTTCTTCAATACTGGCACTGACTACCTCCTAGTAATAAAACACTTTCTTCAGTGCAAAGGGTGCCTACTACAAGTTCTCCCGAGTATACACGTGCAGCAATCCAATTCAGCTACTGCTCACTAGAAAAATGCCCATTATGTCACTCAGGCCTACACTCTAAGTCTGTTCTACAGCAACAAGTGGCAAGGATGTGGCGCATGATGACAAAAGATGCTGGCTCTAGAATGACTATTTTTCCGTGCTGTAGGAGCTTCCTTAGTTTGTACTTTCTCTCCTGTTTGGGGTGTTGGACTTGCAACCCAGCACTACCCTTTTGTTGCACAACTGCATTCACAGTTTGCGCAGACTATTCTAGATCGAGCTACGTCCTACCTCCCAGCTTGGTAGCCTGATTTACTTTTCCAGAGCTTGCTCTGTGGAAAAAGGTAATCTGTTTGGATAACTCTGGAGGGGTCACAGTACTCCATTCTTCCGACTATTCTCTAGGCTATTGGACCATACAGTGATTACAGGCACAGTATAAAAGATCTGAATACAAATATATACTTTACAAAAACACATTTTAACATAAAATAGCATTTTAAAAAAATCATCTTTTTTTGTTCTCTTTTTCACCCTCTACTTCAGTCACCTTCAGTGCTTTGAGACAGCCTAAGAAAGGCAGGCATATGAAAGTATGCAACATAACAGTATATGCTTCCTTTCCATGTTTCTTAGAATACCTTCCTACTCTGGCACCCAGCATGTTCAACTTGTCTGGCCTCTGGGCCCTTTGAAGGTTAGAGATGCTCTCCTTATCATTGCAAATTGACTTCCCAATTGTGCCACGTAAGGACAGTGCATAGCACCTTGACATGATAAGGTTAGTCTCCACTGCTGAGTTGGAGCCAAATGTTGCTTTTGAAGATGTGGTGGTCAGTGTGGAGGTGGTGGTCTCTGCCTGCTTTCTTCCTCCACCAAACAAACAGAAAGGTGCAACCCCTTGAAGAAAAGAGTTATTATTTGCAAATATATTGAATGAACTAAATTAACTTACCCATGCAGTTTGCAAAATGCCAAATCTGGGGCTTAGTGTTGGTGAAAATGAATGTGGGCTTCCATGGGTTTTATTCTAATCTCACCTGTTTTTTTAAGGGTTTGTGAAGGAGTTATCTGCCTAAATACTGCCAAATATCATCCTGCTGCTGGCCAAGTTCCCAGGTTTGTGAGTCTGCTTTGGAGGAAATTCATGTGGGGGTAATTCATAGAATTCAGCGCGCAAGTGGCGCACGCGGCTGGCGCACAGTGTGCGTGTGCGAATCCCTGCACCAGCCGCGTGCGCTAAAATCCATTTCCGCGCACAGCGTATTCATGGATTCCAGCCATCAAAACCAGCCGTGGCGCACAGTGGCGCAGCGACCCTGCAGCAGCGCCAGTTACGCCCCCAAGAACGCCTCTCGCGCAGGGAAAAGCCATCAATATACCCAATCCAGCGCAAAGGGCTGCGCTAACCCTGTACCAGCACGGCAAGCGGGCTACGTGTATCACTGGGGTGCGCGGGAAGTACCTCACGCGATTGGCCCAGTGCGAGCAGGGTACGCGTATTTCAGGGGTGCGCGGGAAGTTCCACACGCGATTTCCGCAGGGTACGCGTATCTCAGGGGTGCGCGGGAATTTCCACACGCGATTGGGCCCGTGCGAGCAGGGTACGCATATCTCAGGGGTGCGCAGGAAGTGCCACAAGCAATTTCAGCAGGGTACGTGTATTTCAGGGGTGCGCGGGAATTTCCACACGCGATTGGGGGTACGCGTATCTCAGGGGTGCGCGGGAAGTGCCACACGCGATTTCAGCAGGGTACGTGTATTTCAGGGGTGCGCGGGAATTTCCACACGCGATTGGGGGTACGCGTATCTCAGGGGTGCGTGGGAAGTGCCACACGCGATTTCAGCAGGGTACGTGTATTTCAGGGGTGCGCGGGAAGTTCCACACGCGATTTCCGCAGGGTACGCGTATCTCAGGGGTGCGCGGGAATTTCCACACGCGATTGGGCCCGTGCGAGCAGGATACGCGTATCTCAGGGGTGCGCAGGAAGTGCCACACGCAATTTCAGCAGGGTACGTGTATTTCAGGGGTGCGCAGGAATTTCCACACGCGATTGGGGGTACGTGTATCTCAGGGGTGCGCGGGAAGTGCCACACGCGATTTCAGCAGGGTACGTGTATTTCAGGGGTGCGCGGGAAATTCCACACGCGATTTCATCATGGTACGTGTATTTTGGGATGCGGGGGAAGTTTCACACGCGACATCAGCAGGGCACGTGTATTTCAGGGGTGCGCGGGAAGTTTCACACGCGATTCCATCAGGGTACGTGTATTACAGGGGTGCGCGGGGAGCACCACACGTGAATTGCACGTGTGGGTCCTCCCAGGTGTTCCCTCTACACCCTCCACGGCCCCTGCAGGTGGCTCACACCACAGGGGCCTACCCTGCACATGTCCTGCAGGCACACCATCCACCATGGCCATGACCCCCAGCCAACCCACATGTCAACTTGCACTACTGCCCACCAACGCATGTCCCCCTGCACCCCCAGTCACCAGGAGCACCCTCCACCATGCCCCCACCCATGTCTCCTAGCAACCCCACTCCCCAGCAGTGCAGGGGCAACCCACCACCAGGCCCCCACCCATGTCTCCCACCACCCCCACCCCCCAGCCACCAGGGGCAGCCTCCACCAGGCCCCCACTCATGTCTCCCAGCACCCCCACCCCCCAGCCACCAGGGGCAGCCTCCAGCAGGCCCCCACCCATGTCTCCCACCACCCCCACCCCCCCAGTCACCAGGGGCAGCCTCCACCAGGCCCCCACCCATGTCTCCCAGCACCCCCACCCCCACCCCCAGCAATGTGGAGCACCCTCCACCAGGCCCCCACCCATGTCTCCCACCACCCCACCCCGCAGCAGTGCAGGGGCACACACCACCAGGCCCCCACCCATGTCTCCCACCACCCCCACCCCCCAGCAGTGCAGGGGCAGCCTCCACCAGGCCCCCAACCATGTCTCCCACCACCCCCATCCCTCAGCACTGTGGGGCACCTGCCAGCAGGCCCCCACCCATGTCCAACTCATGTTCCCCCCCACCCCCACCCCCCAGCACTGTGGGGCACCTGCCAGCATGCCCCCACCCATGTCTCCCACCACCCCCACCCCCCAGCAGTGCAGGGGCAGCCTCCACCAGGCCCCCACCCATGTCTCCCAGCACCCCCACCCCCCAGCCACCAGGGGCAGTCTCCACCAGGCCCCCACCCATGTCTCCCACCACCCCCACCCCCCCAGCACTGTGGGGCACCCGCCACCAGGCCCCCACCCACGTCTCCCAGCACCCCCACCCCCCAGCAGTGCAGGGGCAACCTCCACCAGGCCCCCACCCATGTCTCCCAGCACCCCCACCCCCCAGCACTGTGGGGCACCTGCCAGCAGGCCCCCACCCATGTCCAACTCATGTTCCCCACCACCCCCACCCCCAGCACTGTGGGGCACCTGCCAGCAGGCCCCCACCCATGTCCAACTCATGTCTCCCACCACCCCCACCCCCCAGCACTGTGGGGCACCTGCCAGCAGGCCCCCACCCATGTCCAACTCATGTTCCCCACCACCCCCACCCCCCAGCAGTGCAGGGGCAGCCACCACCAGGCCCCCACCCATGTCTCACACCACTCCCACCCCCCAGCCACCAGGGGCAGCCTCCACCAGGCCCCCACCCATGTCTCCCAGCACCCCCACCCCCCCAGTCACCAGGGGCAGCCTCCACCAGGCCCCCACCCATGTCTCCCACCACCCCCACCCCCCAGGTCACCAGGGGCACCTGCCAGCAGGCCCCCACCCATGTCCAAATCATGTTCCCCACCACCCCCACACCCCAGCACTGTGGGGCACCTGCCAGCAGGCAACCCACCCATGTCCAACTCATGTCTCCCACAACCCCCACCCCCAGCACTGTGGGGCACCTGCCAGCAGGCCCCCACCCATGTCCAACTCATGTTCACCACCACCCCCACCCCCCAGCACTGTGGGGCACCTGCCAGCAGGCCCCCACCCATGTCCAACTCATGTTCCCCACCACCCCCACCCCCCAGCAGTGCAGGGGCAGCCACCACCAGGCCCCCACCCATGTCTCCCAGCACCCCCACCCCCCAGCCACCAGGGGCAGCCTCCACCAGGCCCCCACCCATGTCGCCCAGCACCCCCACCCCCACAGTCACCAGGGGCAGCCTCCACCAGGCCCCCACCATTGTCTCCCACCACCCCCACCCCCCTGTAGTTCAGGGGCAGCCTCCACCAGGCCCCCACCCATGTCTCCCACCACCCCCACCTCCCCAGTCACCAGGGGCAGCCTCCACCAGGCCCCCACCCATGTCTCCCACCACCCCCACCCCCCAGCAGTGCAGGGGCACCCACCACCAGGCCCCCACCCATGTCTCCCACCACCCCCACCCCCCAGCCACCAGGGGCAGCCTCCACCAGGCCCCCACCCATGTCTCCCAGCACCCCCACGCCCCCAGTCACCAGGGGCAGCCTCCACCAGGCCCCCACCCATGTCTCCCACCACCCCCACCCCCCCAGTCACCAGGGGCAGCCTCCACCAGGCCCCCGCCCATGTCTCCCACCACCCTCACCCCCCAGCAGTGCAGGGGCAGCCTCCACCAGGCCCCCACCCATGTCTCACACCATCCCCACCCCCCAGCCACCAGGGGCAGCCTCCACCAGGCCCCCACCCATGTCTCCCAGCACCCCCCCCAGTCACCAGGGGCAGCCTCCACCAGGGCCCCACCCATGTCTCCCACCCCCCCCAGCAGTGCAGGGGCACCCACCACCAGGCCCCCACCCAAGTCTCCCACCACCCCCACCCCCCAGCAGTGCAGGGGCAGCCTCCACCAGGCCCCCACCCATGTCTCCCACCAACCCCACCCACCAGCACTGTGGGGCACCTGCCAGCAGGCCCCCACCCATGTCCAACTCATGTCTCCGACCACCCCCACCCCCCAGCACTGTGGGGCACCTGCAAGCAGGCCCCACCCATGTCTCCCACCACCCCCACCCCCCAGCCACCAGGGGCAGCCTCCACCAGGCCACAACCCATGTCTCCCACCACCCCCACCCCCCAGCAGTGCAGGCCCCCACCCATGTCCAACTCATGTTCCCCAATACCCCCACCCCCCAGCAGTGCAGGGACACCCACCACCAGGCCCCCACCCATGTTTCCCACCACCCCCACCCCCCAGCAGTGTGGGGCACCTGCCAGCAGGCCCCCACCCATGTCCAACTCATGTTCCCCACCGCCCTCACCCCCCAGCAGTATGGGGCACCTGCCAGCAGGCCCCCACCCATGTCCAACTCATGTTCCCCACCACCCCCACCCCCCAGCACTGTGGGGCACCTGCCAGCAGGCCCCACCCATGTCTCCCACCACCCCCACCCCCCAGCCACCAGGGGCAGCCTCCACCAGGCCACCACCCATGTCTCCCACCACCCCCACCCCCCAGCAGTGCAGGGGCACCCACCACCAGGCCCCCACCCATGTCTCCCACCACCCCCACCCCTCCAGTCACCAGGGGCAGCCTCCACCAGGCCCCCGCCCATGTCTCCCAGCACCCCCACCCCCCAGCCACCAGGGGCAGCCTCCACCAGGCCCCCACCCATGTCTCCCACCACCCCCACCCCCCCAGTCACCAGGGGCAGCCTCCACCAGGCCCCCACCCATGTCTCCCACCACCCCCATCCCCCAGCAGTGCAGGGGCAGCCTCCACCAGGCCCCCACCCATGTCTCACACCACCCCCACCCCCCAGCCACCAGGGGCAGCCTCCACCAGGCCCCCACCCATGTCTCCCACCACCCCCACCCCCCCAGTCACCAGGGGCAGCCTCCACCAGGCCCCCACCCATGTCTCCCACCACTCCCACCCCCCCAGTCACCAGGGGCAGCCTTCACCAGGCCCCCACCCATGTCTCCCAGCACCCCCACCCCCAGCACTGTGGGGCACCCTCCACCAGGCCCCCACCCATGTCTCCCACCCCCCACCCCCCAGCAGTGCAGGAGCACCCACCACCAGGCCCCCACCCATGTCTCCCACCACCCCCACCCCCCAGCAGTGCAGGGGCAGCCTCCACCAGGCCCCCACCCATGTCTCCCACCACCCCCACCCCCCAGCACTGTGGGGCACCTGCCAGCAGGCCCCCACCCATGTCTCCCACCACCCCACCCCCCAGCAGTGCAGGGGCAGCCTCCACCAGGCCCCACCCATGTCTCCCAGCACCCCCACCCCCCAGCCAGCAGGGGCAGCCTCCACCAGGCCCCCACCCATGTCTCCCACCACCCCCACCCCCCAGCACTGTGGGGCACCCGCCACCAGGCCCCCACCCATGTCTCCGAGCACCCCCACCCCCCAGCAGTGCAGGGGCAGCCTCCACCAGGCCCCCACCCATGTCTCCCAGCACCCCACCCCCCAGCACTGTGGGGCACCTGCCAGCAGGCCCCCACCCATGTCCAACTCATGTTCCCCACCACCCCCACCCCCCAGCACTGTGGGGCACCTGCCAGCAGGCCCCCACCCATGTCCAACTCATGTCTCCCACCACCCCCACCCCCCAGCACTGTGGGGCACCTGCCAGAAGGCCCCCACCCATGACCAACTCATGTTCCCCACCACCCCCACCCCCCAGCAGTGCAGGGGTAGCCTCCACCAGGCCCCCACCCATGTCTCCCAGCACCCCCACCCCCAGCCACCAGGGGCAGCCTCCACCAGGCCCCCACCCATGTCTCCCACCACCCCCACCCGCCAGCAGTGCAGGGGCACCCACCACCAGGCCCCCACCCATGTCTCCCACCACCCCAACCCCCCAGTCACCAGGGGCAGCCTCCACCAGGCCCCCACCCATGTCTCCCAGCACCCCCACCCCCCAGCCACCAGGGGCAGCCTCCACCAGGCCCCCACCCATGTCTCCCACACCCCCACCCCCCAGCAGTGCAGGGGCACCCACCACCAGGCCCCCACCCATGTCTCCCACCACCCCCACCACCCCAGTCACCAGGGGCAGCCTCCACCAGGCCCCCACCCATGTCTCCCTCCACCCCCACCCCCCCAGTCACCAGGGGCAGCCTCCACCAGGCCCCCACCCATGTCTCCCAGCACCCCCACCCCCCAGCCACCAGGGGCAGCCTCCACCAGGCCCCCACCCATGTCTCCCAGCACCCCCACCCCCCAGCAGTGCCGGGGCACCCACCACCAGGCCCCCACCCATGTCTCCCACCACCCCACCCCCCAGCACTGTGGGGCACCTGCCAGCAGGCCCCCACCCATGTCCAACTCATGTTCCCCACCACCCCCACCCCCCAGCACTGTGGGGCACCTGCCAGCAGGCCCCCACCCATGTGCAACTCATGTTCCCCAGCCAACATGTCATCACAATCTAGATCCCTGGTCCCTATGGTCAGCCTCCAAATGCAAAACACCCACCCGAGTATTGCATCCACCCACTCATAATTTGCAATTACATCACAGAACACCAATTGCAAGTTCCGAAACAAACACATTTCCCTCACATACACCCAATGGGTGTCAGTGAATCTCAAAACACATATCATGAAATGCATGAAACCAATGAGATACCACACATTGAAGTTCACCAAAAAAAATATGTATTAAAGGAAACATAAATAGAATAAAAAATGAAGAAACAGAAATGTGAATGTACAAAAATGAAAAGAAGCATGTCCGTGAAAAAAAGCAAAACCAAAAATAAAATTCCAAAGTAATGTTGTCCAAAGTCAATGTCCACAAAACAAAATCCAATGGGAAATAAAAAAGAAAGCCATTGCTCCATGGTTAAAAAGTGAAAAAAAAATACAATCCAACTGTGAACTATGTACATGGGAACAAGCCAGGGTCCATTATCCCAACAAAATAAAGGAAACCTATCTAACTACACTAACTAATAAAATAAACTATATACAAAAATGTGGCCAATGTCCGAAAGGTCCAAATGAAATCAAAACAAAAATGAAACCTAACACTACCTACATAACTATGTACAAGGGCAGCGGGCTAGTTTCACGGCTCACTTGTGGATGTCCCGGGCCAGGGCATCATCGAACTCCTCCTCAATGTCCCGGAGGCGGCCCTCCTCCATGGCCCCGAGGGTCCGCAGGGCCGTCTCCACCTCCACCTCCAAACCCCTGCGGATTGCCTTGAGGCACTCGGCCCGCCTCAGGGCCCTCCGCATGGAGTTCTCCGCCCTGACCATTGTGAGCCGTGCCTCTTCCGCCCGCTGCCGCTCCGCATCTATGGCGTGGCCCAACCGCTGCCACACGGAAGACACTCTCTGTCCTGGGTCCTCCTGCCCTCCGGCCGATGCCTGCCCCTCCGATGTTGAAGGCCCCAAGCCTTCATGGCTCCCACCACGTTGCTGCTGCTGCTGTGCCTCTGCCCGTGCACTGCCTCCTGCTGCCTGCACATCCTCCGCCGGCTGGGGTGCAGTCGTAGATGTGGCCACCCCTGCTGGACGTCCGACTCCCGACTGTGGCAGGGATGCCTCCTCCACCAGCCAGGCCGCACCGTCATAGGCAGCTCTACAGGGCACCCAGGTGACTGATGGGTGGGAAGATGGCACAGAGGACGACTGGCGCGTAGGGGGTCCAGTTGAGGAGGGGGTCATAGCAAGCCCCATCAGACGGAGGAATCCGGCCTGGGTGACCTGTCCCAGCAGGCTGACGTGGCCAACGAGCCATTCGAGATGACGTGCAGTCTCTTCATGAAAAGACTGCAGGTCACCTCGCATGGCCCGTTGACGCAACGCCACACCAGCCAGGACAGGCTCAACCCAGACCTGGATAGCCACGTCCGCAGGCAGAGGAAGGCCAGTTGACGTGAGCTCATCCCCTGCCTGAAAACGGGTCTGGACGTAGGCATCCCTGCTGGTGCAAGATGATGCAGGAACAGGATCAGGGACAGGATTGCACACAGGCACCTCCGGGGCGGCCTGTGCTGCCTCCTGTCCCTGGTCCTGCACTGCACCACTAGCACCAGTGGGATCCCCACCTCCAGACCCCGTCTCTGGTGCTTGCACGGCCTCCTCCACCAAACCCCCCACCAACCTGGATGACTCCATGCCATCTTCCCCTGTTGGGCCCTGTGGGGTCCCAGCTGCCCCTTCTGCTGCCGAGGAGTCCAACTCCAACCTCTGCCTCTTGGACCTCCCCCCGGCAGCTGCGGCCTGGGACACGGCACCGGACTCCTCACTCCCCGACGAGATGACAACATGGGAGGGGAGCCGGGCCTTGCGTCTCCGGCTGGCGGTGGGATCCCCGCCGCTGTGCTCCACAGCACCTTCTCCGCCCTCTTCATCAGTTGACGCTGCAGACAGGGAGAAACAAAACACAGGCATCAGGGCACTGTACAATGGACACATACACACATGACAGTTGTACATGAGTGGCATTGGCAAACCTCAGACATGTCATCACAATCCCCAACACACATGTCATTACAACTCGCACACATGAGCCATACCACAGCCATATCGCAACTGCCACCACCATCCATACACATACAACAGCATGAGCAGCCAAAGGTGAGCCAGACATCACATGCAACACAGGAAGTGCACCACACATGTACACACACCACCACACTTGCATGCATGTGTACACCTCTGCCAAGTGTCGCAGTGTTCAGACGGGCATCCATGTCACATCTGCCAATCAGAATTCCACATACCGCTGTCACATGCATCCATGTTGCATCACTGTTGCACCCTTGTCAAATACACACACATGCACATGTACACAGTGCTGATACATGCAGCCAAAAACAACATACATGCGTGACATCACGGACATGTCTACTTACATACACATTCATCCAAACATGTGTGCCCACACAGCTGCATTTGGCATGCAAGCCTACACACACACAAGCACCATCCATGTCTCACACATTACAGCTCTCGCATGTGTCAGCCCCACGGCCCTGTACACCCCCACCCATACTCGACCCCATACAAACAGATGTGCAACCTGCACACTACTGAATAATCACCACACGCACTGCTCACAATCAGGATGCATGTACACTCACCGATCGACTCCAGACGGGTCTGCTTCTCAAGGACCTGGACGTGGAGCACTGGGGATATGCGTTCCAGGACCCTCATCTGTTCTTCCGACAAGTGGCCCCGGCGCCCCTTGGCATCCGCTGCCTTCAAGAGGCGCCGGGCCTTGTTCAGGGTCCTGGACCTGAAGTCCTCCCAGCGCTTCTTGACATGTTGTAAGTCGCGGACTGCCACCCCCTCTGCGTTGATGGCAGTCACGATGTCAGTCCAGATCCGAGTCCGTCCTTCCTTGTCGGCGCGGGAACTTCCGAAGAGGGCATCATACTGCCCCAGGACTTGCTCCACCAGGACACCAACTTCGGTGGCACTGAAGCTGGTGCCCCTCTGCCTCTCGGGCCGGGGGTTGTCAGTGGTTCCAGATGGTGTTTGCCCCGACATGACAACCCCAGAGGCAGGAGTGGGGGGGCAACTGGGTCCTGGGGCTGGGCTGTGGAGCGATAGAATCCCAGTCGGGAGTCTTCGGTTCCAGCAGGGGTGGTCACAGCAACAGCACCCCTGGCTGATGTGCAGGCAGCAAATGGCAGGGCACGTGGGCAGCAGGCAGTCAGGCAGCAGCAGATGGCAGGTGGGAGTGTGCTCGGGGCTCTGGGGGGCAGTAGTTCGGCCTTCTGGGCAGGAGCGTGGTCTTCTGTGTGCTTACGCGTGGCCAGCTTGATACGGAGTGATTTGGCACATGAAAAATCTGCACGTCAGCGGGTAATTCGAGGAAAGGCCCTTAGCGCGTAAGCGTGTCTGCACGCATACGCATTTTCATTGGACAGAAGGCCCCTCAAGCGCAAGCGCCCTTGTGACGTGACGCGTACAGACGTGCATGGGCATTTCAGCGCGCGTGAAAAAATGCACGTCCGCGTGTAATACGAGGAAAGGGCCCATGCGCGTAAGCGCGCGTGGAAAACTGCACGTCCGCGTGTAATACGAGGAAAGGGCCCATGCGCGTAAGCGTGCGTGGAAAACTGCACGTCCGCGTGTAATACAAGGAAAGGGCCCATGCGCGTAAGCGCGCGTGAAAAACTGCACGTCCGCATGTAATACGAGGAAAGGGCCCATGCGTGTAAGTGACGTGATGCGCGCGTGCGTTTCCCTCAGCACGGGTTAAAGGTGAGCGGGCCCAGCAGTTCGCTGTACGTGCCTTTCGTGGAGATCGACGTGTGTTGCTGCTTCCTGTTGTTTCGCGCGCCATCACAACTTCAAAACTATCAAGGACGTATCTCTTCTTTTGGTGGGGGTATTGGCTACGCGTGTTTTTCTGCATCGCGCTAGTCAGACGGTGAGTCGCACACGCTCTTTTTCCCACTGCGGGTGCCCCTGTGTATCGCACCCATTTTCGATGTCATAGTAGCCTGCGTGTCCCACGCGTACGCGTTATTCGTGTTACTGGGTGCCACCGCGTACTGCGGGAGGTTGAATCCACGCACGTAGGCTGCAGGGTTGCGTGCACAGTTTTACTGCAGTTTTGGGGTGCCTGAGCGTTGCGTGACCCGTCATCACATCACCGGGGTCACATACAGCCTTGCAGGTGCAGGGGGGCTGTTAACATCTTGCTTCCCACCCCCTTCACCTCAATTGCCCAGGTCAATTGTGGTGTACACCTCCCATTGGCACCACTCCATCTGTGCCAGCACTACTACATCTGTGCCATGGTTGGGAGGCCACCAAAGGTGAGGGGCGCCTCAGCTGGGCGTACTCCTCGTGGCGGGCGTGGTCGGGGACGTGGCCGTGGTGACCAGGGAGTAGGGGGACTACAGGGTGTCCAGGGCAGCCACAGAGGGGGAAGAGGCAGGGGTGCGCCACTTGAGCACAATGTTGTGCCATGTGTCGGTTCAGCCATGCCACCACCCCCTGTGGTTCCGGGGGATGCAGCTCCTGCATCTGGCAATGGCACCCATATGACCCGGCAGTCCGTTCCATCGACTGCCACGGGCCCAAGGGTAGTGGTAGCTGCAGGTGCAGCTGTGGACACCGCCACCCAGACTCAGGGTCTGCCAGCGCAGGCTGCGTTGGCACTTGAAGAGCCCTTGGTAGATCTCCAACAGGCCAGGGGGGAAACTATAGGGGCAGGCCGGGCTGCTCAGACCAAGACACGTGTCCCTGGGGCAGTCATGTCATCTGCTGCCCCGAACAGCCGGGTGTTGGCAAGTGCAGGGGCAGATCCACCCAACAGCACCCCGGTTGTGAGTCTGCCAACCAGGACCGTTGCGGTCAATGACCCTGCCACAGCTGATGTTGCTGCGCAGGGTCCATTAGTGGGCACCCAGCTGCCACTGACACAAGTCAGGCCTTTGGTCATCCCTCCACCTGCCACTCCCTTGGCTCAATCCACCGAACCCACTGGCCATACTGGTCAGGGCGGTATTAGCCAGCCAGGGTCTGCGCCACAGTCCAAGAGGAGGAAGGTTGCACCTGCAGCACAGGCTGGGACCCCACACACAGCCACGACCTCCTGCACGTCGAGGAAGAAGCCTTTCTGTAAGCAGGAACTGGACTTCCTCGTGGACTACGTGCGGGGCCACAGCCGTGACATGCTAGTGGGTGCCAATAGTCAGACTACGGTTGTCCAACGTGACACCCACTGGAAGCATGTTGCGGAACAATTCAGCTCATTCGGCCATGAGGTGCGCACGACGCAGGAGTGCAAAAAGCGTTGGAATGACATCAAGCGCAGCACTAAGGCCAAGCGTGCCTCAAATTACAACTTGACTCTGGTGACTGGCGGTGGGCCTGCACCAGAGGAGGAAGAACTCACTCCGCATGAGGCTCTCGTTGCGGAGTTCAAACCACCTGAATTGGTCGAAGGAGTGGGAGAGATGCTGGACTTTGATGCCCAGTCCAGTGAGTGTTGATGCGTGTTTGTTGAGGACGTGTGTGTTTCACTTGTGGGATGTGTTGTGCATGATTGCTGCTACATGTGACGTGTACATGGTTCTGATGTGTAAGTAATGCAATGCTACCGTCATGCATGTCTCCTCTGCCTGCATGCGGGACTCCATGTGGACATGCTCCCTTGCCCCTCCTCCGCCACTCTGCACTCCAGTTCCACCTTTGCACTGGTCTGCTCCAATCTTGCCAATGTGTAGTTTCTTGTTCATGTGTCCTGTGTAGATGCTAACTTCCAGCGTAGAAACTGCCAGACATATGCCGTGTGGTACAGCCTTAGTACTCGATGCAGGGTATCTCACTTGTACTGTGCATGGGTCAGATGTCCCGCAGGGACATGAGTGCCCATTCATGCTCCATGTGCATTGCACGCATGCCCCTATGTGTCCTTGACTGGATGATCACTGTAATATGAGTCCTTGGTTACATACATTGCCTGCCATCTCATCGGTCTCCCCATGTCAACTGTGGCTCAGTCCTGCGTTGCACACATGTTTAGGCCCTGACAATCTGTGTGGCTCACAGGCCTCAGCCTGTTCAATGGCCAATGACTCTGTCCAACTCTTGTGTCTTCTTCACACGTGGGCGGCCTCCGGAGTTTCCATCATGTGTCCTGCCCACTGTCCCAGCATCATTTGCAGTGTTGTAATTTGAATCACATTAAGCTGTTGATGCCAGTCAACACTGCCTGTCAATACACAGGTGTACGGTCAGCCTTTTGATACCATGCTAGGCATCCCTGCTTTGGTACTGGGGTGGAGGGGTGCTTGGCTTCTAGACATGGTACACATTGAATGCACAATGCACGTGATGTCTGAATTTGACATTGCACTGCCTTCACATTTCCTGGCACACACCATGTAGTGCTTGTACATGTAGGTAGTGAGTGGCGTACACATTTTCTGCACTGCATAGACCCACTTCCATGGAAACTGCCACCTTTCAACAGGTCTGATCACAGAAGCTATTCAAAGTAGACCCAGCATGCATGCCAGGTCATATGTTGTGTGTCACATGTCTGCCGGATGCCTTTGCTGTCGGTGTGTGTGTGTGTCGTGTGCTTCTGACATGTGTATTGACCTTTTTCTCTCTATTTTTCAGGTGATGACGCAATGGAGGCGGAGGATGGTGTTGTCATGCCAGACACAGGGTTGGTAACACCACATCAACCCGGCACTAGTGGGGGTCGTGGGGTGGTAGGCCATGAAAACCCCCAAGTGCTGCAGTCCATCTTGTCTCTGGCTGCCTATGAGTCCAGCCTTGATGACGACTCTGACGTCCATGTTGAGTTGGATGAGCATCAAGTCCATGTGTCAGGGGTGAGTGATTCTGATGTGGACACTCCTCTGTCTGCGACACCTGCACTGAGGGATCAGACAGTCTTGGTTCCTCCGCCCGTGGTGGATCGGGACGCAGGGTCACCCTCCACACCAGTCACTGATGTGCCTGGGACATCACGTTGACGGGGAAATGTAGTCGTGCAGCCGCAGGCGGTGCCAACACAGCGAGGACCCCCGGTCCTTGGGTCCCGCAGGGGTCAAGCCCGGCAACGCGGTCGCCGCGCGAAACTGCTGTATACTGAGTGGGAGCAAGACATGACTGCCAATTCCGAACGGCAGGGGGCAGCAATGGAGAGCATCGCTGAGAGCATGGAGCGTGTGGCCCGATCTGTGCTCCCCCCTGCTAGGCAGGTGCTTCTCCAGCAGCAGGCGGCACGGTCCACGGCCCGCTCGCTCAGGCTGGGCATGGCGGCCTCAGACAGGGCACACCAGGCTGAAATGTCGTCTCTGCGTCAAGCAATTGCTGCTCACGCAGAGGCGCACATGGATGCCCTGAGGGAGGAGTATGCTTCCCTCAGATCCACTCTGGGTGTCTTTATGATGTCCCAGAGGCAGCAGGCAGAGGAGAGGTTTGCACAGCTTGAGCGTACCATCTCGGCTGAGCTAACGGCTTGCCGGGAGGTGCAGCGGTTGTCCAGCCAGGCCTTGCAGGAGGAACTCCGTGTTACACGTGCTACCTTGCAAGAGGAAGCACATGTATCACGTGAGGTTCTGCATGCAGACCTACGTCACATCGCCACACAGAACCAGGCTCACCCGTCCGGCAGACTTGCTGCCGACGAGGGGCAAGCTGCGGCTAGGCATGGCCAGGCTACTGTGCCACGTCCTCCTTTCCAGGATGAGCCAGACTCGGACGACCATCTATCTCCCACATAGGTCGTGCTGTGCAGGCGTTGAGCCCATGGAGGATTTTTTTTTTGGCTCAGCATCATCGCATGCTGTACCTCCCCCCTCCTGGGTGCCTCCCCTCTCCCCCGGGTCGTATGTGGCCATTTTTGATTTTTCTTTTAGTTTAGTTAGTTAAGTTTCTGTTTGATAGTTAGTTTAAATAGGTAATGTAGGTTTTCCATAGTTAGTTAATTAGTTAATAGTTGAGTTAGTTTAAAATTGCTAGTCTATTGTGCTTTCATGTGACGGTGCGGTGCTTTGTGGCTTTTGAAGGCATCCACTGTCTGTTCCAGCTGGGCCCTTCATGGTTGTCTTGTGTATGTGTTTGCTGCTTGGGGTCCTTGACTCACATATGCCACTCCTGCCTCCCTTATCCATGGGCTCGCAAGGATGGTTCGGTGTTACAGCATTTTACACAAGGGCTTTGGACTGTCATATCTGTGGCATGTCTGGTGCTGTGTGACTTGTGTTGACACCCCTAGTGGGGATGATTTAGGTGTCATTGTCCACTGTTCAGCTTTTGCTAGATGTGTCATGATTAATGTGGACATTGATTGCTATGCATTGTGTAGTATGTTTCATATCTTTCCTGTACATGTGCTTGTTGCAATTCATGCTGTAGATAGTGTTCCACACTTTGGAGGTGAAAGACAGACTGATGGTGTGATTTGTGATGTGACTCTCTGACATGGTCAAGTAATGAGATGCCTGATGAGACACACACAGATGACTTTGAAGCATTAATCATGTGTTTCATGCCCTTTCTGCAGGGGGATGAGCCTTCAGAGCACCTTTGCCAGCAGACATGGCCCATTGGACGACGGAATTCTGGACCCGTTTGTTGGTGCCCACATGCACATGTGTGCACAAGCAGAGGCACAGTGATTGCAGACCCACATCCTAAAACTGCTGACATGTTCCAAGGAACTCCAGGCAAGGTGAGCATCACAGGGGGGCCACGACACAGCAAAGCTTGCACCAGGCGAGTTGCACATGCAGGCTTAGTCACAGCACTGAGGGTGAGCTTAGACGAATATTGGTGTTGAAGCACACAATGCAGCTCAGATGTGTTTGTGGACTGATGGCTGTTGATTGTAGGGTTGTCTGGGACACATGCAGGGGCAGTGGCACATACCCTCCGGTACACCAAGGTCCATTGAGGCACTTGTATCAACCATGTAGCCTTCCGAGACATGGAAAGGGGCAGCTCACAGGGACATACAGCAAGGGACATACTCGGGTGCAGTGCATGTCTTTTCCACATACTTCATGATAAATGCACTGCCAACTTTGTTTTGGTCATGGTGGCACGCAACTTGCTCTGTAGTCATGGCTTGCTATATGGGTCTGTCTGCTTACCCAGGGAACATTGCATGTTGTGTGAATTGTGACACATTGGTGTTCCATTTGCTACGCACCCACCAGCGGCTGACTTACTGCATTGACTGTGTATGACCCGTCACAGGGGTGATGTTATATATGGGTACGAAGCATCGACCACAGATTGTCTGTTTGTAGAGTAGTTTGTTGCTATGGGGCATGTTTGGTGTTGTGTTTTTGTGTAATTGGCACGTACAGGTTGTTGACTGTGGCTCTCTTTGCAGCATTGCAGTGCTCCTGTAACCGGACCTGAGAGTGCGCCGGCAGGAGGCCAGCACTCAAAACCAGAGCTAAGTGTCTTGTTGTTTTTCTTACGAACTGCTCTGCATAGGCTTGCTGGGGAGTGTACTGATGCATGGATGTATGTGTGGTTCAATTTGGTATGTTTTTTTCTCCCTAATCACCCGTGATCCTATGCAATTTTGAAACCTGTACCCTCTACCCGGTGTTCCTGCTTCCCGTGCCTATCCAAGCAACGTTCCCTGACCCTCTTTCCCCACAGGGGTTGCGGATGCCTGTGTAAGCCCTGAACCTGCAGGCGCCAAAACCCTAGAGGGGGTGGTTGGTTCGTACCACTCCTGAGCCTGGACTACAGAAGGCCATGACAATGATGTCCAAGTTTGTTTGGATTGTGTATGTGTTCATGCAGGTTGTACATTTTCGTGCATTCCCTAGTTTCATGTGTCATTCCTCCTCCCCTCTCCTGCCACTCATTCCAGTCATCCAGTGTGTCAACACCTGTCCCAACTGCATATCCCTGAACCTCATTCCCCACCAGGGTCTCAGGGGCCTGAGTGAGTTTGACCTTGCAGGCACCCAGGACATGGTGGGGGTGGTTGTTTCGTGACACTTCCGCGCCTGTACAGGGGACCTGTGACAGTACACATCCATTCATGGTGCATCATCCTATGTCATGTACCACACATGTCTCACATCCTGTCGTGACATTGTTTTGCTGTGCTACCTTGGTTGTTGCATCATTGTGGTAGTACTTGGCCTTTGTGAGGTACTGCTACGTCAAGTCATCTACTGGAGGGTGTTCGGGTTCGTTTTTATGCCTTGGATTTTGTGATTTTGGAAATGAGTGTGGAGGGTTCAGGCATCTTTTTACACACAAGGTGGGAGATGGTGACGAAGGGTAAAGGTGATCCTGTGGCCAGGTGGAATTGAGGTTTGGAGGCTCCATGACCCAGGTGCAGTTGTTCAGTGGGTCATGGTCATTTGTGAGGGAGGGGGGGGTTGTTGTTGATAGTTGCCTTGCCCTGCAGTGTGATGGGAACTCTGACATAGTAATGGTGGTATCCTATGTACATGTTGTGTTCTGCTGATCAATGCCTGTTCATGTGTTGTGTTTTCCTTTCAGGTGCGAGGGGATAGTTTTGGTTTGACATGCTGGGGTGTACACATGGTGGATGTTCACATGTGATGTGTAGGGAACACTGATGGTCACTTGAGTGCACATGCATATGTGGAGTGCATGTCCTTGCAGAACCACACACTTGCACTCTGATGCACTACATGTACTCCCACCCTTGCATATCCACGTGTACACTGTTTGCCTTCTGGTGCCCACTGTGTCCCGGCAGCACATGTTCTGTGACCGATCATGGATCCAGTACATGCCTAATTTGATGTTTGACGTGGTCTGTCACTTAGATGTGATGCTCAGGGTGTGCATCACACACAATGGCTGTTCACTGTGCTGTGCGCTGAGCAGTGTGATGCAGGAGTAGGACACTGCACACATGAGCTGCAGTGTTGATTTTGCAATGCATAATGTGCATGTAGACAGGCATTCATTGTGATGTTACGTCTACGACTGTTGTAATGCATTTGGAAATGACTTATTTTGGGTGGGAGATTTTGTTGGTCGCTCATTTCATCTGATTCTGGGTCAGGCAGCAGTGTCCGATGCCAGTGTACATTTAGGACATGGCAATGTGTACATTATCGTTACTGCGTTGGTGTATGGGTATTGCTTGCCATGTCATGTTGATGTTTGGGAGGGTTTGAGTGACATGACAGTGATGGCCATGGCCTGTTTTGCAGGTGTGTGTGATGCACACCTTGCATGTCCGGGTCATCCGCTTCTCAGAGCAACAAGCTGGGGGTAGATTTCTCTCCGCAGCAGGGCCCTCCCCCTGGAACAGACTTCCGGCCTGACTTGAACTTGAGGGGAACCATCTCCAGTTCTGGAAGCAGCTCAAGACCTTCCTCTTTGCTTCTGCTTAGTATCAGCCTCTCCCTTGCAGAATTCTTCACTGGAACTGCACAGGAGCTGCAACTGGGCCACTCTCACCGACCTCGGTCCCTGGCCCAGCCACTCTCCACTTGCACTGCCTCCCTGGCAACCCCTGCACTGCAGTACTGTCTCTCTATCCCTACAGCCCTCCCTTCCCAGCACTTGTCTGCACTTACCTTAGTAGTTGCCACCAGGCGACCTATGTATTGTTTTTTTGGGCTACTTCCCCTGTACTGGACTCCCCCCCACCCTTCCCCTTGCACTTTTCCAATTCCCCCTACCCCTGCACTTGCACGATCTCAATGACACCTGGCCTAGTATTACCGTTCTCTGTGTTCCCTTGTTCCCCCCTCCCTGCCTCATTGCGCCTTGGAATACTTCTGTATGGCCCATATCATGTCATATGTCATATGTGTGCCTTTTGGTCACACAGGATAGCTTGTGTTTAGTAGCTAGGGATGCAGACGATGTGGCACTTCCATGGCAGCTATCTCAGGGTGGTAGGGTTGTGACAGTTGACTGTCTCTTTGTCATCATCGATTGTCACCTGGTATGTGCCAGGCCTGTGTGCACTCCGCAGGGGTGGGAGTTTAGGTGAAAAATGTGGCCACAAGCTGGGTCCGGGCTTCCTCGCCACGTGCCCTGTCCCCTCCCATGGGCAGTGCCTGTGCCTGTGGTTGGGGATGTGGGGGCACCACCATGTCCACTGGGACGCCCTGCCGTGTTGCAACATTGTGCAGGACACATGCTGCCACAATGATCCTGCACACTACTGGTGGTGCATAGAGTAGTTGGCCACCAGAGCGGTCAAGGGAGCGGAAACGTGACTTGAGCACTCAAAATGTGCGCTCCACTATGCCCCTGGTTGCAATATGGGCGGCGTTGTATCTTACCTGGGGTGGTGTGGTGGGGTTCCGGATTGGCATCATCATGTGGTTGCTCAGATGGTAGGCACTGTCCCCTGGGGAGGTGATAATAGTTGAGATTATTAGGGTTTGGATGTTTGTCTGTGTGTGACTTGCATGCATGTGCAAGGGCATTTGTACTGACCTAGGAGCCATGTGTCGCCATGCTGCCCAGCTTCCAGGGCCCAGCTCAGGGCGGACATTCTGTATATGAAACTGTCATGGGTGGAGCCAGGGTAGTTTGCATAGACAGAGGTGATGATTCCCTTTGCATCACATACCACCTGTACATTGATGGAATGCCAGTGCTTGCGGTTTCGGTAGATGTGCTCAATGGCCCTAGGTGGACGTAGGGCCACATGGGTGCAATCTATGGCACCGAGCACTTTGGGGAAGTGTGCCACCCTGAAAAAATCCAGGACAACGGCCTGCCTTTCTGCGGGTGTTCTGGGCATGTATATGTGCCTGCGGACTGAGGGGCGCGCTGTCATGATTGCCAGTACCTGGTGTAGGCAGCGTGACTGCGTGGCCTGTGAGACCCCCCCCACTTTGGCAGTGGTCCGCTGAAATGACCCAGTGGCCGAAAAATGCAGGACATTGAGCAGCTTCTCCAAGGGGCTCAATGCTTGGGAGCAAAGGGTGGGGGATGTGAGGTCATCTTCCCACTCCCTGACCAGGTCTAGGATGATATGGGGTGGAAACCTATACCTGCCGTAGACCTGGTCGTCAGGCATCCCAAAAAGGCTTGTCCGTGGTGCGAAAATGCGTGCCCTGGCTATTCTCCTCCTCCTGCGGTGTCCCACGATCAGTGCAGCGACAAATGGGGCATTCATCGTAGCTGTATATACGCGTTTGTTGTTTGCGTGCACTTTTATGCTGTGCGCGGGGACGCCTCCGGCTGCCTTCGTGTGGGCGGACGCGTTGACGCCTGTGCATGTCTTTTGCCATGCGCGGGTTTCCCGTATTCGGGTGTCATCGCGTGTGATCGGAGGGGAGTGAGCGTACACGCGATTGGCCTGGGTACGTGTGTTTCGGGGTGCGCGGGAAGTTCCACACGCGATTAGCCTGGGTACGTGTGTTCCGGGGTGCCGGGAACTTTCACACGCGATTGGTGGAAATCCACGTGTGTTCTGTCATCACGTGCAATGAGGGAAACACCCGCGCGCGTCACGTCACAGACGCGCTCACGCGCTGAGGTCCTTTGGTCCAATGAAATCGCATATGCGTGCTGCCGTGCATACGCGCTAAGGGCCTTTCCTCTTATTACACGCGGACGTGCATTTTTTCACGCGCGCTGAAATGCCCATGCACGTCTGTACGCGTCACGTCACAGGGGCGCTTGCGCTTGAGGGGCCTTCTGTCCAATGAAAATGCGTATGCGTGCAGACGCGCTTATGCGCTAAGGGCCTTTCCTCGAATTACACGCTGACGTGCAGATTTTTCACGTGCCAAATCACTCTGTATCAAGCTGGCCACGCGTAAGCACACGTAAGACCACGCTCCTGCCCAGAAGGCCGAACTACTGCCCCCCAGAGCCCCGAGCACGCTCCCACCTGCTATCTGCTGCTGCCTGACTGCCTGCTGCCCACGTGCCCTGCCATTTGCTGCCTGCACATCAGCCAGGGGTGCTGTTGCTGTGACCACCCCTGCTGGAACCGAAGACTCCCGACTGGGATTCCATCGCTCCACAGCCCAGCCCCAGGACCCAGTTGCCCACCCACTCCTGCTTCTGGGGTTGTCATGTCAGGGCAAACACCATCTGGGACCACTGACAACCCCCGGCCAGAGAGGCAGAGGGGCACCAGCTTCAGTGCCACCGAAGTTGGTGTCCTGGTGGAGCAAGTCCTGGGGCAGTATGATGCCCTCTTCGGAAGTTCCCGCGCCGACAAGGAAGGACGGACTCGGATCTGGACTGACATCGTGACTGCCATCAACGCGGAGGGGGTGGCAGTCCGCGACTTACAACATGTCAAGAAGCGCTGGGAGGACTTCAGGTGCAGGACCCTGAACAAGGCCCGGCGCCTCTTGAAGGCAGCGGATGCCAAGGGGCGCCGGGCCACTTGTCGGAAGAACAGATGAGGGTCCTGGAACGCATATCCCCAGCGCTCCACGTCCAGGTCCTTGAGAAGCAGACCCGTCTGGAGTCGAGCGGTGAGTGTACATGCATCCTGATTGTGAGCAGTGCGTGTGGTGATTATTCAGTAGTGTGCAGGTTGCACATCTGTTTGTATGGGGTCGAGTATGGGTGGGGGTGTACAGGGCCGTGGGGCTGACACATGCGAGGGCTGTAATGTGTGAGACATGGATGGTGCTTGTGTGTGTAGGCTTGCATGCCAAATGCAGTTGTGTGGGCACACATGTTTGGATGAATGTGTATGTAAGTAGACATGTCCGTGATGTCACGCATGTATGTTGTTTTTGGCTGCATGTATCAGCACTGTGTACATGTGCATGTGTGTGTATTTGACAAGGGTGCAACAGTGATGCAACATGGATGCATGTGACAGCGGTATGTGGAAGCCTGATTGGCAGATGTGACATGGATGCCCGTCTGAACACTGCGACACTTGGCAGAGGTGTACACATGCATGCAAGTGTGGTGGTGTGTGTACATGTGTGGTGCACTTCCTGTGTTGCATGTGATGTCTGGCTCACCTTTGGCTGCTCATGCTGTTGTATGTGTATGGATGGTGGTGGCAGTTGCGATATGGCTGTGGTATGGCTCATGTGTGCGAGTTGTAATGACATGTGTGTTGGGGATTGTGATGACATGTCTGAGGTTTGCCAATGCCACTCATGTACAACTGTCATGTGTGTATGTGTCCATTGTACAGTGCCCTGATGCCTGTGTTTTGTTTCTCCCTGTCTGCAGCGTCAACTGATGAAGAGGGCGGAGAAGGTGCTGTGGAGCACAGCGGCGGGGATCCCACCGCCAGCCGGAGACGCAAGGCCTGGCTCCCCTCCCATGTTGTCATCTCGTCGGGGAGTGAGGAGTCCGGTGCCCCGTCCCAGGCCGCAGCTGCCGGGGGGAGGTCCAAGAGGCGGAGGTTGGAGTTGGACTCCTCGGCAACAGAAGGGGCAGCTGGGACCCCACAGGGCCCAACAGGGGAAGATGGCACGGAGTCATCCAGGTTGGTGGGGGGCTTGGTGGAGGAGGAGGCCGTGCAAGCACCAGAGACGGGGTCTGGAGGTGGGGATCCCACTGGTGCTAGTGGTGCAGTGCAGGACCAGGGACAGGAGGCAGCACAGGCCGCCGCGGAGGTGCCTGTGTGCAATCCTGTCCCTGATCCTGTCCCTGCATCATCTTGCACCAGCAGGGATGCCTACGTCCAGACCCGTTTTCAGGCAGGGGATGAGCTCACGTCAACTGGCCTTCCTCTGCCTGCGGACGTGGCTATCCAGGTCCGGGTTGAGCCTGTCCTGGCTGGTGTGGCGTTGCGTCAACGGGCCATGCGAGGTGGCCTGCAGTCTTTTCATGAAGAGACTGCACGTCATCTCGAATGGCTCGTTGACCACGTCAGCCTGCTGGGACAGGTCACCCAGGCCGGATTCCTCCGTCTGATGGGGCTTGCTACGACCCCCTCCTCAACTGGACCCCCTACGCACCAGTCGTCCTCTGTGCCATCTTCCCACCCATCAGTCACCTGGGTGCCCTGTGGAGCTGCCTCTGACGGTGCGGCCAGGCTGGTGGAAGAGGCATCCCTGCCACAGTCGGGAGTCGGACGTCCAGCAGGGGTGGCCACATCTATGACTGCACCCCAGCCGGCGGAGGATGTGCAGGCAGCAGGAGGCAGTGCACGGGCAGAGGCACAGCAGCAGCAGCAACGTGGTGGGAGCCATGAAGGCTCGGGGCCTTCAACATCGGAGGGGCAGGCATCGGCCGGAGGGCAGGAGGACCCAGGACAGAGAGTGTCTTCCGTGTGGCAGCGGTTGGGCCACGCCATAGATGCGGAGCGGCAGCGGGCGGAAGAGACACGGCTCACAATGGTCAGGGCAGAAAACTCCATGCGGAGGGCCCTGAGGCGGGCCGAGTGCCTCGAGGCAATCCGCAGGGGTTTGGAGGTGGAGACGTCGACGGCCCTGCGGACCCTCGGGGCCATGGAGGAGGACCGCCTCCGGGACATTGAGGAGGAGTTCGATGATGCCCTGGCCCGGGACATCCACAAGTGAGCCGTGAAACTAGCCCGCTCCCCTTGTACATAGTTATGTAGATAGTGTTAGGTTTCATTTTTGTTTTGATTTTATTTGGACCTTTCGGACATTGGCCACATTTTTGTATATAGTTTATTTTATTAGTTAGTGTAATTAGATAGGTTTACTTTATTTTGTTGGGATAATGGACCCTGGCTTGTTCCCATGTACATAGTTCACAGTTGGATTGTATTTATTTTTCACTTTTTAACCATGGAGCAATGGCTTTCTTTTTTATTTCCCATTGGATTTTGTTTTGTGGACATTGACTTTGGAAAACATTACTTTGGAATTTTATTTTTGGTTTTGCTTTTTTTCACGGACATGCTTCTTTTCATTTTTGTACATTCACATTTCTGTTTCTTCATTTTTTATTCTATTTATGTTTCCTTGAATACATATTTTTTTGGTGAACTTCAATGTGTGGTTTCTCATTGGTTTCACGCATTTCATGATATGTGTTTTGAGATTCACTGACACCCATTGGGTGTATGTGAGGGAAATGTGTTTGTTTCGGAACTTGCAATTGGTGTTCTGTGATGTAATTGCAAATTATGAGTGGGTGGATGCAATACTCGGGTGGGTGTTTTGCATTTGAAGGCTGACCATAGGGACCAGGGATCTAGATTGTGATGACATGTTGGCTGGGGAACATGAGTTGCACATGGGTGGGGGCCTGCTGGCAGGTGCCCCACAGTGCTGGGGGGTGGTGATGGTGGGGAACATGAGTTGGACATGGGTGGGGGCCTGCTGGCAGGTGCCCCACAGTGCTGGGGGGTGGGGGTGGTGGGGAACATGAGTTGGACATGGGTGGGGGCCTGCTGGCAGGTGCCCCACAGTGCTGGGGGGTGGGGGTGGTGGGAGACATGGGTGGGGGCCTGGTGGAGGCTGCCCCTGGGGGGTGGGGGGTGGGGGTGCTGGGAGACATGGGTGGGGGCCTGGTGGAGGCTGCCCCTGGTGACTGGGGGGGTGGGGGTGGTGGGAGACATGGGAGGGGGCCTGGTGGAGGATGCCCCTGCACTGCTGGGGGGTGGGGGTGGTGGGAGACATGGGTGGGGGCCTGGTGGAGGCTTCCCCTGGTGGCTGGGGGTGGGAGTGGTGGGAGACATGGGTGGGGGCCTGGTGGAGGGTGCCCCACAGTGCTGGGGGGTGGGGGTGCTGGGAGACATGGGTGGGGGCCTGGTAGAGGCTGCCCCTGGTGACTGGGGGGTGGGGGTGGTGGGAGACATGGGTGGGGGCCTGGTGGAGGCTGCCCTGGTGGCTGGGGGGTGGGGGTGGTGGGAGACATGTGTGGGGGCCTGGTGGAGGCTGCCCCTGGTGGCGGGGGTTTGGGGGTGCTGGGAGACATGGGTGGGGGCCTGGTGGAGGCTGCCCCTGGTGGCTTCGGGGTGGGGGTGGTGGGAGACATGGGTTGGGGCCTGGTGGAGACTGCCCCTGGGGGGTGGGGGGTGGGGGTGCTGGGAGACATGGGTGGGGGCCTGGTGGAGGCTGCCCCTGGTGACTGGGGGGGGTGGGGGTGGTGAGAGACATGGGTGGGGGCCTGGTGGAGGCTGCCCTGCACTGCTGGGGGGTGGGGATGGTGAGAGACATGGGTGGGGGCCTGGTGGAGGCTGCCCCTGGTGGCTGGGCGGTGGGGGTGGTGGGAGACATGGGTGGGGGCCTGGTGGAGGGTGCCCCACAGTGCTGGGGGGTGGGGGTGCTGGGAGACATGGGTGGGGGCCTGGTGGAGGCTGCCACTGGTGACTGGGTGGGTGGGGGTGGTGGGAGACATGGGTGGGGGCCTGGAGGAGGCTGCCCCTGGTGGCTGGGGGGTGGGGGTGCTGGGAGACATGGGTGGGGGCCTGGTGGTAGGTGCCCCTGCACTGCTGGGGGGTGGGGGTGGTGGGAGACATGGGTGGGGCCTGCTGGCAGGTGCCCCACAGTGCTGGGGGGTGGGGGTGGTGGGGAACATGAGTTGGACATGGGTGGGGGCCTTCTGGCAGGTGCCCCACAGTGCTGGGGGGTGGGGGTGGTGGGGAACATGAGTTGGACATGGGTGGGTCCTGCTGGCAGGTGCCCCACAGTAATGGGGGGTGGGGGTGCTGGGAGACATGGGTAGGGGCCTGGTGGAGGCTGCCCCTGCACTGCTGGGCGGTGGGGGTGTAGGGAGACATGGGTGGGGGCCAGGTGGAGGCTGCCCCTGGTGGCTGGGGGGTGGGGGTGCTGGGAGACATGGGTGGGGGCCTGGTGGAGGCTGCCCCTGGTGGCTGGGGGGTGGGGGTGCTGGGAGACATGGGTGGGGGCCTGGTGGTGGCTGCCCCTGCACTGCTGGGGGGTGGGGGTGGTGGGGAACATGAGTTGGACATGGGTGGGGGCCTGCTGGCAGGTGCCCCACAGTGCTGGGGGGTGGGGGTGGTGGGGAACATGAGTTGGACATGGGTGGGGGCCTGCTGGCAGGTGCCCCACAGTGCTGGGGGGTGGGGGTGGTGGGAGACATGAGTTGGACATGGGTGGGGGCCTGCTGGCAGGTGCCCCACAGTGCTGAGGGGTGGGGGTGGTGGGGAACATGAGTTGGACATGGGTGGGGGCCTGCGGGCAGGTGCCCCACAGTGTGGGGGGTGGGGGTGGTGGGAGACATGGGTGGGGGCCTGGTGGAGGCTGCCCCTGGTGGCTGGGGGGTGGGGTGCTGGGAGACATGGGTGGGGGCCTGCTGGAGGCTGCCCCTGCACTGCTGGGGGGTGGGGGTGGTGGGAGACATGGGTCGGGGCCTGGTGGAGGCTGCCCCTGGTGGCTGGGGGGCGGGGGTGGTGGGAGACATGGGTGGGGGCCTGGTGGAGGCTGCCCCTGGTGACTGGGGGAGTGGGGGTGGTGGGAGACATGGGTGGGGGCCTGGTGGAGGCTGCCCCTGGTGGCGGGGAGGGTGGGGGTGCTGGGAGACATGGGTGGGGGCCTGGTGGAGGCTGCCCCTGGTGGCTGGGGGGTGGGGGTGGTGGGAGACATGGGTGGGGGCCTGCTGGCAGGTGCCCCACAGTGCTGGGGGGTGGGGGTGGTGGGAGACATGAGTTGGACATGGTTGGGGGCCTGCTGGCAGGTGCCCCACAGTGCTGGGGGGTGGGGGTGGTGGGAGACATGGGTGGGGGCCTGGAGGAGGCTGCCCCTGGTGACTGGGGGTGTGGGGGTGGTGGGAGACATGGGTGGGGGCCTGGTGGATGCTGCCCCTGCACTGCTGGGGGGTTGGGGTGGTGGGAGACATGGGTGGGGGCCTGGTGGAGGCTGCCCCTGGTGGCTGGGGGTGGGGGTGCTGGGAGGCATGGGTGGGGGCCTGGTGGTGGCTGCCCCTGTACTGCTGGGGGTGGGGGTGGTGGGAAACATGAGTTGGACATGGGTGGGGGCCTGCTGGCAGGTGCCCCACAGTGCTGGGGGGTGGGGGTGGTGGGGAACATGAGTTGGACATGGGTGGGGGCCTGCTGGCAGGTGCCCCACAGTACTGGGGGGTGGGGGTGGTGGGAGACATGAGTTGCACATGGGTGGGGGCCTGCTGGCAGGTGCCCCACAGTGCTGGGGGGTGGGGGTGGTGGGAGACATGGGTGGGGGCCTGGTGGAGGCTGCCCCTGGTGGCTGGGGGGTGGGGGTGGTGGGAGACATGGGTGGGGGCCTGGTGGAGGGTGCCCCACAGTGCTGGGGGGTGGGTTGCTGGGAGACATGGGTGGGGGCCTGGTGGAGGCTGCCCCTGGTGGCTGGGGGGTGGGGGTGGTGGGAGACATGGGTGGGGGCCTGGTGGAGGCTGCCCCTGGTGGCGGGGGGTGGGGGTGCTGGGAGACATGCGTGGGGGCCTGGTGGAGGCTGCCCCTGGTGGTTGGGGGGTGGGGGTGGTGGGAGACATGGGTGGGGGCCTGGTGGCGGCTGCCCCTGGGGGGTGGGGGGTGGGGGTGCTGGGAGACATGGGTGGGGGCCTGGTGGAGGCTTCCCCTGCTGACTGGGGGGGTGGGGTGGTGGGAGACATGGGTGGGGGCCTGTTGGAGGCTGCCCCTGCACTGCTGGGGGGTGGGGGTGGTGGTAGACATGGGTGGGGGCCTGGTGGAGGCTGCCCCTGGTGGCTGGGGGGCGGGGGTGGTGGGAGACATGGGTGGGGGCCTGGTGGAGGGTGCCCCACAGTGCTGGGGGTGGGGGTGCTGGGAGACATGGGTGGGGGCCTGGTGGAGGCTGCCCCTGGTGACTGGGGGGGTGGGGATGGTGGGAGACATGGGTGGGGGCCTGGTGGAGGCTGCCCCTGGTAGCTGGGGGGGTGGGGGTGCTGGGAGACATGGGTGGGGGCCTGGTGGTGGGTGCCCCTGCACTGCTGGGGGGTGGGGGTGGTGGGAGACATGGGTGGGGGCCTGGTGGAGGCTGCCCCTGGTGACTGGGGGGGTGGGGGTGGTGGGAGACACGGGTGGGGGCCTGGTGGAGGCTGCCCCTGGTGGCTGGGGGTGGGGGTGGTGGGAGACATGGGTGGGGCCTGCTGGCAGGTGCCCCACAGTGCTGGGTGGTGGGGGTGGTGGGGAACATGAGTTGGACATGGGTGGGGGCCTGCTGGCAGGTGCCCCACAGTGCTGGGGGTGGGGTGGTGGGGAACATGAGTTGGACATGGGTGGGGGCCTGCTGGCAGGTGCCCCACAGTGCTGGGGGCTGGGGGTGCTGGGAGACATGGGTGGGGGCCTGGTGGAGGCTGCCCCTGCACTGCTGGGGGTTGGGGTGGTGGGAGACATGGGTGGGGGCCTGGTGGAGGCTGCCTCTGGTGGCTGGGGGGTGGGGGTGCTGGGAGGCATGGGTGGGGGCCTGGTGGTGGCTGCCCCTGCACTGCTGGGGGGTGGGGTTGGTGGGGAACATGAGTTGGACATGGGTGGGGGCCTGCTGGCAGGTGCCCCACAGTGCTGGGGGGTGGGGGTGGTGGGGAACATGAGTTGGACATGGGTGGGGGCCTGCTGGCAGGTGCCCCACAGTGCTGGGGGTGGGGGTGGTGGGAGACATGAGTTGGACATGAGTGGGGGCCTGCTGGCAGGTGCCCCACAGTGCTGGGGGGTGGTGGGAGACATGGGTGGGGGCCTGGTGGAGGCTGCCCCTGGTGGCTGTGGGGTGGGGGTGGTGGGAGACATGGGTGGGGGCCTGGTGGAGGGTGCCCCACAGTGCTGGGGGGTGGGGGTGCTGGGAGACATGGGTGGGGGCCTGGTGGTGGCTGCCCCTGCACTGCTGGGGGTTGGGGGTGGTGAGGAACATGAGTTGGACATGGGTGGGGGCCTGCTGGCAGGTGCCCCACAGTGCTGGGGGCTGGGGGTGGTGGGGAACATGAGTTGGACATGGGTGGGGGCCTGCTGGCAGGTGCCCCACAGTGCTGGGGGGTGGGGGTGGTGGGAGACATGAGTTGGACATGGGTGGGGGCCTGCTGGCAGGTGCCCCACAGTGCTGGGGGGTGTGGGGGGTGGGAGACATGGATGGGGGCCTGGTGGAGGCTGCCCCTGGTGGCTGGGGGGTGTGGGTGGTGGGAGACATGGGTGGGGGCCTGGTGGAGGGTGCCCCACAGTGCTGGGGGGTGGGGGTGCTGGGAGACATGGGTGGGGGCCTGGTGGAGGCTGCCCCTGGTGACTGGGGGGGTGGGGGTGGTGGGAGACATGGGTGGGGGCCTGGTGGAGGCTGCCCCTGGTGGCTGGGGGGTGGGGGTGCTGGGAGACATGGGTGGGGGCCTGGTGGTGGGTGCCCCTGCACTGCTGGGGGATGGGGGTGGTGGGAGACATGGGTGGGGGCCTGGTGGAGGCTGCCCCTAGTGATTGGGGGGGGGTGGGGGTGGTGGGAGACATGGGTGGGGGCCTGGTGGAGGCTGCCCCTGGTGGCTGGGGGGTGGGGGTGGTGGGAGACATGGGTGGGGCCTGCTGGCAGGTGCCCCACAGTGCTGGGGGGTGGGGGTGGTGGGGAACATGAGTTGGACATGGGTGGGGGCCTGCTGGCAGGTGCCCCACAGTGCTGGGGGGTGGGGGTGGTGGGGAACATGAGTTGGACATGGGTGGGGGCCTGCTGGCAGGTGCCCCACAGTGCTGGGGGGTGGGGGTGCTGGGAGACATGGGTGGGGGCCTGGTGGAGGCTGCCCCTGCACTGCTGGGGGGTGGGGGTGGTGGGAGACGTGGGTGGGGGCCTGGTGGAGGCTGCCCCTGGTGGCTGGTGGGTGGGGGTGCTGGGAGACATGGGTGGGGGCCTGGTGGTGGCTGCCCCTGCACTGCTTGGGGGTGGGGGTGGTGGGGAACATGAGTTGGACATGGGTGGGGGCCTGCTGGCAGGTGCCCCACAGTGCTGGGGGGTGGGGGGTGGTGGGGAACATGAGTTGGACATGGGTGGGGGCCTGCTGGCAGGTGCCCCACAGTGCTGGGGGGTGGGGGTGGTGGCAGACATGAGTTGGACATGGGTGGGGGCCTGCTGGCAGGTGCCCCACAGTGCTGGGGGGTGGGGGTGGTGGGGAACATGAGTTGGACATGGGTGGGGGCCTGCTGGCAGGTGCCCCACAGTGCTGGGGGGGTGGGGGTGGTGGGAGACATGGGTGGGGGCCTGGTGGAGGCTGCCCCTGGTGGCTGGGGGGTGGGGGTGCTGGGAGACATGGGTGGGGGCCTGGTGGAGGCTGCCCCTGCACTGCTGGGGGGTGGGGGTGGTGGGAGACATGGGTGGGGGCCTGGTGGAGGCTGCCCCTGGTGGCTGGGGGGTGGGGGTGGTGGGAGACATGGGTGGGGGCCTGGTGGAGGCTGCCCCTGGTGACTGGGGGGGTGGGGGTGGTGGGAGACATGGGTGGGGGCCTGGTGGAGGCTGCCCCTGGTGGCGGTGGGGTGGGGGTGCTGGGAGACATGGGTGGGGGCCTGGTGGAGGCTGCCCCTGGTGGCTGGGGGGTGGGGGTGGTGGGAGACATGGGTGGGGGCCTGGTGGAGGCTGCCCCTGGTGGCTGGGGAGTGGGGGTGCTGGTAGACATGGGTGGGGGCCTGGTGGAGGCTGCCCCTGCACTGCTGGGGGGTGGGGGTGGTGGGAGACATGGGTGGGGGCCTGGTGGAGGCTGCCCCTGGGGGGTGGGGGTGCTGGGAGACATGGGTGGGGGCCTGGTGGAGGCTGCCCCTGTTGACTGTGGGGGTGGGGGTGGTGGGAGACATGGGTGGGGGCCTGGTGGAGGCTGTCCCTGGTGGCCGGGGGGTGGGGGTGGTGGGAGACATGGGTGGGGCCTGCTGGCAGGTGCCCCACAGTGCTGGGGGGTGGGGGTGGTGGGGAACATGAGTTGGACATGGGTGGGGGCCTGCTGGCAGGTGCCCCACAGTGCTGGGGGGTGGGGGTGGTGGGGAACATGAGTTGGACATGGGTGGGGGCCTGCTGGCAGGTGCCCCACAGTGCTGGGGGGTGGGGGTGCTGGGAGACATGGGTGGGGGACTGGTGGAGGCTGCCCCTGCACTGCTGGGGGGTGGGGGTGGTGGGAGACATGGGTGGGGGTCTGGTGGAGGCTGCCCCTGTTGGCTGGGGGGTGGGGGTGCTGGGAGACATGGGTGGGGGCCTGGTGGTGGCTGCCCCTGCACTGCTGGGGGGTGGGGGTGGTGGGGAACATGAGTTGGACATGAGTGGGGGCCTGCTGGCAGGTGCCCCACAGTGCTGGGGGGTGGGGGTGGTGGGAGACATGAGTTGGACATGGGTGGGGGCCTGCTGGCAGGTGCCCCACAGTGATGGGGGCTGGGGGTGCTGGGAGACATGGGTGGGGGCCTGGTGGAGGCTGCCCCTGCACTGCTGGGGGGTTGGGGTGGTGGGAGACATGGGTGGGGGCCTGGTGGAGGCTGCCCCTGGTGGCTGGGGGGTGGGGTGCTGGGAGGCATGGGTGGGGGCCTGGTGGTGGCTGCCCCTGCACTGCTGGGGGGTGGGGTTGGTGGGGAACATGAGTTGGACATGGGTGGGGGCCTGCTGGCAGGTGCCCCACAGTGCTGGGGGGTGGGGGTGGTGGGGAACATGAGTTGGACATGGGTGGGGGCCTGCTGGCAGGTGCCCCACAGTGCTGGGGGTGGGGGTGGTGGGAGACATGAGTTGGACATGGGTGGGGGCCTGCTGGCAGGTGCCTCACAGTGCTGGGGGGTGGGTATGGTGGGAGACATGGGTGGGGGCCTGGTGGAGGCTGCCCCTGGTGGCTGGGGGGTGGGGGTGGTGGGAGACATGGATGGGGGCCTGGTGGAGGGTGCCCCACAGTGCTGGGGGGTGGGGGTGCTGGGAGACATGGGTGGGGGCCTGGTGGTGGCTGCCCCTGCACTGCTGGGGGGTGGGGATGGTGGGGAACATGCCTTGGACATGGGTGGGGGCCTGCTGGCAGGTGCCCCACAGTGCTGGGGGGTGGGGGTGGTGGGGAACATGAGTTGGACATGGGTGGGGGCCTGCTGGCAGGTGCCCCACAGTGCTGGGGGGTGGTGGTGGTGGGAGACATGAGTTGGACATGGGTGGGGGCCTGCTGGCAGGTGCCCCACAGTGCTGGGGGGTGTGGGTGGTGGGAGACATGGATGGGGGCCTGGTGGAGGCTGCCCCTGGTGGCTGGGTGGTGGGGGTGGTGGGAGACATGGGTGGGGGCCTGGTGGAGGGTGCCCCACAGTGCTGGGGGGTGGGGGTGCTGGGAGACATGGGTGGGGGCCTGGTGGAGGCTGCCCCTGGTGACTGGGGGGGTGGGGGTGGTGGGAGACATGGGTGGGGGCCTGGTGGAGGCTGCCCCTGGTGGCTGGGGGGTGGGGGTGCTGGGAGACATGGGTGGGGGCCTGGTGGTGGGTGCCCCTGCACTGCTGGGGGGTGGGGGTGGTGGGAGACATGGGTGGGGGCCTGGTGGAGGCTGCCCCTGGTGATTGGGGGGGTGGGGGTGGTGGGAGACATGGGTGGGGGCCTGGTGGAGGCTGCCCCTGGTGGCTGGGGTGGGGGTGGTGGGAGACATGGGTGGGGCCTGCTGGCAGGTGCCCCACAGTGCTGGGGGGTGGGGGTGGTGGGGAACATGAGTTGGACATGGGTGGGGGCCTGCTGGCAGGTGCCCCACAGTGCTGGGGGGTGGGGGTGGTGGGGAACATGAGTTGGACATGGGTGGGGGCCTGCTGGCAGGTGCCCCACAGTGCTGGGGGGTGGGGGTGCTTGCAGACATGGGTGGGGGCCTGGTGAAGGCTGCCCCTGCACTGCTGGGGGGTGGGGGTGGTGGGAGACGTGGGTGGGGGCCTGGTGGAGGCTGCCCCTGGTGGCTGGTGGGTGGGGGTGCTGGGAGACATGGGTGGGGGCCTGGTGGTGGCTGCCCCTGCACTGCTGGGGGGTGGGGGTGGTGGGGAACATGAGTTGGACATGGGTGGGGGCCTGCTGGCAGGTGCCCCACAGTGCTGGGGGGTGGGGGTGGTGGGGAACATGAGTTGGACATGGGTGGGGCCTGCTGGCAGGTGCCCCACAGTGCTGGGGGGTGGGGGTGGTGGGAGACATGAGTTGGACATGGGTGGGGGCCTGCTGGCAGGTGCCCCACAGTGCTGGGGGGTGGGGGTGGTGGGGAACATGAGTTGGACATGGGTGGGGGCCTGCTGGCAGGTGCCCCACAGTGCTGGGGGGGTGGGGGTGGTGGGAGACATGGGTGGGGGCCTGGTGGAGGCTGCCCCTGGTGGCTGGGGGGTGGGGGTGCTGGGAGACATGGGTGGGGGCCTGGTGGAGGCTGCCCCTGCACTGCTGGGGGGTGGGGGTGGTGGGAGACATGGGTGGGGGCCTGGTGGAGGCTGCCCCTGGTGGCTGGGGGGTGGGGGTGGTGGGAGACATGGGTGGGGGTCTGGTGGAGGCTGCCCCTGGTGACTGGGGGGGTGGGGGTGGTGGGAGACATGGGTGGGGGCCTGGTGGAGGCTGCCCCTGGTGGCGGTGGGGTGGGGGTGCTGGGAGACATGGGTGGGGGCCTGGTGGAGGCTGCCCCTAGTGGCTGGGGGGTGGGGGTGGTGGGAGACATGGGTGGGGGCCTGGTGGAGGCTGCCCCTGGTGGCTGGGGGGTGGGGGTGCTGGGAGACATGGGTGGGGGCCTGGTGGAGGCTGCTCCTGTACTGCTGGGGGGTGGGAGTGGTGGGAGACATGGGTGGGGGCATGGTGGAGGCCGCCCCTGGGGGGTGGGGTGTGGGGGTGCTGGGAGACATGGGTGGGGGCCTGGTGGAGGCTGCCCCTGGTGACTGTGGGGGTGGGGGTGGTGGGAGACATGGGTGGGGGCCTGGTGGAGGCTGTCCCCGGTGGCTGGGGGGTGGGGGTGGTGGGAGACATGGGTGGGACCTGCTGGCAGGTGCCCCACAGTGCTGGGGGGTGGGAGTGGTGGTGAACATGAGTTGGACATGGGTGGGGGCCTGCTGGCAGGTGCCCCACAGTGCTGGGGGGTGGGGGTGGTGGGGAACATGAGTTGGACATGGGTGGGGGCCTGCTTGCAGGTGCCCCAGAGTGCTGGGGGGTGGGGGTGCTGGGAGACATGGGTGGGGGACTGGTGGAAGCTGCCCCTGCACTGCTGGGGGGTGGGGGTTGTGGGAGACATGGCTGGGGGCCTGGTGGAGGCTGCCCCTGGTGGCTGGGGGGTGGGGGTGCTGGGAGACATGGGTGGGGGCCTGGTGGGGGCTGCCCCTGCACTGCTGGGGGGTGGGGGTGGTGGGGAACATGAGTTGGACATGAGTGGGGGCCTGCTGGCAGGTGCCCCACAGTGCTGGGGGGTGGGGGTGGTGGGGAACATGAGTTGGACATGGGTGGGGGCCTGCTGGCAGGTGCCCCACAGTGCTGGGGGTGGGGGTGCTGAGAGACATGAGTTGGACATGGGTGGGGGCCTGCTGGCAGGTGCCCCACAGTGCTGGGGGGTGGGGGTGCTGGGAGACATGGGTGGGGGCCTGGTGGAGGCTGCCCCTGCACTGCTGGGGGGTGGGGGTGCTGGGAGACATGGGTGGGGGCCTGGTGGTGGGTGCCCCTGGTGGCTGGGGGTGCAGGGGGACATGCGTTGGTGGGCAGTAGTGCAAGTTGACATTTGGGTTGGCTGATGGGCATGGCCATGGTGGATGGGGTGCCTGCAGGACATGTGCTGGGTAGGCCCATGTGGTGTGAGCCACCTGCAGGGGCCGTGGAGGGTGTAGAGGGAACACCTGGGAGGACCCACACGTGCAATTCACGTGTGCTGCTCCCGGCGCACCCCTGTAATACACGTACCCTGATGAGATCGCGTGTGGAACTTCCCGCGCAACCCTGGAATACACGTACCCCGCTCAATCACGTGTGTAACTTCCCGCGCACCCCCGAAATACACGTACCCCGCTCAATCGCGTGTGTAACTTCCCGCGCGCCCCCGAAATACACGTACCTCGCTCAATCGTGTGTGTGACTTCCCGCGCACCCCCGAAATACACGTACCCCGCTCAATCGCGTGTGTAACTTCCCGTGCGCCCCCAAAATACACGTACCCCGCTCAATCGCGTGTGTAACTTCCCGCGCACCCCCGAAATACACGTACCCCGCTCAATCGCGTGTGTAACTTCCCGTGCGCCCCCGAAATACACGTACCCCGCTCAATCGCGTGTGTAACTTCCCGCGCGCCCCCGAAATACACGTACCCCGCTCAATCGCGTGTGTAACTTCCCGCGCACCCCCGAAATACACGTACCCCGCTCAATCGCCTGTGTAACTTCCCGCTCGCCCCCGAAATACACGTACCCTGCTCGCACAGGCCCAATTGCTGTATGTTGCCACTTTTGTGATGCGCTGGGACTCTACCGCCTGCCTTCGTGTGGCGGACGTGTTTCAGCTTGTGCGTGTCTTTGGCTGTGCGTGGCTTTGCCCTATTCGATTCCATGAATACGTGTGGTTCAAGTGCATGTGGGCGTTCCGTCTGCTTCCCTGCAGTACATCCCCAGTTACGCCCTTATTTTCGCGCGTTGTTCCCCATTCCGCGCGTTACGCCCCTTGTCCCGCCCACTTTCTGGTGTATGCGCCGAGGTTGTGCGCTTTCACTGTGCGCGTCGCGCACGCCTTTCAGGATGTTGCAGTGACTTGTGCGCCATGCACGGGTTTGGCGCACATCCCGAGGTGTACACGCGCAGGGACTTCCATGAATCGCACCCGTGCGCGTGCGCCTGTTTTTTTCCGCTTGCGCCTGCTTGCGCGAAGATTTTCGGCACACGTTTGTTCCATGAATGCCCCATGTGTGTTTTGGCGGATCTTAATGCAATCCAGCCGACTTGCAGTCATGAATTTGTAAAAGAGTGGGAACCCTCATTTTGTAACCCCATTTCTATTTTTTTATGTACACCTTTTGTCTGCCTTGCTGGGTGTGTTACCCCACCCATATAAACACACACACAAGCACACCCGTGTTGGACTTCCAATTCCTTCTGTATGTACGTATGTGTGCATGCCAGGGGTTGTCTACTTGGGTGCACCTGTGAATAAAAGAGCAGTTTATGTTTTATGGGTGCACATGTGGCAGAGATAGTGTGCATGTTGCAGGGGTGCATGTGTGAATGGGTCCGTGTGTATCTTGTAGGAGGGAGTGTTTCTAATGAGATATTGTGTATCTTATCTATGTGCATATATGCATGCCCATGTGTGTGTCTGGACTGCCTGGGATCATCCCTCTGATTGGGGTGGGGGTCTACATTGGTGAAGCTGTAGCCTGGATGGATATGTTTTCTTACAGAGGCATATGTTTTTGCTAGCATTATGACCAAAGCCGACCTGATGACTAGTCTTAAATGGGAGTGCACGTCTGGGTGGCTACAATGGTGATGACACCATGGGCATGCTTTTGTACAGGGGGCATAGCATTTTTATTGACATTATGGGCAAAGCTAATATGATATCTATTCTTGAATTGCCAGACTGGCCTACATTGGTGCAGTCAGTATGGATATGCTTTCTCACAGTGCCATGACATTTTTTTACTGGCATTATAAACAAAGCCAACATGATGTATGTTTTTACGTGACCATACTGGCCTTCACTGGTGCAGATAGATTAGTTTTTTTTTTTTTTTGTTTTTTTTAGTTATAATAGCATTCACTGACCTTCTGGGCACATTTAACACAGTAAGTGTTCTTACTGGATGTATGCGATTTCACCAAATTTACTTTACCTAAAGGTGAAATCTTTTTCTTTGAATTTATTTTTATAATGCGGGGGAGACCCCCGCCCCCCTTCCACTTACCCCTACCTTATCCTATCCCCTTACCCCACCCCTATCTATGTTTTAAAATGTACCAACTTACCCAACCAAATTCGAAGACTTTTCTGTTGAAGATTTCACATTAGGTGAAATTGGATTCAGTGAAATGCACTCCTACGGTTTTTACTTGGGCATACTCGTCTACTTTGATGTTTCTGATAGTGGCATGGCATTTTTGCTGTCATTGACAGCTGAGCAAACATAATGGAGGCATACATTGGTGTACCCTGTATGGACCTATTTTCTTACAGTAGCATGGACTTTTTGTGGAATTATGTACAAAGCAAATATGATTATGGATTTATGCTCCCTTATGCTGTTAACACGACTTGTGAACAATGTGATGTTTTTCATGTGTAACCCTTCAAAACTGATTATAAACTGTGTGGCTTTTTAACCAATTTTTTTACAGAAGGTGTATTGTAAAATGCGCCATGTTAACCTATATTTTTAACGTGTCCCCTTGCTAGGCTAGGTCACTCCCACATATTCCTGGCATATGTTTATGCCTCTCCAATCAAAAACTTCACCAGCCACCACTGTTTCCTACTTGATTTTCCGACTCGCCCTCAACTAAATCATATTTCAATGTTCTCAAACGTATTCCCTCTACTAGCCTAACAACCCCCTTCCTCTGCTTAACAAGATGGATTCCAATATCAGACCACTCGTGCCCTTTTTATACTATTTTAACACAAACCACTCACAACGTTTTGCCTGAACCACTGATGGTGTTGGAAATAGATTCTCAACAAACACAGAATATTTGGGCTTCTCCAGTTATGGCTGACCAAGGGCGCCCAGGCTTCAAGCAGAACGGTGTCATATATTAACTGCATTCAGATGCGCCTGCATCATAAGAGAGAACGAGAGAGAGAGTGTGTGTGAGAGAGAGAGAGAGAGAGAGAGAGAGAGAGAGAGAGAGAGAGCGAGAGAGAGAGAGAGAGAGAGTGTGTGTGTGTGTGAGAAAGAGCGTGCAAATGAGAATGAGTTGACTCCTCTGGGAACCAGAGAGGATTTGGCAAGGAGTGTCTTGTTTACCTGCAGCTGTTAAGCGTGCCCCTGGGGGACACCTTAGAAAGAGGTGTGAGGTTTGATTTGGCCGGTAATCATACCTTCACCTAAATAAGCCGCTGTGTACTCTGTGGGCAGAACACAAAGGGGAGCTAATTACCAGGCTCTGAACACCTGAGTATGCAGCCTCCGTATAAAAGGGTCATAAAGTGGGAGCAGAACATCACAGATAGAAAAGGAAACAAAATAGAATCCAACCGGAATAACAACTGGCATTGAAATGACGAGTAGCGCGCTCAGTTGCCCTTCCAGGCTAGATGTTGTGGAGCCGAGCTCCTGGGACCACAGCGCTTCACTGGGAAGCAGCTAAGCATGGCAGGCTGAGGACTCCCTGCCGAACTCTGCAAGCAACCTGCAGGTCTCAGCCTCAAATCCTAGCAGGTACAACTTAGCCTTACCTCAAACCGAAATGAAACAAAAAACAAGCATTAGCAAAGCCAGCAGTATTGGCTTGTAATAGACATGCTTCATTTAATTTTAACATCACAAGTTTCACATATCACATTGTTCTAAAAACCATCCCAATAAAATGAATTGCAGGTTTTCATTTTCGAATGCAATAATATTGACTTTTGGGGTGGCATTGGATGGGCCTTAAAAGTCTTACTTGCCCATACAACGGCAACTTCTCACAAATGATGTCAGCACATGGGCATATTATGACAGGGCCAGGCAAATTCCACAGGCCAATGAAAGAACCCAAACCTGTTGGCTTTGTCAAAACGTGTTTTAATGGGAATAGGGAGAAAGGATCAAACGCTATGAAACACATATCACCAATCACAAACACAATCACGATATAAATACATTTAACATTAACATTAATCCATCCCCTTTGAAAGAGCTGCTTTCGCACGCAGAAATGGTTGTTTTAAACCACCATAAAGTGACAAGGCACTGGTGCGCATATAGCCCCCCATAAAGGCCAGAAAAAGTGCCAAACCATCATATATTTTCTATAACAGTGTGCTTTACCAGACCTTCTGTGGCTGCCAGCAGGAGTGGACCCAACATGGTGATCTGGTTAGTATCTCCCATAACTCTCAGGACCCTAGAGCACATCTCGAAGCCACACACATCCACAACATGACTTAACATAATACCACCAGCACCACATTAGTAATGGCCACCATAAAGGTCCTGCTGGCTTGCTGCTTCTTTTGATTGAATGTTCCTCTGGCTTAAGCATCTAAAACTCTTCATTTATCACAACAATTGCTTTCAGACACACTTTTGTTTTTATTCCCGTACATGTTGTAAGGTCTATATGTTTGTGCCTACCTGATGTTTCCCCACTCTTCCCCTTTCATGCCTCTATGGTGATGATGTTCACATTTTAAAAGTCAAATAACATAACAAGCAAGTGGTTAGCACCACCTCTATTACCCAAATTTATAAACAAGCACTATTGATTTGGGTAATTTGCTCACTCCTTGCCTCTGCTGGAAAAGGGCCATCTGATCCTAGTCCCTTGATGCTTAGAAGGGCCCTTATAGCCACATATTCATGTGTACGTATCAATCAGCAAACCTGGAATATTCAATACACAAATTGCTCTCCCACAATAAAAATGGACAATAAACCTCTGGTCTGCTGAAGAAAGAAACCAGCACTATCAACGAAAATGCCATAACTCTAAGGGGCGTTAAGAGGTGGTGGTTTTGCAAAAGCAGGCTATCACGTAAATACCACTGGTTTTTAGCCTCCACTCTCAATTTATAGTGTAGGGTATTTACATCTTGTGGAATTCTGGAAATACAGCATGTAGTGAATCCCTCAGGGTCAGGGGTTGCAATAGCACTGAAACAAACTGCAGCTCCTCCCAAAAGGGCGAGGAAAAATAATGACTCCACTCCAAGGTTCAAACACTTTCTTCCAGGGCCGAACTATGTAATAGAAACACAGGCGGTGAACATGAGCATATCCGATCTATAACGTTGTCATTCTCACCCCCTTTGTGAATGGCGATGCACAATTTGCAGAAGGATAGGTACCGATCCTTCTGTGCATTTTTTCTCCAGAGAACAGCACCGCTGTGACCTGCTGTTGTTGCCCATGCTGCATTTCCAACCCTTTGCTACAGATAACAGAATGTATTTTTAGATTTTTTATAATAATCCCTGCATGGGTTGAGAAGAAAAAACGCATGTGTTATACCGCATGGCCAGGTAAGTATTAAAACCAGAATGCCTCCTTGCCCTCAGGGAACAGCATGCAGTAATTGCTGCATGCAATATTCCTGGAAGAAACACTGCAAATGGCATTATGAGGCCCAGGATCTGCCCACATTTGCAACATTTTCTTACCGTGCATGATTTTGCAGGAGAGAAATAATGGAAAATCTTAGGAAATAGTATAACCCTACTGTGAATACCAACGAAATAGCGCAGGCAATAGAATGATGTGATTTTGGGGATTGTGTGGACAGAAAATGAATAAAACATTACATATATTTATTTATTTATTGTTCACTTGTTAGGTACTTATATAGGAAGCAAATACTGTTTCAAAGCGCCTACAGTGCATCAGGCAGGGGCCGGGGGATGATAGACAATTCAATTACAGCCATGTTAAAGAATTAAATACAACACAGCAGAGACAATGGGGAGGGGGCGACAAACCTACTATGCCTTGTGAGTGTTCAGAACGTGCAAGTGCAGAGGGGAGAGGGGTATGGGATAGGTGCTCTGGAGCTCAGGGAGAGCAGCAAGTGAAGTGCTATGAAGAAAGGTAAGTGCAACCTCTAGTGGTGGAGGGTGAACTGCAGGGCTGTCACAAGATGTGGTGAGGCCCGGGGCAAAACATTTGGTGAGGCCCCCTTTTGATTTTAAGCACTGGGCCCACGGCAGCACCTTCGCAAACAGGGGACTCGAGAAATCTCCCCTTGAGTTTGTGTGGAGGAACCCAAATATGGTTTATTACTACAACTCCAAATCAACTACAGCAAAGTTAGATTTCTCTACTGAAGAAAAGTTTTATGCCAGCCTAACCTTTGTATCATAGGCATGAACCTATACAGGATGGCATGACGGCATGTGGTGCCTGACACCAGCCTTAAGGAGCACCCTGCCCCTGTGTGCGCATTAAAACACACATCATACACAGTGACAGATGGATGATGTACAGTGGAGGCTGGTGAATTTCTGAATTGAAGAGGCTTAAATGTTTGTGCCAACTATGCAGGATCGGTAGAGCAGAGTGAGGGTGCCCAAACCAAACAGGGGTAATTTGAGGGGGTTACTCTCTCCCAAGATAATGTTTGAAACATCGGGTTACACTTATGCATTTTACAGCACTTTCCTTGTAAAATTGTGTAGAAATCCATACAGTTTGCAATTTGTTTTGTATGGAAGCACATGGAAAAACCCAATAGTTGCAAGTCACCAACCATGCACAGGAACATTTTCCAATACACGTCATGCCGCCGTTGCACACAACAAGTGCTAGTATCAAGATATATTCATGCTGGTTGTTCCCATGTTGTCCATGCAGTCAGTACCAATATATGCCATTATTACCATGTATGCAGTCCTAGCCAGTAAACAAGCCATGCCACAGAAGGTATGTCCAAGCTCCCATTTCTGCCAGATCTTGTGTCCTTTCCCGGGGGAGCCTCTGGCCGCATAGACTCTATGTTCCATTGCAATGCATACGTCCACATTCGCCACTCATTGATCAAAGTTCGGGACGTCATCTGAGCCCCATAGCTGTGCCACATTTCCGTTTTGCTAGGCCAGTGGTAGTTGACAATAAGAGCTTTACAAAGCGGGTCATCTCTCCTTCCTCCCTATTCCAAATATGATCAGCTTAGGGTCCCTGGGGATAGCACAGCCTATCACCGCAGATAGTCTATCACAGCATTTCTGCCAGAATGTATTGAATCTGTGGGCATTCCCACAGAATGTGAAAAAAGGTGCCTTCCTCGCATTGACAGCGCAGGCAATTGGCGTCCGTGGTTCTGCCCCAGAGATATAACATTGTTCTTGGGTAGTATATCCTGTGCAGAATTTTAAGCTGTATACGTCTAATTCTAGCTGATATTGCAGTTTCTCTGGGATACATCATAGCTGCTACCCAGTCTTCAGGTAGCAGTGGTCCAGCATCTTTTTCCCATTTGTATTTTAGGCTTTGGAGTTCTGGCGTGGCAAAGGAGGAGATTGCGCTGTACATTATTGACATGGTCTTAATGTCTACCCTGTCCAAGACAATGGCCCTCATTACAACTCAGGCGTTAAGGGTTTAACGGCGCAGTCGGCGCCGTTAACCCTTAACACCTGATTACAAGTGTCCCTTTGCGGGTTGGTGTTTAATGCCTGCTTTTAGCAGGCGTTAAAAATCCAACCCGCAAAGGGACTTTGGAGCTAATTACGGCACCGTAATTTACGGTGCCGTAATTAGCGCCTTCCCCATTACCATTATGCCCTATGGGGGCAAAAATGGGAATGGGGAAGGGCAAATGGTGAATGGGGAATTACCGCCCCACTCACCTTGGAATGGGGCGGTAATTCCGCCATCCACCATGGCGGAATCGTAACCTTAGCGGCATGGACCATGGTGCTGATAGCACCATGGTCCTCTGCCAAGGTTGTAATGAGGGCCAATGTTTCTCTCAATTGGGGTGCAATCAGGTAGGTTTGCTAGATCTGCCATGTGGGTACGCAGCTCATGGGACAATTGGGTGTAATGATATTGCTCGACTACTGGGAGATTAAAACGGGTTGACAGGTCATCCAAGGGCACTAGCTTGTCATTTTGTACTATATCACTGATTTTGGATAGCGCCTTCCCAGTTCAGCCATCTCGGGAGTTTATGGAGCTCAGGGAGAAATGCGTTTCTCCTTATTGGTTGTATTAAGGTGGTTTTCTTTTCCCATCCTATATGCGTGTGTGCTTCTACCCATATCTGTGTAATGTGTGTTGTCAAGGTGCGGGGGATGAATGACCTATCATTTGATATAGGCTTAGGAAGATAGCGAGGACAGTCTGGGTAGGCTGGCCGGAAAAACCAACACCTAACATTGCTGCACAGTTTGGGAGACGGATGGAGGCCAATATCTAGGATATATGAACAGCTTGCAGACAGACCGAATCCCAAAACCAGTGGGATGAAACAACGGTGGGTGAGGGACCTGGGCGTTGACATATCTGAAAAAGAATGGGAAAGGATATTGGAGTACCCCCGGGAAGTGTCAAGGAATGCTAGGTTCCGACTGATCCAGTTGAATGTTCTATACAAAACATATATGACCCCCAGTAGAATTGCTAAATTTCACAGTGCCACGGACCCACTGTGCCCATGGTGCCGGTCAGAGGGAGCAGACATAACACACATGTTCTGGGGGTGCCCCAAGGTATGACTTTTCTGGCATAAAATAGAACAAGCATGCAGAAGGGCAGGGTTATCGAGATATGAATGGACACCAAAGGAATGTCTATTGGGCGCCTACCCGAGAATTAGCAAGATCTGGCACTTAATAAAATTCATGGATATGGCTTGCATATTAGCGAAGAGTGCCATCGCGATGGCATGGAAGAGACCCGGAGGCCCACAGTACACTAGATGGTATAGAGAGCTGGAGCGCTGGGCAGAAGCTGAAACAAAAGTGTGGCGTGAGGGGGTCGCAAGGGCTGGGGAGGAAGTGGGCCCGGCGTATGAGGCCTGGAAGACATTGATACAAGACATGTTCCACCCATCCGACGACAAACCCCTCTGAAATGGACAACTCGTAGAGAGTAAACTGTATACGCACAATTTAACCCTCACGGGCGAAATGTGGCTAGGTATTCAGTCTTAGGTGGCTCTGACCAGCCCCAGGGCCGAGGCCCCAGGGACCCAGGTGCTACCCCCAGGAGGCGTACCATGCACAAAAGTCCACACTCTGTAATTGCCTAAACTATCATGGCGCCACAGGAAAAGAGACGGCACATCCTATATGTAACAAACCTCCCTCATGAAAGTACGCCAATTACCTTCAAACGAAAGCCAAAGATGTAGTCAGTTTGGAGTTGTAAAGTTGTTTATTGTTATTGTTTTACCCTTACATATGCACATAGCAATGATAATAAAATGTGACTCATACTGCACTGTATATCATAAATGCCAATAAAAACATTTTAAAATAAATCATTTGATATAGGCTTTCAAGTGGGGACGTGCCTTGTCGGGTGGCTATTTCTGCTTGGATGTGTGGCAGTTCTGCGTTTCTGTGTAGCATATCGTTTATGACCGCCATCTGACTTGGCCAATAGTATGGTTGTAAGTGTGGCAGTCAAATTCTTCCCTCCCAGACTGAGCGTTGGAGGGTACGCAAAGCTATTCGCGGGTGTCAGTTTTTCCATAGCTTACGCATTGTTCTGTCAATTTTGCAGAATTCCGTTATGGGGATGTGCAGTGGTGCATTTTGTCAAACATACAAAAAACAGGGGAGAGCCAACATCTTAAATAGTGCCGCTCTCCCTAGTAGGGTCAGTGGCAGTGCAGCCCAGTGGTTCGTGTCTTCTGCAAATCTTTTCATGACTGTATGTAGATTTTTAATTACGTAGTCTTCAAGTTTGCCTGTGATCTGAATACCGAGATATCAAAACTGCTCTGTTACAACCCGGTATGGGGAGCCTTCAGGAGGTATACAGTCTACGCCTTTGATTGGGAATAGTATTGTTTTATCCCAGTTTACTCTCAGCACACTGAGCGTTTTACATTTCACTAGTATCTGTGTGACTATAGCGCAGGAGACTGCTGGGTTGCTCCTATAAATGAGCAGGTCATCAGCATATAGGGAGACCTTGTCCTCCCAATCGTGTGCCCAACGGAAACCCGACCATGTCCGCGTGTTTCTCAATATTATGGCTAACGTCTCGATTATAAGTGCGAACAACATAGCTGATAGGGAACATCCCTGTCGTGTGCCCTTTCCTAGTTTGAAACTCTGTGAGTACCATCCGTTTACTTTAACCTCCGCTTCAGGGGAGTTGCATAGGAGTTGGACCCAGCCTACGAATTGTTCCTCAAATCCCATTTTCCGCATTATAACCCATAGCGCCTCCCAATACACAGAGTGACACGCTTTTTGGATGTCAATTGCCAGCAGTGCTAGGGATTCTTGTAGAGCTGGTGCTTTTTCTATTGCCAAGTGGAGTCTGCGGATGTTCATCCACCTGGATGTCTGCGGCATAAATCCACACTGATCCGGGTGGATCAGGGATGTAATCACACCCTATAGTCTATTGGCAAGTGTTTTGGCTAGGATTTTCGCTTCGCTATTTATTAGAGATATCGGTCGGTATGAGCTGCATTCTTCTGCCGGTTTGCCCTCCTTTGGTATAACTATTATGCTAGCTTTTCACAGATCTGGTGGAAGTGTCCCTTGTTCTTTCGTGTGCGTAAACATAGCAAGCAGGTGGGGGACTGTCTTATTTTATTCTATCTTTTTCCATACTTCCATCGGGAGCCCATTTGGTCCCGGTGTTTTCCCTGACTGAAGTTGTGAAATAGCCATGGTTAATTCATCCTCTGTGATGTCTCCTTCTAGCAGTGATATCTGGTTAGCATTTAAAGAGGGGAGAACGACCCCATCTAGTATTGTGGTGCCTGTGGGGGCAGTGGGGGCACTATATAGTTTTTCGTAATAGGTTGCAAAGCACTCCACGATCCCTTGGTCAGTGGACACCAGGTCTCCCTGGGCGGTTTTAATGTGTCTGACATGTTGCCGACCCTCATCTCTTTTCTCCAGCCATGCTAACATTTTCCCTGCCTTATCACCCGTTTCGTATAATCTCGCTCTCATGGTCATATGTGCCTGTTTTGCGCAGTCTAGTGCTATGTTGTGTAACTTTCTTTGGGCAAGGATAAGGGCCCTATTTGTTTCGGGCGAGTTGTTGCTCACATATCGTGCTTCAGTGCTTTTCACTTTCTGCTCAGCAGTTTCTATATCTTGTCGGTGTGTCTTTTTATGTGCGGACGTCCATGCCAAAATCTCTCCAAGAAGGACTGGTTTATATGCATCCCAGAGTGTTCAAAGTGCGTGGAGGTGGTGTCGTTCATCTTTTATATTAATTCAGGGAAACCCAGGTAATAGCTGTTGAGGCGCCAGGCTGCTGGGGGTCGGGGACACTCTGTCTCCATGACTAGCAAGAGCAGGGAGTGGTCTGAGATGCCTCGAGGGAGTAATGTTGTGTTAGTCGCCTTATGAATATCTAGTATGGGGAGAAAAAAATAGTCCAATCTTGAGAGCGATGCATGCGCGCCCGAGTGGTACGAGTATTCGCGTGTGTCTGGGTGTAGGTCTCATCACACATCCCTCAGACCCAGTGCGGAGGTAAAGGTGGCCAGCTTAGTGCGAATGGCAGGGTTCCTTCCTCGTATCTGCGTGCGATCTAACTCAACATTCATCACCTCATTAAAGTCTCCCCCTATTACCTGGGTGTCTGCTATTGTATTGGTCAGAATAAGGGTGATTTCCTCTATTAGGTGTGACATAAGTGTTGGTGGAGACTATACGGCCAGCATCGCAAGGGTTTGGTTCCACTGGTTGCCAGTTATGTGTACATATCGTTCCCCTGTGTCCTGGATTACTTTGGAAATTGTGAATGGAAGCTTTTTATGTAGTAGAATTAGTACCCCTCTAGATCCCATGGAAAAACCTGTCTGTATACCTGTGCGGTAGTTAGATCTTTTAAAGAGGTTGCATATCTAGCCCGCAAGATGGGTTTCAGTGAGAAGTACAATATCAGGTTTGTGCCTATTTATGAATTGCATCACCAACCTCCTTTTGATGCTAGACCCCAGACCATTTATGTTCCATGTCAGGAGTCTCAGTTGCCGTGTATTATCTCTTCCTGTGGGTGTCATTGTTCCAGTGCGTGTGTGTGTTCGTCGTTAGATGTCTTATGATAGGTGCGTGCTGCCACTTTGCACTGCTCGTTACTATCATTATGTGTCTGTGTCTCGTAACCTGGGAACCCTTATTTTGAATCACAAACAAAATTTGCCCACTTTCCCCCTCCCCATACTCCATCCCCAACTGAATCGTCTGTCGCCCTATAAAAAGTTTTAACTATGAACTCAATATTAACCTATTGTTGACGTTAGTCAACACAACATAAAGACACTGCACAAGAACAGATGTGCAGCGAAAACCTACTTAGCTCTTAAGTAGGCACCAGGGGGGTGGCTCCTTGTGGGCCACCAGCTTTCGTGTATACAGGACACCTCAGCATTCCAGCGCGAAGATAGCGGCAGTGTCTCGTCTCTAGTGCCGGAGGAGAGGTTTCTCAGCGCTTGGGTCAGTGACCTCCTCTATTCACCATAGTTCTGAGGCGGCTTGTCTTGTTGTTGTTGCAGTTGTGCATGTGGCGATCTATCCGGCCGTGGTCTATTTCGTCTGTTCTCTTGCCTCCTTTGTGGTCTCCAGTCTCCCTCCAGGTGTAGTTCCGCCCAGTTTCATGCCTCCCTGGGGTCAGTGAAGTACACTGTCATGCCATTGTGGTAAACTTTAAGTTGCGCAGGGAATAATAATCCATATTTAACATTGAGTGTTTGCAGACGTCTCTTGAGCGGGTCAAGTGATTGTCGTGTCTTTTGTACTTCTCGGGTGAAGTCTGGAAAGAATGCGATTTTGGACCCGTTGTATGTTATGAAGCCTTTTGTTCTGGCAATCTGGAGTATGGTGTCTCGATCACGCTAGTTCAGGATTTTTGCAATGACTGTGTGCGGTGGTGCTCCAGGTACTGATCTGCTAGTCGGCACCTGGTGTGCTCGCTCGATGGAAAAGAATTTTGAGAAGGTCTTTGGAGCAAACAGATCAGCAATCCATTGTTCCAGGAATATTTCCATGCTTGGTTCTTCCGTTTTCTCAGGCAGGCCGAGAATGCGGATATTATTGCACCTTGATCTTCCTTCACTCTCCTCCACTCTTTTTTCTAGTATTTTGATGCATTCCATTACACCCGTCATCTGTTGACCTACATTACGTAGACCATCTTCTGTTTTGGATATACAGGTTTCTGCTTCTCCTGTGCGGGAGGTGAGTTTTTGTTGATCGTGTCGCGGTAGTGATACTTCTGTGCTTATGGTGTCCATTTTCCTTTCCATATTTCCGTGAGTTAGCAATAGCGCTCATCACGTCCTTGAGAGAGATGTTGTCTTTGTTTTGTTCTATTGCATCGGTTTTGGGTTGTTCCAGGTGCAGGGTTGGAACTGTCATTGTATATTGTTCCATTCTGCTCTGCATAGTGGATTTCTTGCATTTATCTTTGCCCATGCTCAGATTGCAGTGTTTGTAACGTGGGTGATTTCCTTCATTTCTGTCGTCAGCCTTGCAGTGCACAGCACTGGGTCTGATGGGACGGCGTTGTATATATGTGTGTGTAACAGTGCCACCCGTTGTGCTTGTTTTTGCAGGTAGTGGCGGTCACAGGTGACACAGCCTGTAAGCCTTCTTTTTTCAGGGTCAAATTGTGGCCTATGCAGCGTGTGGTGGCCTTTTGCAGACATCTCCGTTTGCAGTATTCATATACTTGTTCCGATGCATTTATGAGTATGGCTTTGGGCCCTGCAGTTCAGTTGTAGCTCTCTCCCTCACAAGAAGGGCATTTACTATGTTATTCAGTTCTTTAAGTTGCCCAGCCCCGTATTTCTCATGTGCGCTTGTGTTCTAGCTTGCAGGAGGGGGATTCCCAGGGGTTTCTTGTGTCTTGGTGTGTCTAGACACTACACTTGTTAATATGCAAGGGATTGTGGGTATCTCTTCCTTGACAGTGGGTCCATATATTTACTATGAAGCTTGTTTGGTTGCACTGCATATCATTGATTGACCTCACTGTTGTGGTGGGACCCGGAAGCCAGTACCCCTGATGTGCCGGCGGTAGTTTGTTACAGGCACTACAAATTTGCTGTGTGTAGATTTGCCTCGTCGGCCGTTGCAGAACTTTAGGCTCGCACTGATGCGGGGAGCCGTCTATTTGCGCTCAGTCTGTTGGGGGCCTCGCTGCTGCCTCTGGGTCTCTGTCTTCGCCTCCTGAGTCCCTCTCAGTTGTAGCTTGTTCCCGTTGCCTTTGTCAGTGGCTCACTGTCTGTGTGGCCGCAGTTGTTATCTGCAATTATTTGGCCAGCTTCCAATTGGCCCTGTGTGCCGGTACTTTCCTTTGACTACTGGGTCACATATGGTCACTCGACTTTTCTTGGCCCTTCGGGTCCTTATGTCTGTGCACAGGGTACCCTCTTCCGGGTCTTTACAGTGCCCCCACTGGTCTTCCTCTCAAGCAAGGTATGCGAACTTGGGTATCCTGAGTGCTATTTAATTTACTGCAGTATGTTGTGGCTGCGGTTTGCGTTCCAGGGCTATTGATTTCAGCACCGCTGAGTGGATCTTGGCAACAAAGGTTATGAGACCCATCCCTTCCCTCTATTCGTCATGGCTGGTTGGAGAGCTTCTTTATTCCGAGATCATCTCATGCTTGGGCGGCCACTGGACAGCAATGGAGTCACCCAGCCTCCTCCTGCTCCTTCGTGCTGAACTGTCTCTCACAGCTGGGTCCCCGGTCAAATACTATATGGATAGCTACTATATTCAAAATGGCGGCACTGCTTACCACAAGACAGTCATGTCCCCTCCGTTGCTGCACAGGTCGTATCACCACTCCAGGTGCAGGTGTTTGTCGCTTTGCCTTCCGCAGGGGGAGCGTCCTTTCGGACTGCCTGCGTGTGGACACACCGTTTATCCACCAGGCCTCTGCAGGGCGAATCGTGCGGGTCAGGTAAGCCGAGACATGTGGCGTAATCCATGTGGGGTCCGATTTGAGTGCTCGTCCTCTTTGTTTTTTATTTTTTTTTTAATCCTTTTTTTGGGTTGTCCTCATTAGGGCTTACTGTCTGTAAGGGAACGTGGGTCTTGGCGGGCGGTGTAGGGGCCCTAGGAGATCTGGCACCAGTCCCACTATGCAGTTGCATGCGCTGGAAGTGCGTGTTGCTCAGCAAGCTCCGTCAAGTCCCCTCTCCTAGCCGGATGGCAGACCTCTCCGTGTTCTGTCGGATTCTCCCCGCAGCGCCCTCAGGTTGATGATTCTCTCATCTCAGGCCGCCCACTGGACTGTCACCAGCGACACCGTCGCTTCACAGGGTGCTGTCTAGATCGTGGTCGGTCAACTACACTGCACGTTTGGGGATCCCGACATCTCCTCCGTATTCCTTGGCCATGTTATGTAGTGGCGTGCCTCTGTCTCGCCTCGCATAAGGATCCCGCGATGGGGCTCTTTTTGTTTTCGGCTTACCCTGGAGTGAGCGTACCCGTTTCCACACCAGTGCACAGGATGTATTGCACCGGCAATCCGGATGTTTTCTTCTCCCTCCAGCCTGCTTCTATCACGTAGCAGTCATGTTTCCAATGTTTGTTTGACTCGATCTACCCAAGTTCAGGTCTGCCTCTAAAGTCTTCTTCTCGCAGCCATTTTGGTTTACCTCTGTAGAATCAGCACTGATTTTCGGAGACCTCAGGATCCATCCAGGAGGCTCGATTAGCTTCAGCTTTTTCTTTCATTATGCTGCAGAGGTTCTGCTCTCAGTTGTGATGTTTTGGGTATAAATCCAAGTCGGATAACAGGCTGTATAAACAGGATGTATGCGGCAGACACTGGAGCAAAGGGAGCTCACGTCTGCATTGCTTCGCTGTTGGCCACACCCTTCAAGTATTGGCAATCTTAATAGTTTGGGCTTTCATGTAGGCATGGTAAAGGCACTGTTGTATTGGTATTAACTGGCCATTGATGGTAACAGGTGCAAACTGGTTTGAGTAGCTGGGCATCTAATAGCAGTGCCTGGCAAATGCCTAATACTTATGCACAAGCCAAAACTGTTGGCTCTGCCAATGTTTGTTTTTAACAGGACTTCAGTGAAAGACGTGTAGGGTGCAACACCACTGGGCAGACCGGGCTCTAGCCCTCTCCTGAAATGTTGGGTTTTGTTGACTCGACCTGGCTGCTTGGGCGGAGCCAGCCCCTGGCTAGGGAGGGCTGAAACACTCCCACTTTGAGGCAGAAGGCCTCTCTCAAAGTGTCGCCAAACCGTAGCTCTTGTTATGGAGTGGCAGCAGCATCAAACATGCAGAGTACAAAAGCCTGTCCATGCGATATCCACAGACTAACTTTGATAAAGCCAAAGTCTTAACTTCTGGTCTCAGCTTTTAGATGGCCCACCTCTACAGAGATTAGCATAGCATTATGAAAGTGAAACGCCTCTGAATTGGGGTGAAAGGTATGACTAGTGGCCAAAGGGAAGGTGAAATAGCTATTCAGCTTCATAGCTGGGCTCAGGGAGTTGAGAGGGAAGTTGGAGCAGGGCTGGTTGACGATGTGTCAGGGCTGGTGGGAGCCCATTTAATTTCGATGTTTTTGGGGCACACCAGGCCTTACAGATTGGAAGAATAGGCCATGGCACCCGTGGAGTGCTTAAATCAATAATTAAGTCAAAATAATACAAAGAGGTGGTTAAACGCTGCAGATTATCTGTAGGTGTCTGTGTCATAAGACTGCGAACATGAGGGCAGCTGCTTGGGGCCCATTTCAACTGCAAAAGCTGAAAGACCTAGACACCATCCCTCAGTGGGGAGACCGACAGCGCAATGGGTTTATTGGCCCCACATTGGCCCCACTCACTATCCTCTTTCAAAACTGTCATCCAGCCCCTGTCGGGCTGACCAACAGAGCTGTGGCCAGATGGAACAAGACACAGACATTAAACGGGGCCTGGACTTTGCTGTTAAAAGGCCCTGAAATTACTAACATAAAACATTTCACTGTTAGCACCTGCATTCATAAACATACATTTTTAAGTAATTGAAATTCTGATGTGGGGTTAGCACTTGCATGCCAGGGAAGTGATTGGAAGGGTAACATGAGACATCTCATTCTCACAGCAGTCCTTAAGTGTGACGTTTCAGAAATGAGGGCGAGAGTTAGCTGCTGTAACATTGAAACTTCATCAGAATAGACTCATTTGAAAGTGGAAAGATATTAGATGTGCCCACACAAGTAAGTTTGCCCCTCCCCCAAAGGCTCTGAATTTAGCGTCCCTCCCAAACTTTGAAGTGTTAGTCCCACTTTGTCGCCTCTCGAAAATTTATCGTAGGTGCACCTCTGATGCAGTGGCCCGCAGGTCTTCTAAATTTAGGGGTGGGGGCTGGCGCACACACTCACATACAACACTTTCACCCATGCATTCATCCACCAGTCACACAACTCCTTGCATGCACGCATACATAAAACAAAACACAGCATTGACACCAACATAAACACCAACATACACGCACACATTCATGCACATATACATACTCATTTAATTTAAATACACATATATACTACACATATATACACATTTAAATTAAAATAAAAAACACTTACCTTACCTCCATGCACCCTTAAAAAAAACCCGAGCAGCCACGGCGGACCGGGTGGCACTCAATCCGACACGTAGACATGCTGTCTGACAGGAGAGAACTCCTCTCCTATCATTCATCGTGTTCACAATGAGCAACATGAACACACTGACTGACAGGAGAGGGGTCCTCTCCTGTTAGGCAGCATGTCCACGTTGTCAGCTGAATAACAGGAGGCAGCAGAGCTCACTTCTGAGCCCTGCTGTCTCCCATTATTTTGCTGTTTGTTGCAGAGCTAAACGGCTTCACAATAAACAGCAAAATCATTTCAGGAGCAGATAGAAGGCAGCACAGTCCACGCCCGCATGTGACTAATCAACACGGGTGGACTGTGCTGCCTTCTATGTAAGAGAGGGGGATGCGAGGCCCCCTGCAAGCACGAGGCCCGGGCAGTTTGCCCCTCCTGCCCCCCCCGTGACAGCCCCAGTGAGCCGAGGCAAGTGCAGAGGATAGACAGCAGCAGGGATGATAAGATGTGGGAGGCCAGGGCCTGAGGATGCATAAGGGCCCTGCACACCAATTAAGGTACTGTGAGATTAGCAGGGGAGAGAGGGAGGGAAGGAAGAGGTAAAGAAAAAGGTCTTGAGGCTTTCTTTTCCAGAACTTAAAGAGGTCCTGCTCAAGACGGAGAGGGAGTTGGTTGATTGGTTGATGTACTGTTGTAGAGTGTGCTGGGCATCAGAGATTAGGGCTGACCCACTTGGTCCCGCGTGCCTCTTCTACTGAATACATGTTTTGAATTGCATAACACTGGTCTTCATTATATCAACCTTTTCTTTTTTTGTGTTGGCTGATAGCGTCACCTAGTGTGAGCAAAACCTATGGGGTGTGGTAAGGGGAGGAGGTATGTGCAGATGTCTACACCAGTAACGTACCGGCCGTGGGTAGAGGGTGGTTCAGCTTTCCCCAGGCACAGGAGTCCACAGCACAACAAACCGTGACGTTGCAGAGTGGTCCAGGACATATTCCCCAGCTGCTGCTTTGCCAGGAGGTGCCTGTGGCTGGGAGAAAGTGTACCAGCCGCTCATTCAGCAGGCGGCCTGGGCTGCACTTGTATTTTTTTTTTAGAGATGCCCTGCTAATGGCCAGCACTTTAGGTTAATGACTGCAGCCACCCACTTGGACCATTGCTTTAGGAACTTGCTCACCTTCAGAACTGTCATGAGAAGGTCCAAATGCACCTTAACAATTGCCTCTCAGTTACTTTAGTGTGTATTTAATCAATTGTCGCAGTGATCTAAATGAAAGGCCTTCACACATTCCTACCAGTTAGCAATCAGTAGGTCTGCTACCAAGACACTTTAAGTGAGTAACAGAGTAGGCTCCTTTCAAACAACCCTTTATATTAATATCTTCTTGCTTTACACGCAAAAAGGGTCTGATTTTATGTGAATAGTCAAATGTTCTTAACATCACGCATAGCCAATGTGGAAGCTTGAGGGAACCAACCACTATGCCGAGGATACCTCACTACAATTTCTTTTAGTGTGTTTCTTAAAGTGCTAAAAGTACAGTGTTGTAAAACATGAACAATTTAGACTTGCATTGTTTTGCTTTTTTTTTAAATTGTATTTTTATTTTTTTATTTGCGTTTTCAATTATAAACTTTTACACAACATTTTTACTAAACAAAATATCTTGTTCTTCCTCAAACATACTAAACTATAAAAATCTGAAGCTAAAATGACAAATTCATATAAAATCATCCTATTATTTTACACAATTATATTAAAAAATCATTTGAAAATAAAGGAAAAAGAAACGGAAAAACATATGCAGATGCAACAAAATTTAGCAGAACTTAAAAAAGAATCAGGGAATGTAAATGTGTGATCATCCAAAACCTCATGATTAAAATACTAAAGCTCACATATTTGTTGTGCCAATTTTCAAGAGGGGTGCGAGGACGGATCCAGTTAATTATCGTCCAATAACACTCGTGGGCGTAGAGAGTAGCCATTTTGCCTCCCTCTTATTAATGCATTTAGAGGACAGGCTTACCATGTTCGGTAGGTTGAACAAATTGCAAACGGGGTTCCGAAAGGGGTACTGTAAGAATTTGAATGGTTTTATGTTGAGACATATCCAGGAGCAGGTTTGGTCCCAGAACATTTTTAGAACCTATTCTCGGCTCGCATAAGCAGATACTCTTTTGATCTTTGACAACACGCATATCGGGCTGCAGCAACTTTCATCTGCCTATGCCATATTTTCCAGAGTTGATGGTTTGTTAATAAATCAGGGCAAAACTAACATTTTAGAATTTTCAAATGGCAAAAAATTTCACGAGTACAACTTTGAAACATCTGTCTTGACTCTTGTAGCAAGTGTTAACTATTTAGGCTTTCTGTTCTGCGGCCAAGCACAGAGATTAGCAACTTGTAAAGTGCTTAAACAGAAGGCTACTTTTCTCAAGACTCAACCGGTGAAAAATAAATCGAAAATATGGCCCCTTCTCGATTAAGCCAGTACTAACCTTCCATGAAGGAAAAGCGGTGCCTGAATTCATATATGGATTGGAACTGTGGGGGACATGGATCTATGAATGTTGGGATACAATAGAGGCTACCATCTGGAGAAGGGTATTGAATGTTCCCAACTCCTTTCCATTGGCCGCTATTCAGTATGAACTGGGGATTGTATCTCTACAGGATAGAGTGAAGTGGAGGCAAGTAGCCTTCTACTCGAAAATCAAGTTGTTTAAACCCAATTCTTTATATTCTGAGATTGCTACGTATAGAAAGTGGAAAGGCCTTTTTTGATTGAGTGGTGTGATCAGTGTGAATCCATATTGAGTGAGGTGGGATGTTTGACGTGCAAATGTTGTCTACATGATGCACAGCTTTGCCGATGGAGTTATCACAAAGGCTCTTCTGCAGGTGTACGAGTATTGAATTTATTAAGACAGTTTAAGGAGATTTCAGGTTTTCCATGGCTTTTAGGCCCATTCCAAAGGGAAAAGCTTTGTTTAATGAATGCTTGTTTGCATGTATATTTCCATGAATGTGTTTGTGTGTGTACATATGTGAGTCTAGGGCAAAGACGCATGTGGTGGGCACAGCGCAGGCATGCACTGAGACACCCTGCAGAACATGATTGGCGCACTAGCAGCACGAAGGGCAGGCAGCGTGGGCATATATTGCGGAGACAGTCCTTGTTTGGACATAAGCAGCAGGAAAATGTGCTTTTCAGTGGCAACGCAGCTGGCATGTATTTTTGAAACCAGCCCCACTGCTTTCTTTGGAAACAAAAAGCATGAAAGGGAGAGAGAGACCTCAAGATCTGGTTTGAGCCTATATTGTAGCCTCAGGTTTTTTGCAGGGTTCAGCCAGCATGAACACCTGTTGCAAAGTGCTCCTGTGTACTGATGTGACCTGACATCTATTGGAGTGTTTCATGTGTTTCTTCCCATTATTTAAAAGGGGAAGCACAGCAAACCTTACTTGATTAGTGTAGGCGAGCTTGCTCGGCTCAAGTCAAGGAAAACCTCACAAATTCACCAGCTACATCTGCTCTATATTGTAGTGTTAATGTGGGAGTGCGGTATGGAAGCTCATGAAGATGGCTAATCAGATCTTGCTACCTTTTTAGGCCACACATTGGGAGAACCTGATTCCCCATCAAAAAGACCTGTCATTGTTTCCCCCCACTCACTCTATGCTGGATACACTGGCGTAACGGGAACCTCTTCAGCTCCTGTGGTGCGGGGGGGGGGCCATGCTGCCGATGCCCAGCGGGGGGGAGAGTGCACAGTGGTGGTGGGGGGGCTCTCAGCATGACTTGGAGGGGGCCCCCACATTTTGTGTTATGTCACTGGCTCGATACTCGAGCAGAACCATCTGCTGTTCCAGAAGCACCTCAAGACCTTCATCTTCGCTTCTGCCTTTGCCCCTCTTCTCCCCAGCTGATCTGTTTTTTCTCTCTTGTCACTGTGCACCTTGCCACCCTCTGTCCTTCGGGCCCAGGTACCTGCTCACCCTGCCTCCCTCCTGCACCGCCGCCTGGCCACCCTTTGCACTGGGATCTGTACCTGTACCCATACAGTCCCCCATTCTTCTTCTGCACTTATCAGATATACCCTATCTGACTAATCTTGCACTTGCCACTGCTGACTGCACTACCACTTTTCACTGCCTTTATTTATTTATTGCACTTATTATTTAATCTGCTCTCCTCTGTTCGACACTTTCCACTTCTCCACTTGCTTCACCACTAGCCTTGAGAAGGACCTACGAGTCATAACACGTGTTGGCTGACCACATTTGGGACCAATAGCCATGTAATAAACTCACAAAACAAGAAACAGTGTGGAAAATCCATTGTGTATGACAAACCAATAGCGAGGTATCCAGGATACTCCCAGATCGTTCAATCCTAATTACCCAGCCCGAGAAGGGTGAAAAGCTGAGCAGACTACTATGGTTCCTAAACCAGCAAACTATTGCCTGAAAACAGATGTCATCAGCAAGCTGTCAGCTTAATGAACTGTTGTACCTGTGGGTAAATGTATCTGTCTAGTTGTTGGGTGCTAGTGTCCCCCTATGTTATTATCCGGATGTCTGTGTAATTGAGGTGCCACTGAAAGTAAGTGTCAGAGCGTGCACATCACTTAGTCTAGAGGTACGTCCCCGTAGAGGTGGGGAGACGTGCAGTGATCACGTACAGGGCTTGAACGGCGATCACATGCTGTGATGGAGACCGGGATTATTTAATTCTGCTGGCTTCTTTCACTGAATCTGTTCTGTGTGGTGTAGGGAGGCAAGCAATGCCTGTGCTGTACCTGTTCTATGGTAAGCTTGCATTGCTGGGCAAATAGTGCACTTGTCGTGTGTGAACTTTCTCCGCTGTTGTCTCTCCGTGCTTTGCTGCATGTAAAGCAAGCGCATACTGCTGTTACCTTTGCAATATCTGTTGGGGACCACTTAATGAAGCTTTCTTTGCTTCTGTATATGATGTATAGGCTGAGCGTTATCTTTCTGTACCGGGAAGCAGGCACTGCTGCTACGCACTCTGCACCTCTGCTGGACTCATGCTGCGGGTGGCATATGCTTTCAGTACATCTGAGGGGGAAGCGTGAACTCACGTGGTGCCTTTTCTCTGGTTGTCAGGGGAACTTATACTTTTGTTGCCAATGCTGTCCTTGTTCTCTGTGTGCCTGGGGAACTTTTACTGATGCCAAGGGCAGCGGTCCAAGATGTTTCATGAACAATTATTCTTTATTTAGTAAGTAGACACAAAAGAGAATGTTGTAATGTAACAACCCCACAAACAGGACACCTTACAAGATCGCAGCTCAACCACTACCCAGCCAGCATTGCAGGTTGCTTATAAGAGTGCCCTGACATCAGTAAGGATCTCGTGGAATCATGAGCAGTGACATGGTATGGGGCTGGGTTGAAAACAGCAAGGGAAAGCAGCAATGGTTGACAACAGTGGAGCGATGGCTAATGGGTAAGACAGGAAGATCATGAAATTCACTTCAAGTGGGGTGCTGTACCTGTGGTCTAAAAGGTTAGAAATATTCCCATGAGTGTGAGAGGGAAGAGATAAAACTAGACATTAAGCATATGTTGAGAAAAGGAGTTATTGAATAGGTGGATGCTGCAGGTTTTACCAAATGTTGTAGTTAGGAAAACTGATGGATTGGTGAGATTCTTTTTGAACTGTAGGAACTTGAACAGACAGCTGATTAAACAATGATTTCCCTGTCCTTTAGTTTCAGTTCCTGGGAACTTCATGCACTCGACTACTTTCATTACAATGTTTGGCCTCTTCCATTTTTAAGATGTTACATCTGACTTGGGATCAGCTTCTAGTGTTCTCACAAAAATTAGGTTTAGGTTGTTAGTTGATAAGAACTCTGTGGTTTGCTATGAAGATGGTTTGTTTGGGGAGAATGAAGAAGTGCTTGCTGCTAGGTTGTGTGTTCTGAAGCATGCTAGATTGACGCTGAAGCATGAGAAGGGTACCTTTAAAAGGAAGGTGATTGAGTATTTGGGACTTGTTTTGCTTTCAGAAGGCATTCACCACCATGAAAAATGTGTTAGTTGCTATTCAGAAATTTCAGTCACTTGCGACTAAGCAAGAGCCCACGTCAATTCTGTGGTTACTTCAGTACTACTCTAAGTTCATACTAAATTGCACAGACAAAACCCACAATATAAAGGTTTGCCTTCAAAAGTGTATTGCCTTTGATTGGACAGAGGCATCTGAGCAGGAGTTTATGGACGTTTAAGAAGAACTATTGGGATCAAAGGTATTAGATTTGGACACATGTGTTATACCATAATGTATACAAATGCTAGTGATAACAGTCTGAGTGCAACACCTTGTCAGGTATAGGATGGGGAGGAGAGAATAACTGCATTTGCTTCAATGGCGTTGAAGGATCCAGAGTGTATTATTCAGTAATTGACAAGAAGGCCTTGGCTTTCATATGGTCTGTTCACAAGTTTCGAATGCATGCCCAGGGAATACTGTTCATGCTGTAAATAGATCATAAAGCACTCGAAGGTGCTTTTGAATGTAGGAGGTTAGATGGCATATCTAGGAGAATCACCAGGTAGGTTTGCAAGGAATGACATGCCAGTGCTATTAATAAGGAGGGGGACAAAGGCTAATGTCCTAAATCATAACCCTTGTGGGAAAGTCCAAACATCACCTGAGGAGGAGGGAAGGAAGGATAAATAATTTCGACTGTTAGACTCTTTGGACAAAGGTGAGTATAATGAAGCTGTCCTTCAGGATTAACATTACTTTGTCCCTGCTTGATTGTGTTGAAAATGGAGGGATGGGATACACTCAAGGAGTTAAAGATGTCACGGTTTATAGGACGGCATACTCCAGCCAGGGACTACCGCACCGACAATGAATGCGGCATACAATAAAGTGTTTTTTTATTTTGAATAAACCACAGATTCGTTTGGAGTAGGCCTCCAACCTGTCTCACACCCAACCTTCACAAACACCCTGTGTCACAATATACTAGGAACCAGGCCGCCGTGTATCAATAAAACATTTATTAATTTATGGTTTAATGAAAAGCAAAATCAAACGATTTTACAACAGCCACCAATATTGTGGCAATACAAATGCAATGATTCCTACAGAACAATTGGTTCAGAAATCCTAACACAGTTTACACAGATCTTTAATAGTAAAACAGGAAAATAACAGCTTTTAATCAATGAATAGCACTAAAGTTTGGCACTACCCCCTGCAACACTCAACCCCAAACATCAGCTAACTGAATTCCCTTTGAATGGAAGGCAGTGACAAGGAGTAAGGATAGAGGGAGAAAAATCAGATTTGGAATAAAGCCCACGACCACAAGATGGGAAGTCAGAGAAGAAAATGAAAACCCGTTTTTGGAGCAAAACGGCAGAACAGGATTTTGCTTATTACTCGCACAGCTACCCACAACTGCTAGGGGCAGCTAGAAAGGACGTTTGTGCTGCTACACTTGAGGAGATAGGGAAGCTGAAAGACTACTAATCAGTACGCAGAACAATGTGGAAATGAGGTAGGGAAATCGATTTTGGGGAGAAAACAAATGCAAAAGAAAAATACAAATGGCTAATGGAAATTCGTTTCACATGGGATTTACCATGACAGGGAGCTAAGGAAAGGAGCCAAGCTTTTAAAATTAGAAGCCGGTTTTCAAGGACAAGGACAGAGGTACATAACAGAAAGGATTCTAGACAAAACAGGTTGCTCTCAATGGGACTATGGTTTGGGTTTTCAATGGGCAGATGCAAATTAGGAGTTCATAGGGTAATACACACAATACATGGGTGAATTCGGTTTTCAGTACACAGAGACTAATTCTTTTGAGGCTATACTTTAATGACTATAGTTACTAAAGAAAGACACTAGGCACAAGAGGGTTAAATTCGAATTTTAACCAACTTACACTGTGAATTTTCTTATGGGGCAATTAATTGATTTACTTCAAAATAATGCTAAGGATTTATACAGACATCTGAGAGATTTATCAAAGGAATATGCTAGCATACACAGGCTAAACAGATTCTACTATGGGGAGGTGAATTAATTATACTGGCAATCTGGCACTTTCAATGAGGTTTCAATGGGATTTACAATGGGTTTTACAATGGTGTTACAATGGGGGAAATATTGGATGCAATGTTACAAAAGGAGAAGGGTATGCAATTTGGGGCTAGGGTTATTTGCTACTTACAAAGGTAGCCTTAGTTTGGGATTCTGGACAACCAGCTGGATCTCAGGACCCACTGGACAGCTAGGCAAGGGGTCTGGTCTCTGCCCTCTACTGGATGGGATCAGCTAGACAGCTAGGCAAAGGATCTGGTCTCTGCACTCTCCTGGATGGGATCATCTGCCTTCGTCCACCTTCTCCTGTCTCCCTGGATTTTTGTGTGTGTGTGTCCCTAACCTAGTACAGTCCCCCCTTATATAGCTCAAATGACATCATTCACTTTACAATCCAGGGGGAGTACTCTAGAATTACTCCTACCCTGTGAAAGGACAGATCACCATTCCTCTTCCCATCCCCTGGCATCATTGGTTCAAGGGGAGGGAGCATCATCTGTCTTTTTGTCATTTATTATAGTTCTTTGTTCCCCCGGCCAACTTTTTAGCAAAGCTAAGTTATGTGTCATAACTTCAAACGTATCCTAGCCACCGCCATAAGAAATAGATATGCGGTTTCAGCGAGTCATCGAGAATTAGACAAGCCGATCGCCAACTCTGTACAAAGTAGTATGGCCCTTGGGAACATTTTTGTCCTTTTCATGAAATGCATAACAGTTAAAATTCTGCAAATGATTAAGCATGTTCACAATCTAATTTTCCATATTTCCAACAAATCTCATGCTTGTCACATTTTTTAAATCAGCCAGAACAAGTCTTTATTGGCCATTTCAGTTCACAAAGTCCTAGGAACATGTACTTAGGCTCTGAAAATCCACTTGGAAATTGCATAGAAAAATAGCATGAATCTAAATTCTTTTTTATTCTCAGTGCTGTGAAAAATTCCTAAAATGTTACTCCTTAATGCCACTTTGGAGGATCTGCCACATATGGGAGGGTGGTGCTTCATCCCCCACAGCAAACTGTCTCCCCCTGGCTCAGCTTGCAACAAAAGACATTTATTACACCCTTTGAAGTTTGTCAGTTTGTCCTTGGTAGTGGGTGCTGGAGGAACTCACAATTCTTGGTCAAGCTGTGCCACACTTGCCTTCTTTGTCCTTTCTGCTAGTACTGCCTTCCATTCTGGCAGAACCAGGAATTATAACACCCTCAGCCATATCGCATGTCATTGCGGAATAGTTCACTTATAGGTGCGACTTCCACTGGGAGGCAAGGCTTTCCATTGAGCAGGATCCTCCCTGAGCCCAAACACTGGTTTTACTGGTTTTCTGAGCTTCCTCCAAGTTGATTATAGTCTTGTGGGGACAAACATACTGTACATTGCTTAGCCAACCTCACCACCCACATATTCTCTGACATTTCTGTGCAAGCAAAGCTATCCTTTCACAGGGCTTTTAAAAGCCTTTTTTCTCATTTTCCTTTACACGTGTGCAAGCTGTATTTCATCTAATGTTTGAAATGCAGTTCTGTAGGTCATGGGATGTTTTTAATTTGTCCTTTTGAGTGGGTTTGCATTTACTGTTGGTCCATGGACAGGGAAAGGTGATCCCCCTGCACATGGCTTTTTTGATTTGACAGGGGATGAAAAAGAAAAAGCCAAGCCGTTTTTCACTTGCAATGTTTAGAGCGCCACTGTTCACATGCAAGGGAAAACAAAAGCTGTGTCGGATTGCAATGTGGAAATCCTTGCCCCCCATGTGATTTAACAGTAAGACAAGGCCATTTTGGATGTAGTGCATAAAATTGATGTTCAGATGCAAGTAAAAACAAATGCAGGGCTGTTTTTGAATGTAGGGCATAACTTCTTGTTATTTAGATGAAAGATAAGCAAACGCAGGGCCGCTTTCAATGAGATGTTTAACTTTTGGTCATTCAAAATGGAATAAAAGCAATTGCGCAGGGCCGTCCTTGGTGAAATGTTTTAAACTTTTGTCATTCAATGGAATAGAAGCAAACGCAGAGCCATTCTTTCGGTTGTAGTGTTCAAATTCGTGCCACACATGTTCCAGGGAACACAAAGCACAGCCATTTTTGGTGGCACTGTTCTATGCAATTTTTCAGGTGACAGGGATTTCTTTTTCAGTACCTTAAATGCACCCCACAGATTTCCCCCCCCTACTCTTCCATGACTTTTTGTTGGGGAAGAATAGGGCAGAGTAAGGTTTCCTTTGGTGAAATTCTCCTTCATCAGGAAGTGGCACTCCAGGATCCCCTTCCGTCTATGGGTTGAGAGTATGGTGCAGCACCCTCTTTCCTTCCTTCCTTTCCAGGCCCATTGGGCATTCCTCTCCAGGCTGGAATGTAAGGATGTTAATTCTCTAATAGAAGATAGAAAAAAACAAGTTTTAGTACTTTTTACTGACATTTTTCCTAGAAGATTTACAACAATGGAACAACGATAACAACTTGCAAATTTCATGACTTTTTTTCCATTTTTACAATAACACCAAGTAAATTACTCAACGGAACAAAGACATTTTGCAATTTTCATGACATCTTCATTTTCATTTTTACAATAACACCAAGTAAATTACTCCCTGTTATACAGATATACCTGGGCATCTAAATACTTCTGTCTGCTTTTTCCTAATTTCTTTTCATTCTTCCGATGGTTCCTCTGCTCGATTTTTTTTTTTGGCTCATCAATTAGCCGCAATGCATGTCTGGGGTGACAGCTTTTCAACTGATTGATATGGACCAATTTTTCTTCTGCCTGTTTTCCTTTGGAGTTGCGGAGCTTATAGTGGACAGGTGAGATTTTGTCTACAATTTCAAAGGGGCCATGCCAGGAAGGGAGGAATTTCCGCTCCTTAGTTTGGTTCCTTTGAAAATTGTACAAGTAGACCCTGTTTCCTACTTGATATTCTTTTTTAGTAGTCTTTAAATCGTAGTGGGTTTTCATCCCCCTTTTCTGGAGGGTAGCTCAGTGTGCGAGTGAATTTGACTGAAATTCTGCACACACAAGACATCCCTTCAAATATTGGTCGAGGTCCTGCCCCATGTGTGGCCATTATGCAACCCTTTGCAGGATTTCCAAAGTAGTAAGAAACCCCTGATGACTGGCTGTGGCCGTGTCATGGGTGTGACTTAGCATCTGGCTTTGGAATGAGGTAGGTACCACCCACTGGTCACATCCAGAGATGGAGCTCCTTACCAACAAACCATCTTGGATTCGGAACATTCTAGGAAACTTCATCAACACCCAGAGATCCTCTTTCCCGATGTAATCGGTTTCGGTCAGAGGAAAATTCACAAGGTCTTCAATGTGTTGATAACATTTCCCAATAAGCCGATCCCCTTTTCATGCCGTGATCAAATCAGTATCTGTGGTCTCCTTACTCTACTGGGCAGTTGAGAGTTCATTTTTGGCAAGTGTTTGGGACCTGGTGATGGCAGCGACCTGGAATTTCCCCCAACAGGGATTCGATCTCAAGGAGATCTCCCTGAATGGTTCTGGTTTTGGCCAACTGGTCAGTTAGGTCATTTCTAGTTTTGTCTAGTCCCTCTATTCTGGAATGACCTTTGATCTTCTTCCAGTAGATGGTCATCCCATAAGAGGTGACCAGATCATCAATGGATTGTATTCATTTGCCATGAGTGGTTTATTGTTTGCACACAGCATGCCTCTGGTTTTCCAAATAATCAGGTGCTCCACAAACCCGTTCTGGACTTGATCTGAATTAGTGATTATGACCAGTTCGTGGATTCGGTGTTGCACGGCAGTGAGGATGGCCTGGTGAACTACCATCAACTCTGCCACCTGACTACTTCGGGGACCAATTTTGTGCCCAGCAGAGGGCTCCAGGGCATCATTTACCCAGGCATACCCAATGCCAGCCACCAGTTCCTTTTCCCCGTTGTTATCAACATGGTAGGAGCCCCCACCCACATAAACTGTGGGCATCCCCTTGCATGTTTCTTCTTCATAGACCTTGTGTGGGAAATTCAGGTACGACTCCATGTTGTCTTGTTTGAGACTTTTATCCTCGACACAGTTTTCTCGGGCACAATCATGCAAGTCAGCAAAACCTTGCGCGAGGGTACTCTTCTTGTTTTGGCCATATCTGAACTCCACAGGAAAGCCTTGCATGGACGGAATCCAGGAAGTAATTCTGGAATTACTCACATTCCCTGCCCGGATTCTGTCACTTTGGCAGTACTGCAAAGGCTGGTGAGGTGTCTCGATGATGTGCTCCCCCTGGATGAACGGGCGGTAATTGTTCAATGCCCACACCATTGCCAGGAGTGCCTTCTCACAATCATATAATTTTTCCTCCACAAAGGATAAAGTCTGACTCGCATAGGAGATGACTTTATTGACCTTGTCATGCTTTTGGTATAATACTGCTGTTAAGCACGTATTCGAGAACCCCGTCTCCAAGAACAACTCCTTGTTTTTGCAGGGTAAGCTAGACAAGTCGCTTGTGAGTGGCTTCTCTTCAGTTGTTTCACTGCCTCAGCTTGTTCTGGACCCTACTCCCACTTCATCCTGGCCTTTAATAAATGGGCCAGGGGTCTTGTGACCTCTGCATAATTCTCTATGAACTTTCTACTGTAATTAGTCAGTCCAAGAAGGCTCCTTAATTCACGCAGAGTTGTGGGGTCTTTCAGTTTTAGTAGTGCTTCCACTTTTTTCACCTGAGGACAGAGACCCTCAGGGGTGATGTCATGCCCTAAAACATGGGTGCCCAACATACGGCCCACGTGCCAAATGCGGTCCTCCATCCCGCGAAATGCGGCCCACCAAGACTGTTTACTTTTGGAATGAGATACGGCCCACTTGGCCGCATTTCATTACATACGTAAACAGTTTGCCTGGGATCCTTGCTGGGGTCATGCATTCATGACAGGGCGGCACCTTGATTAGAGTGGCCATTAACACTATCTTTATCTCCATTATAATGTATGTCCCCCCCTCCTTTTCTTAGAGCAGAGAGCAGTCTGAGCCAGGGGAGGGGGGTGGGGGCATACATTATAAGGGAGCTAAAGATAAGGTTAATAGCCGCCAGTTATCTCAAGCCAAGGAGTCAGTTGTCAGCCACCTGATTTCAAAAAAAGCTTCTTGGCTACTCAGCAGGCAGCTGAAACACTGATTGCCCACAGTAAAAGTTACCCACATGCATTTATTTTGTTTTACACGTGTCAACACGACCGCCCAGCTCTTATCCAAATGGAGCTTCCCCTTGCAGGGCCTCGACTTCCTTGTAAGCGTCTTGTAAAGCCAGCATCCCACCTTCAGCTCAGACACGAACATGAGCAAACTTTGTTTTCCACTTCATTTTCTACCCCTCTTTCTCACCTCCAGTGCGAGCATATACCTTTTCACTTCTTTCCCTACAGTGCCTGATAAAGTCTTCTCTTTTCTCCTTCTGTGGACAAAGAAAAAGCGCACTGTGGTGGAAGGAGATGTGTGTGAGCCAAGCCTAGAAATGCCCCTTCAAATGGACATATGCCTGCATGCCCCGAATGAAGCTCGATCCCCGCATATTTTACAGTGAGGGGGCTCTAGGTAGGTGGTGGGAGGTTGTTGGGGTGGGCTGCTTTGCTGCGGGAGGGGGCATAGATGGAGAGTGCATGTGTGAGTGAGTGAGAGAGAGAGAGAGATTCATGTTTCATGGGGTTATTCTTGCTCTCAGGGTTCAATTGCTGGGGCAGCCAGCCTGAGAAACAAGATTGGATTTGCATTCTACATCTCATGCCTTCTGCCCTCTCGTCCCAGTCCATGTACTTTTCACGCAGTCACTGGCCACACCATGAAGGGGCATGGTTTGGCGTGGCAAAGCTGGGCACACAGGTGGGCTTGTCACACAAACGGGAATGTCTTTGTGGGACTGAAAGGACAGAAATCAGTGCCTTTTTGGACACTCGGAGAGAAGCGCTGGCAGGGATGGGCCTGCCCCCCCCCATGATATGTCTCTGCCTGAAATCTACAAGCTTGACAAACATTACTGTGGTCACTGCTCTCAAATCTTTACTGCAGGACCAAAATATCCGGGTTGTCATCTGGTCATTGGCCATTTTGACTTCTGCCAAAGTGCCCACACCTGAACTGGCCACCCCGGGCATTAGATCCATCAAAGTGTGGAGGGACTGTGACGAATCTGGACAATTTGTCCCTTCTCCCCAGAGGGGAGCCCCTCCCTGTGAGGCTAGGGAGGTGAGCCTGCTCTGCAAGACCTTCCCTAGGGGTCTGGGCAAGTGGGACGTCACTGGGAGGGACACCCCTCTCGGGGAGAAGGGCTCCCAGTTCAATGAGGACCCCCCTGAACGGACTACATAATCTGCCTAAATGGGATTTGAAAGAACTGTGGGCACTCCGGGTGGAGCAGTCATGCTGTGGTCATGCAAAACAGAGGGAGGGTGTGCATGAACCACAGCAGACCTGCCGCACGTGGAAGAACTCTCATGTTTTTGTATGTATGTTGAGATGCGGGGGTGGGGAGTGTGTCGGGTCTGTATGGGTGTTTGTATTTGTATGTCTGCAGTGTATGTTGAGATGGGGGTGTCGGGTCTGTATGGGTGTTTGTATGTCTGCAGTGTATGTTGAGATGGGGGGCGGGGGGGTGTCGGGTCTGTATGGGTGTTTGTATTTGTATGTCTGCAGTGTATGTTGAGATGTGGGTGGAGGGTGTGTTTGGTTGGGGAGTGGGGGCCATGGGGCATAGTGTTTGGTTGGGGAGTGGGGGCCATGGGGCAGGGGCATAGTGTTTGGTTGGGGAGTGTGGGCCATGGGGCATAGTGTTTGGGTAGGGAGTGGGGGCCATGGGGCATAGTGCTTGGTTGAGGGGTGGGGGCCATGGGGCATAGTGTTTGGTTGAAGGGTGGGTGCCATGGGGCATAGTGGTTGGTTGAGGGGTAGGTGTCATGCGGCATGGTGTTTGGTTGAGGGGTGGGGGCCATGGGGCATAGTGTTTGGTTGGGGGTGGGAGCCATGGGGCATGGTGTTTGCTTGAGGGGCGGGTGTCATGGGGCATGGTGTTTGGTTGAGGGGTGGGGGCCATGGGGCATAGTGTTTGGTTGGGAAGTGGGGGCCATGGGGCATAGTGTTTGGTTCAGGGGTAGAAGCCGTGGCCCATAGGGTTTGGTTGAGGGGTGGGAGCCATGGGGCATAGTGTTTGGTTGGGGAGTGGGGACCATGGGGTATAGTGTTTGGTTGGGGTCCATGGGGCCGAGTGTTTGGTTGGGGGGTGGGGGCCATGGGGCATAGTGTCGCACTCCAAGAGTGAACCCAATAATAAAACTAAAAACCGGCACAGTTAGGAGATGTACTTCTTTTGCTTTGTGTGGAAACCTGACTCAACGAAGGCCATACTCCTCTCGGGCAACCCAAGCAGCAAAGTATAGCAGTCCAAAATAACGGAATATCCAATCAAGGGTCAATAAAATATATATCATTTAATTAAACAGACGATATGCAATAACTAAATAGGAATAAATGATAACAATGGAAAATGTGTAGTACAAAATGTAAGTTTGGAATACAAATAAAAATCGTTACACCTCAAAAACGCATTCTTTTTCCATGTGTTTAATAAAAATTGGGGGTTGAAAAAGCCTCCTGCCATGCCACGCACCGCCGCGCCTACCGCTCCACCCACATTTACTTTTCGGCCCACTATAGCCATCATGTAAGGGACTTTCTGCCCTCTATCAAAATCAGTTGTGCACCCCTGCCCTAAGAAGTTCACACGGCTCCTACACCACTGTGCCTTCTGGAAGGACAGTTTCACTCCAGCAAACTTTAACTGGGTCAGAACATAGCAGATTTCTGCTATGTGTTCCTCCACAGTTGAGCTTTTAATTAGGACATCATCCACATAGGCCAGGTTACCCCTTTCACTCAAGTCGGGCATGGCCTTATGCAGAAAGATGTTAAATTAATTGCCTATATCGAAGGAAGTTCGGGTCCATGTGTACTGCTGCCCCCGAAGATGAAGGCCAGCTTGTACTGGTCTTCCCTACTCACGGGTACTGTCCAGTATCCATTGGTCAGATCAATGGCAATGTACACGTTTGAACCCTGGATCTGGGCCAGTCCCTGGTCAATGTAGGGAAGAGGGCATTGGGACAGGTGGACCCGTATGTTCAGCTCCCTAAGGTCTGCTCATAGTATCCATTGGCCATTAGGTTTTAGAATCCCCAGAACCGGATTGTTATAGTTATGTTATGTTATTCAGATTTGTAAGGCGCCAAAGCCCGCAGGCATCCAGGCGCCGAAAGACAGAAGTGGTGAAGAAAACTAAGATAAATCCTAACTAAACAGAATGGTCTTTAACTGTTTGCGGAAGAGAAGATGGTCTTCAATCTTGCGTATCCTAGTTTGTAGGATGTTCCAGGCTTGCGCACCCTGAACATGAAAGGCCCGCCTAGTCCACGAGATCTTTTTGTTCGTGGTATTACCAACAGGGAGCCCTACATTGATCTTAAGCATCTATTCGGTTGATAAATATTAATCCTCTCCTTCAAATATGAGGGGGCATTACCAAAGATACATTTATGACATGTAGTAAGCAGTTTGAATTGGATACAAGCAGCCACTGGGAGCCAGTGGAGTTTTCTTCTGGCAATGCTGGTAGGTTCAGAGCTTTTCATCTGCAAGATGATTCGTACCACTGCGTTTTCTATTTTCTGCAACTGTTGGACATTTGCCTTACTGGCTCCTCCTAATAGGGCATTACGTGGCAGAATTACACTCTTACGAGTTTTATGCGGTTTTCCACCGATATTAACGGGGCTCCTTGTCTCAATACCTTAAGATGATAATTAGTATTGGTAGAGACGGCTATGACATGTGCCTCACTGTCAAGACTTTCCTCCATATAGGTGCCCAAGGTCTTAACTTTCTGCACGGTCTTAATTTGATTTCCTTCAATGGAAAAACAATTATATTTTTGGATCTAGTTTTGATTGAGCATTTTGAGAGCCGAAAAGCATCAACTCCCTTTTAGCGGCATTTAAACAGAGCCAATTCGTTGACATCCATTGTTTAATGACGTGATATGCTACAGTCAAAGTTTGTTGATCTACTTCGTAGTTTCCTGTTATATTTAGTACCAACTGGAAATCGTCTGCATAGGGTACTGTGGACTGGACGATTGATCCCACGGGACTCTAGGTTCTTTATGATTTCTGTGAGGGACTCCATAGACGCAAGAGGAAATCGATATTGCTTCATGATTACGGGAGTCATCCCATGGTCCGTGGGTATGGATGTAGAATGTATCTCGGTGCGACCACAGTCGTACGAGTCTACAGCAAAGTTTTCTTGAAAATCTAAAAACACCTGCTTCAGCTTTTGCTTTTGCTCCACAGCCTCACAGGCATCAGCAAGGTTGACCCGTTCCTCATCCAACTGTCTGAAGCCTGGAAAGACCTTGGGTTTTGCAATCTCTGTGGTATCCTCCAGCTGCATGGAGAGATATCTGGTGATGGTGTTGGCCTGGACAGGAGGTTTCAGGTAGGAGAGGCAGTCACTGTGGACCTGGAATATCACCTCATCCTTCCTGATGTCAGAGGTCACCTCTTCCCCCCGTAAGGGCAGTAAGAGTACACCAGGAAATTCCCCCCTTGCCGGGTAAAGATCTTTTCTGGCGGTAAGTCATTGTCACAGTCATAGCAGTCCGTGGGGATCGGTCCTATGATTTCATTCCCTAAATCAATGGAGAAATGGTCATCAACGGCCATTCCAATAAAGGTGTCTGTGCCCAGAGTGATACTCCTAGGGTCGCTGTTATCCACCCCTATTGGAATGGTGTTGTGTGTTAAGTGAACTAATGGTGCCGGTTTCAAACCTAAACCCTGCTGTTGGAGATGGTGATTTGAATGTACATAAGCGTTCAGGTTTTGGAGTTTCTGTCCTCTCTTAATTTTTAGGGAAATTGGGAATTGTTGGGTTTGTCCTGGGATGGTGACCTCCTCTCCAATTTGAATTTCAACTGCATATGGTAGCAATTGAGCTGACCGAAATGCCTTTTCAGGATTATCAAAGCCCATGGGGGTGCCCCCCAGTCGGGACCGGCTTTATAATTAATGTGGTCCAAATTAATTGCGAACCGATTGAGAATGTCACTGCCTAAGTAGAATGCAGAGGCAACATCTCGCACTACCAAACAATTATGCTCTATGCTTTTATCAGCAATGGACATTTTTAGCATGCACCTGCTAGGCAAGAGATGTGTGGAATTGGGAGTTTCCTGGCCCATTTCCTACTTATCAATCAATTTAAATGTGGGAATGGTCTGATCTGTTGGGAGTTTCCTGAATACCGCTTCGCTAATGAAGCTTTTTCCGTTATTCAGGCAGACTCCAGCGAGCACAGGCTCCCCCCACTCATTTACCTGAATGGAGATGAACAGCGCACTGTGGTGGAAGGAGATGTGTGTGAGCCAAGCCTAGAAATGCCCCTTCAAATGGACATATGCCTGCATGCCCCGAATGAAGCTCGATCCCCGCATATTTTACAGTGAGGGGGCTCTAGGTAGGTGGTGGGAGGTTGTTGGGGTGGGCTGCTTTGCTGCGGGAGGGGGCATAGATGGAGAGTGCATGTGTGAGTGAGTGAGAGAGAGAGAGAGAGAGAGAGAGAGATTCATGTTTCATGGGGTTATTCTTGCTCTCAGGGTTCAATTGCTGGGGCAGCCAGCCTGAGAAACAAGATTGGATTTGCATTCTAGATCTCATGCCTTCTGCCCTCTCGTCCCAGTCCATGTCCTTTTCACGCAGTCACTGGCCACACCATGAAGGGGCATGGTTTGGCGTGGCAAAGCCGGGCACACAGGTGGGCTTGTCACACAAACGGGAATGTCTTTGTGGGACTGAAAGGACAGAAATCAGTGCCTTTTTGGACACTCGGAGAGAAGCGCTGGCAGGGATGGGCCTGCCCCCCCCCATGATATGTCTCTGCCTGAAATCTACAAGCTTGACAAACATTACTGTGGTCACTGCTCTCAAATCTTTACTGCATGACCAAAATATCCGGGTTGTCATCTGGTCATGGGCCATTTTGACTTCTGCCAAAGTGCCCACACCTGAACTGGCCACCCCGGGCATTAGATCCATCAAAGTGTGGAGGGACTGTGACGAATCTGGACAATTTGTCCCTTCTCCCCAGAGGGGAGCCCCTCCCTATGAGGCTAGGGAGGTGAGCCTGCTCTGCAAGACCTTCCCTAGGGGTCTGGGCAAGTGGGACGTCACTGGGAGGGACACCCCTCTCGGGGAGAAGGGCTCCCAGTTCAATGAGGACCCCCCTGAACGGACTACATAATCTGCCTAAATGGGATTTGAAAGAACTGTGGGCACTCCGGGTGGAGCAGTCATGCTGTGGTCATGCAAAACAGAGGGAGGGTGTGCATGAACCACAGCAGACCTGCCGCACGTGGAAGAACTCTCATGTTTTTGTATGTATGTTGAGATGCGGGGGTGGGGAGTGTGTCAGGTCTGTATGGGTGTTTGTATTTGTATGTCTGCAGTGTATGTTGAGATGGGGGTGTCGGGTCTGTATGGGTGTTTGTATGTCTGCAGTGTATGTTGAGATGGGGGGTGGGGGGGTGTCGGGTCTGTATGGGTGTTTGTATTTGTATGTCTGCAGTGTATGTTGAGATGTGGGTGGAGGGTGTGTTTGGTTGGGGAGTGGGGGCCATGGGGCATAGTGTTTGGTTGGGGAGTGGGGGCCATGGGGCAGGGGCATAGTGTTTGGGTGGGGAGTGGGGGCCATGGGGCATAGTGCTTGGTTGAGGGGTGGGGGCCATGGGGCATAGTGTTTGGTTGAAGGGTGGGTGCCATGGGGCATAGTGTTTGGTTGAGGGGTAGGTGTCATGGGGAATGGTGTTTGGTTGAGGGGTGGGGGCCATGGGGCATAGTGTTTGGTTGGGGGTGGGAGCCATGGGGCATGGTGTTTGCTTGAGGGGCGGGTGTCATGGGGCATGGTGTTTGGTTGAGGGGTGGGGGCCATGGGGCATAGTGTTTGGTTGGGAAGTGGGGGCCATGGGGCATAGTGTTTGGTTCAGGGGTAGAATCCGTGGCCCATAGGGTTTGGTTGAGGGGTGGGAGCCATGGGGCATAGTGTTTGGTTGGGGAGTGGGGACCATGGGGTATAGTGTTTGGTTGGGGTCCATGGGGCCGAGTGTTTGGTTGAGGGGTGGGGTCCATGGGGCATAGTGTTTGGTTGGGGGCTGGGGGCCATGGGGCATAGTGTCGCACTCCAAGAGTGAACCCAATAATAAAACTAAAAACCGGCACAGTTAGGAGATGTACTTCTTTTGCTTTTTGTGGAAACCTGACTCAACGAAGGCCATACTCCTCTCGGGCAACCCAAGCAGCAAAGTATAGCAGTCCAAAATAACGGAATATCCAATCAAGAGTCAATAAAATATATATCATTTAATTAAACAGACAATATGCAATAACTAAATAGGAATAAATGATAACAATGGAAAATGTGTAGTACAAAATGTAAGTTTGGAATACAAATAAAAATCGTTACACCTCAAAAACGCATTCTTTTTCCATGTGTTTAATAAAAATTGGGGGTTGAAAAAGCCTCCTGCCATGCCACGCACCGCCGCGCCTACCGCTCCACCCACATTTACTTTTCGGCCCACTATAGCCATCATGTAAGGGACTTTCTGCCCTCTATCAAAATCAGTTGTGCACCCCTGCCCTAAGAAGTTCACACGGCTCCTACACCACTGTGCCTTCTGGAAGGACAGTTTCACTCCAGCAAACTTTAACTGGGTCAGAACATAGCAGATTTCTGCTATGTGTTCCTCCACAGTTGAGCTTTTAATTAGGACATCATCCACATAGGCCAGGTTACCCCTTTCACTCAAGTCGGGCATGGCCTTATGCAGAAAAATGTTAAATTAATTGCCTATATCGAAGGGAGTTCGGGTCCATGTGTACTGCTGCCCCCGAAGATGAAGGCCAGCTTGTACTGGTCTTCCCTACTCACGGGTACTGTCCAGTATCCATTGGTCAGATCAATGGCGATGTACATGTTTGAACCCTGGATCTGGGCCAGTCCCTGGTCAATGTAGGGAAGAGGGCATTGGGACAGGTGGACCCGTTTGTTCAGCTCCGTAAGGTCTGCTCATAGTATCCATTGGCCATTAGGTTTTAGAATCCCCAGAACCGGATTGTTATAGTTATGTTATGTTATTCAGATTTGTAAGGCGCCAAAGCCCGCAGGCATCCAGGCGCCGAAAGACAGAAGTGGTGAAGAAAACTAAGATAAATCCTAACTAAACAGAATGGTCTTTAACTGTTTGCGGAAGAGAAGATGGTCTTCAATCTTGCGTATCCTAGTTGGTAGGATGTTCCAGGCTTGCGCACCCTGAACATGAAAGGCCCGCCTAGTCCACGAGATCTTTTTGTTCGTGGTATTACCAACAGGGAGCCCTCCATTGATCTTAAGCATCTATTCGGTTGATAAATATTAATCCTCTCCTTCAAATATAAGGGGGCATTACCAAAGATACATTTATGACATGTAGTAAGCAGTTTGAATTGGATACAAGCAGCCACTGGGAGCCAGTGGAGTTTTCTTCTGGCAATGCTGGTAGGTTCAGAGCTTTTCATCTGCAAGATGATTCGTACCACTGCGTTTTCTATTTTCTGCAACTGTTGGACATTTGCCTTACTGGCTCCTCCTAATAGGGCATTACGTGGCAGAATTACACTCTTACGAGTTTTATGCGGTTTTCCACCGATATTAACGGGGCTCCTTGTCTCAATACCTTAAGATGATAATTAGTATTGGTAGAGACGGCTATGACATGTGCCTCACTGTCAAGACTTTCCTCCATATAGGTGCCCAAGGTCTTAACTTTCTGCACGGTCTTAATTTGATTTCCTTCAATGGAAAAACAATTATATTTTTGGATCTAGTTTTGATTGAGCATTTTGAGAGCCGAAAAGCATCAACTCCGTCTTAGCGGCATTTAAACAGAGCCAATTCGTTGACATCCGTTGTTTAATGACGTGATATGCTACAGTCAAAGTTTGTTGATCTACTTCGTAGTTCCCTGTTATATTTAGTACCAACTGGAAATCGTCTGCATAGGGTACTGTGGACTGGACGATTGATCCCACGGGACTCTAGGTTCTTTATGATTTCTGTGAGGGACTCCATAGACGCAAGAGGAAATCGATATTGCTTCATGATTACGGGAGTCATCCCATGGTCCGTGGGTATGGATGTAGAATGTATCTCGGTGCGACCACAGTCGTACGAGTATACAGCAAAGTTTTCTTGAAAATCTAAAAACACCTGCTTCAGCTTTTGCTTTTGCTCCACGGCCTCACAGGCATCAGCAAGGTTGACCCGTTCCTCAACCATCTGTCTGAAGCCTGGAAAGACCTTGGGTTTTGCAATCTCTGTGGTATCCTCCAGCTGCATGGAGAGATATCTGGTGATGGTGTTGGCCTGGACAGGAGGTTTCAGGTAGGAGAGGCAGTCACTGTGGACCTGGAATATCACCTCATCCTTCCTGATGTCAGAGGTCACCTCTTCCCCCCGTAAGGGCAGTAAGAGTACACCAGGAAATTCCCCCCTTGCCGGGTAAAGATCTTTTCTGGCGGTAAGTCATTGTCACAGTCATAGCAGTCCGTGGGGATCGGTCCTATGATTTCATTCCCTAAATCAATGGAGAAATGGTCATCAACGGCCATTCCAATAAAGGTGTCTGTGCCCAGAGTGATACTCCTAGGGTCGCTGTTATCCACCCCTATTGGAATGGTGTTGTGTGTTAAGTGAACTAATGGTGCCGGGTTCAAACCTAAACCCTGCTGTTGGAGATGGTGATTTGAATGTACATAAGCGTTCAGGTTTTGGAGTTTCTGTCCTCTCTTAATTTTTAGGGAAATTGGGAATTGTTGGGTTCGTCCTGGGATGGTGACCTCCTCTCCAATTTGAATTTCAACTGCATATGGTAGCAATTGAGCTGACCGAAATGCCTTTTCAGGATTATCAAAGCCCATGGGGGTGCCCCCCAGTCGGGACCGGCTTTATAATTAATGTGGTCCAAATTAATTGCGAACCGATTGAGAATGTCACTGCCTAAGTAGAATGCAGAGGCGACATCTCGCACTACCAAACAATTATGCTCTATGCTTTTATCAGCAATGGACATTTTTAGCATGCACCTGCTAGGCAGGAGATGTGTGGAATTGGGAGTTTCCTGGCCCATTTCCTACTTATCAATCAATTTAAATGTGGGAATGGTCTGATCTGTTGGGAGTTTCCTGAATACCGCTTCGCTAATGAAGCTTTTTCCGTTATTCAGGCAGACTCCAGCGAGCACAGGCTCCCCCCACTCATTTACCTGAATGTAGATGAACAGCTGTTCGCCCGTTTTCTCAATATCGGCCAAGCTTTGAGCTGATTTTTCATCACTTTTTATCATGAGACGTGGGTTTTCGAATTGTGGATTGGTATACAATTTCAGGGTATTTCCTTCCAGTGTGGAATGCCACTTGGAACTGGAAGGAAGGTTGATTTTCAGGAATGGAGAAGGGTTCCCATCACCAGTTTGTTGTCCTACAGCAATTACAGCGATGTCGGGGACTTGATTGTTCCTGAAATGGAACTCAATTTTGTCAGACCACTACTCAACCATGTGGCATGTGCCATTTAGACTGACATAGTTGGAGCTCTGTTTAAATGTTATTGCCCGGTTAGCCTGCGTTCAGAAGACCTTGTTCACACAGTCTATTAGTGGAGAAAACCTCAGAAGGAGGTAATTCCCTAAGAGGCAGGGGGTCCCCTTTGGAGTAACGACTATAACAGAGTGTTTCACCTTGTGTCACCCAATTTTGATCTCCAGATCCGCAGTCCTCTCGACGGGAATGTCATTCCCACCGAAGTTCTGGAGTTGTCCAGGAAGAAGTGTGAAGGGAATTTGGTGACTCTCCCCCTTCCTGAATTAAGTTGTTCAAATGCCCTTTTGGACATGAGGGTGGCTTAAGATCTGGTATCCACCAGTGCTGAAATTGCACACTGCCTTTTTTACCCAGAAGGGGGCATAAAGCCTACCTTCTTTCTCCTCCAGGGGGCAAAGGCAATGGGCATTTTGGGCCAGCTGGGTAGTAAATTTCTTTATTTTGGACTCTGACAATGTGGGATTGTGGGTCTGTTTTTGTGTCAGAGTTTGGGAATCTGTAAATAGAATGTGGCATCCTGACATTGGTGTGATTTTGGAATCCCATTTTGCCTTGATTCTTTGTTGTGCCCCTTTCCACGTACACAGTCACTTGAACCGGTTTGTGGGGAGGATCCCTCATTCAATTCTGATCTCTCAGGATGACCTTTCTGGGGCTCAGCGATAGGTGGTTCTAGGTCAGTACCCATACCTACCCAGTCTGAGTTATGGTCTTTTGGGACCCATTTTTCTTTGGGAGGAGTCCCCCCATCCTTGAAAGGGAAGACTTTCTTCCCAGAATCCTCAAAGGATTCTTCCCCTTCAAACTGAACGACGCGGACCTCCTCCACAAAATGCATCTTCTTTGTCTCTTTGTTTCTCCTACTTAGCCTCTGTTCCCTAGATTGCAGATTTTCAGGGGTAGGAGACTTGAGTATAGGTTCAGAAGTTTCTAGGGGCTTTTCACAGGTGATGAAGGGCGCTTCCTCTATGGCTTTGCATCCCCCTTCCTCCCGAGCCTCCTCCTCTGGAACCTGCTGGTTGTTGGGGTTCTCTCCCCATCATTGTTGGGGGTGCCAGACCCTGGATTTGAGCTGTTCTGAGCAGCCATGTTCATCTGAGGGTTCTGCTAAGCCCTCAACATGCGACTCAGGTCTTGGGTCAAATTCTGGACCTGGTGCTCCAGTTGTGACACCTTCTTTGGCTGATATGGGGGTCTGGAGTCAACTCTTTCCTGCTTCCTAACTGTCCCTTCTCCCCGAGTAGCCTTGATATGGAAGGTTTCCCTGGTAACCTTCCATTCTTGGCCTTCCTTCTCCCCGATTCGGTAGTCTAGACTCCTGAAAGCAGGGAGAGAAAGGAGGGTTGTTCTGAACAGTTAGGTTTTGAGGGAACCTGGGGAAGAAACTTAAACTAGGGTATGGAAGATTACTGCCTGTCTGAGGGAAGTTTGGAGGGAGGTTTCCAGGGGCCGTACTCACCTGATTGGATCTCCCCCTGAGCCGGGGGAGTCCATACGTACACCAAGATGGGTCTATTCTCCTTGTACCTCGGGCTGATGTAGGTGGCAGGGTCAAGTGACACATTTGTGGGGTACCCTGTCTGACTACCACCTATTTGACAAAAACAAAGAGGTGATGGCTTGAAGGTTTAGAATGAATCTCAACCACTGGCATTGCTCTGGACCACCCTCCAGACCATCGTTCTTTTCCTGCCAAGCCATTACAGAAGGGGAAAGACCATATGCAAATCAGGCTTGGTCCCACTTAAAAGGGGGAGTCCAGCCCGAACTGCTAGGTCACGTCCCTTCTGCAGGAAACCACAAGCATCCCCAAACATGTTTTGGCCTTGTGGGGGCCTCATCAGTGAGGAGTAATATGGGTCTCTAGGCCCTGCAGGCACGGGACCCACATCTGGGCATACCCATCCCACTCAGGGTGACAAAGCCAAAACATGAGGTGGTGGCTGGAAGGTTTAGAATGAATCCTGACCACTAGCATTGCTCTGGGCAACCCTCCAGACCGTCGTTCTTCGCCTGCCAAGCCATTACAGAAGGGGAAAGACCATATGCAAATCAGGCTCGGTCCCACCTCGAAGGGGCAGTCCAGCCCAAACTGCATGAGACCACAAGTATCCCCAAAGCTCACATTAGTCACAGTACCTTACTGATTTGCATATGGCTGGACCCCTTTTGCAATGGCGCAGATGGGCTAAAAAACGGTGGTGTGGAAGGTTGCCCAGAGCAATGCCAGTGGTTCAGATTAATTCAAAACCTTCGACCCATCACTTTTTTGGTTTCAGTTTGTCTCCCTATGTGAGAGAGGGTATGCCCAGACGTGGGTCCCTTGCTCGCTGTGCCATAGGATACTAAGTTGCACCTCACTGAGGAGGCCCAACAAGGCCGAAACATGTCTGGGGTTGCTTGTGTTTCTGTGGAGAGGGGACCTGGCCTAGCAGTTCGGGCAGGGCTGCTCCCATTAGTGGCAGTACCTTACTCATTTGGCTGAACCCCTTTTGCAATGGCACTGGATGGCTAAAAAACGGTGGTGTGGAAGGTTCCCCAGAGCAATGTCAGTGGTTCAGATGAATTCAAAACCTTCCACCCATCACTTTTTTGGTACAACCTACTTGAGACTGGTCAGAAGGTCTTCTCTGCCTCTGGTTTGGCTGGTTAGTGGGAGGTGTATTTTTAGGCCCCCCCCATTTCTAGATCCAAAATGGAGGTAACCTTCACCTCCACCACCTTGGCAGCAGCAGGCGTGTTGGTTTGTTTGGTGTTATTGTGGGGATTCTTGTTTTCTACTGGCTTTTGGACCTCATATATCCAGGTAACTTGCTCTATTACCCAGTCCAGGGTCTTTTCATCATGGAAGTACCTAACCAACTGCATCAAAATGTACTTAGGGAGTGCATGGAAATAGGTAGTGATGAACTCCCTACTATTCGTGCGCACCTGCCTAGTGTTTTTTTGCAAATGCCCACTTCAATTCCTGAACAAATTCTCTTGGGGCCTGATCCTCTCCGCACTGCAGGTTGTAGGCCGTCTTGAGAGCCTCCTGGGGGTTTCGGTGCATGGAGAAGTGCTTCAAGATGGCCACCTTGTAGGTAGACTGCCTTGAATGGTTCTGATCCACGAGCGATGTTGATGAAGTGGAAAAGTGTGGATCCCCCACAAAGGAGGAATGGGAGAGGGACATGATGGGCAAAAGATAGGGAAGACATGTATACCGAACTATTGCCCATCAGGAGTCACCCCAGAGACATATGGGGCAGGTTCAGGCAATATCTTTCTGACAAATATGTGGACGGAACTGACTCTGATACGACATAATAATATGAATAATTATAATACTAAATATGTATCACAAAATAATCATGAAGTGTAAGATGTGGAATTGGAAGAAATGTTGATGTATCTGTGCACATTAAAATAAACAATTTTAAAAATAAGCTGGAGTATTCTGGGGAGAATGCCCATTTGGCAAACTCCACTGAATTCTGGTCATTTTTAATGCCAAATGACGTCATCATCTGGTCATACAGCTCCAGATGCTCCCAGACAGAGTTCTTGGCATTTCTATGGTAGAGGGTCATGAAACCTCTAATGGCTTTTATCTTTCCAATGGGGTCTTTCACCAGAGTTCTCTTTTGTTTGGCAGCCTTCTTTTTTCTGCTGCATCTCAGTCCATTCACACTCAGATTCAGAGCTGCTGCTGTTTGAGGTCCCATCCCTATCCTCTAGGTGCTCTCTGATTCTTGGAGACTGAGAGTCTCTCCCAGAATGATGGGGCCAAGCCTCTTCTCCCCTGTTGTATTGTGGGCTCTCTGAGTCACTTCCCTTGGACTCCCTTTTTCGCACATGGGAGTAGTCATCTGACCTTATTGGGTGGAGGTTTTCGGAATACTCTTAACTAAACTAAACTCAGACTCCTTTTTATCTGCAAAGTGAACCAGGCGGTTCCTTTGTAGCTGATGTTTCTGCAACTCTAACTCCCTGATTTTCTCTTCATAGGAGTCTTCTTGGTCAGATACATTGGCCACAATGTTTTTGAACCTGAACAGGGATGCACGCCCATCAATCGCTGATGGACGCTGGACTGCCTGCTCAAGCATGCTGGGCCTGATTGAGTCCGGCTGCCTCATGGTTCCTGTTTCTTGTGAGTGTGTAGACCTCACGTTAGCAGCGCCTTGCGCATTTAGGGTGATAAGTTGGATTCAGGCCCCTGGTACAGAGGGCACTGCACCATGATTAGGGATTGTCCTGTCACTCTCTAACTGGTCAGAGTTCCTCAAGTCCTTTTTAAACCTAGCACACTTTTTCTCTAACCTCTCACATTTCTCTTTCTCAGCCCCTATTTCTTGATAGTATGCAAAGGTCTGAGCCTTGTTCTCTGCTATCAGGGCTTTACTGGCTTCTATGACCTTCCCTAGTGCTATTACCTGGCTCTGGTGTCCCCTGTTCTCATCACCAAGAGCCGCATTTTCTTTCTGTGCTTCCTGTATTGTCTGGGAATACTCAGACCATGTTTGTTGCAGGAGATTAATCTCCTCGCTATGTGCAGTTTTGGCCTGTTTTGCCTGCTCTAGATCAAATTATTTTCGCCTCATATGTCCCATCAATTTTTCATACTCTGCTTTTAGGTCAGTCAGTTCCTGAAAACCTGACTCACTTGCCTCAGGTCTGTTTCTAATTTGCACACTTCCTGTCATAGGGCATCTTTTTCTTGATACAGTGTGCAATTCAGTTCACAAAAGGTATCTCTCTGTTGTTTTATAGCGCTTAACTTCTGGCGTTCCTAGTGAAATTCTGTTTGGGAATGGACTTCTTTCACCTCTTCCAGTTACTTAATCTGCTTTTGAAGAGTGCCTATGTCCTCTAAGCAGATTCTATTGTATGTTACTTGTTGGTTCAATTTTAGTTAACTCTCTTTCAGGGAATCAACCCTTTCTTGCCACTCTTCTTTTAGTGCAGACAATTGGGACTCCTACTCTGAATTATTTTGTTGTTGTACTGCCAACTCCTCCTTGAGCTGCTTAATGGTATTTCCTAATTCTAACTCAGAGTTTTGGCTTTCTTGCATTCTCTCCTCTACCTGCCTTAACTACCCTTTTACTTGCTGCAATAACTCAGATTGATTCTACTCCGAGGTTACACTTTCTTGGTACTTTTCTTCCATGACTATCATGTGGAAGTACATTTACTCAGTGAGTTGGACTATCTTAATCTGATCACCTTTGATGTTCTGAGTCATATGGAATTCAGTCAGGGCTTAATGTAAACAGACCACTGTCCTGCCACACTCCATACTTATAGAGGTCACCTGTAGCATCATACTAGATAGCCAGGTTTAATATTTTTGTTCTGTCCATTCCCCTCTAAAGAAGCATTTGGACAGAAGGTGCTGCCTAGCCATGTTAATTTCCAGGGTGCTCATTATGAAGAGTGTTTTCCTTTGGTTATCTATGCAAGGACAAAATCTCTACCCTGCTCTTGCCTAGTTTAGGGGTACAGATTTTTATTTTGAGACACAGGCCTGATAGCTAGGGTACATGTTTTTGCATGGTGCCTTTACAGTGTAACAAAGTTTTCTAGCCACTAAAAGTAACACTACCTTTAATGAGTTAGTCTTCTGTGTTGGACTGTCACAGGTGAAAACTCTAACCTCAATCACGGCACAAGCCCCACTTTGTCACGGTTTATAACACGGCACACTCCAGCCAGGGACTCATTCCCCGACTTTGAAAGTGGCGTACAATAAAGAGGTTTTTATTTTTAATAAACCACAGATTTGTTTTGAGTAGGCCTCCAACCCGTCTCACACCCAACGTTCACAAACACCCTGTGTCACAATGGACTAGGAACCAGGCCGGTGTATATCAATAAGATATTTATTAATTTATGGTTTAATGAAAAGGCTAAATCAAACAATTTTACAACAGCCATCAATATTGTGGCAATACAAATGCAATGAATCGTACAGAACAATTGATTCAGAAATCCTAACACAGTTTACACAGATCTCTAATAGTAAAACAGGAAAGGAACAGCTTTTAATCAATGAATAGCACTAAGGTTTGACACTTCCCCCTGCAACACTCACCCCCAGACATCAGCTAACTTAATTCCCTTTGAATGGAAGGCAGCAGCAAGAAGTAAGGATAGAGGGAGAACAATCAGATTTGGAATAAAGTCCCCTACCTCAAGATGGGAAGTTAAAAAAGAACATGAAAACCCGTTTTTGGAGCAAAATGTCAGAATCGGATTTGCTTATTCCTTATACGGCTGCTCACAACTGCTATAGGACAGCTAGAAAGGAAATTTGTGTTGCTACACTTGAGGAGATAGGGAAGCTGAAAAACTACTAATCAGTGCACAGAACAATGTGGAAATGCAGTAGGTAAATTGATTTGGGGAGAAAGCAAATGCAAAAGAAAAATGCAAACGGCAAATGGAAATTCGTTTCACATAGGATTTACCATGACAGGGAGCTAAGGAAAGGGGCTTAGCTTTTAAAATCGGAAGTCGCATTTCTAGGACAGAGGTACATAACAGATGGGATTCTAGACAAAAGAGGTTGCTCTCAATGAGACTATGGTTTGGGTTTTTATTGGGCACATGCAAGTTTGGAGTTTGTGGGGTAATACACGCAATACACGGGTGAATTTGGTTTTCAGTACACAGAGACTAATTCTTTTGAGGTTATATTTTAATGACTATAGTTATTAAAGAAAGACACTAGGCACAAGGGGGTTAATTTTTAACTTTAATGAACTTACAATGTGAATTTCCTAATAGAGGAATTCATTGATTTACTTCAAAATGATGCTAAGGATTTTATACAGACAGCTCAGAAATTTATCAAAGAAATATGCTAAAATACACAGGCTAAGCAGGTTCTACTATGGGGAGTTGAATGAATTATACTGGCAATCTGGGACTTTCAATGGAGTTTCAAAGAGGTTTCAATGGGATTTACAATGGCGGGAAATATTGGATGCAATGTTACAAAAGGAGAGAAGGGTATGCGATTTGGGGCTAGGGTTATTTGCTACTTACAAAGTAGCCTTGATTTTGGATTCTGGACAGCCAGCTGGATCTCAGGACCCTCTGGACAGCTAGGCAAGGGGTCTGGTCTCTGCACTCTCCTGGATATGATCAGCGGCCTCTGTCCTCTTTCTCCGGTCTCCCTGGATTCTTGTGTGTGTGTGTCCGTAACTTATTACATTCCCCCTTATATAGCCCAAATGACATCATTCACTTTACATTCCAGGGAGAGTACTCTAGAATTACTCCTACCCTGGGATAGGACAGTTCACCATCCATCTCCCCGCCCCCTGGCATCATTGGTTAAAGGGGATGGAGCATCATCTGTCTGTTTGTCATTTATTATAGTTCTTTGCTCCCCAAGACAACTTTTTAGCAAAGGTTTAAGTAAGGTATGTATCATAACTTCAAACTTATCCCAGCCACCGCCATAAGAAATAGATATGCGGTTTCAGTGGGTCATAGAGAATTAGACAAGCCAATCGCCAACTCTGTGCGTGGTATTATGGCCCTTGGGCACATTTTTGTCCTTTTTATGAAATGCATAACAGTTATAACTCTGCAATTGATTAAGCATGTTCACAATCTCATTTGCCATCTTTCCACCAAATCTCTTTGAATCCGACGAGTCACCAGTACAAACATACACTGGGGCTGCTTCTGATCTTCGACATTCACAGTTAGAACCCTACGGGAGTAGTCTAACCTTGAGCAAATATCTGTGCCCCGCTTCATGGCCAAGTTATACCCCCTCAAGGGGGAGGAGTCCTGACTGCCCACGGCGATGGAGGTGGACAATATTCTGGTGAGCCAGGTATTCCATTTCTCCATGTCTGCAAAAGAGGCGGCTGTCAGGGACCCGGTTCACAAGAAGGTGGACTCACCTCTTAAGAGATCTTCCGTGGGGTCTCATTTATGTTCCAATACCTATGGGTCCTATGCAGCAGACATAGTGTTGGCTGGGTTTAAAAGACTGAAGCAGTCCCTGGGTGATGGCACAGACTGCTCACAGCTTCTGGTTGACATTCAGAAGCAGACTGAATTCATGTGGGTCCTTTTTGTAACAGGGTTTGTGGCACGGCCACGGTCATGGGATCTACTATCTCTGGCAGACGTCATTTGTGTCTTCAAGATTGGAAGGCAGAGGGGTCCCAGAAACTGGCTGCTCTGAAGCTTCCCTTTGAAGGACAGAAAATGTTCCGCAATGCTTTAGAGTACAACATTCACAAAGTTCTCAAGGTGGATGACCATGCAGAAAAATTGAGGAAGGAGCCAGTGCCTGCGTCTGATAGGGGGTCTTGGCTTCTGCATAAGCCTTACCTTCCCCGGTCTCAAAATGAATGAAAGAAACTGGGCTTGAGGGGCCCGTTCAGAATCCCGAGGTCTTTGTCCGAGCCTCAGAAGTCTTGACAATCACAGCTGGACGGTGGGGAGCTGACTGTTTCACTTTTCTCGAGTCTGGGACCACTTGGCCCCAGATGGTTGTGCCCACTCCACGGTTCGTCTGGGGTACAGGCTGGACTTTACTTGCCCTCCTCTGGATTCAGGACTCTGGGTGACGCCTCTGCCTAGGGATGGCTGTTGAGATGCAGCGGTACAGACAGCCCTCCAGGACCTTCTGCCTCGTCCTCAAGATCTGAAGGGCCTAATTGTCTTTGTGCAAGCCAGATGTCTCAAGATGGAAACATTTCCACACATCTTTCCACCAACACTTCGCTCAGACTGGTTGGCATTGATCTACCAGCAGGACAACTACTACTATGTCCCCATCTTCAGGTACTATCAATGATTCCTGAAATTTTGACGTGGGCAGTGACCATTACCAGCTCTGTGTTCTCCCATTCAGACTCAAATCTGCCTCTAGGGTTTTTACGAAGCTCCTGGCACCCCTGATGGGTGCATTGCACTTGGCCAGTGTGCAAGTTACGCATACTTGCATGATTGGTTGGTGAAGGCCCGGTCCAGGAACAGGGTGCTGATCCATCTACAGCAGGTGTGTCAATCGCTGACCAGGTGCAGATTCCTGCTCAGTCCCCCAAAGTCCTACCTGAATCCTTCTCAGATGTTACAGTTCATTGATACACAGTTCTGCACTCGGGAAGGAACGGGTCAGCTGCCGCGGGACAGTTCATCCCGGTTCAGGAACCTGTTGTGTGATATTTTGAGCAAGGACTGGGCTACAGCCAGGGAGCTGTTTTGTCTCCATGGCTATTTGTCATCCTGTGTCTTTGTGGTCCCTTGGGCGCAGCTGTATTTGAGACTGTTGATTCATTACACACTGTCCTATAGGAGCCCGGCATCTCAGGCTTACGACTCCTTGATACAAGTTATGCCTGCCCTGCGGATGGCTCTTGCTGGTGGTCCTTTGGGTCTCACCGCCTGAAGGAAGTGCCGACCTCACTTACTACCAATGCCAGCAGCCTGTAGGGTCACTCTCCGAGGTCTGTCTCATCAGTCTCGAATCTGGAGGGCAAACAGCGTTCCTCCAATTGAAAAGAACTGGCAGCCATCAAGAGGGCATTGTTGTTCTTCATGAAATCGATCCATAGGAGGGCTGTTCTGACAGACAATCCCACTGCTGTGTCCTATGTGAATCATCAGTGGGGAACTGGGTCCGGTCCCTGGAGGACCTGCCATTGTCCATTGGCTCTTGGGCCAAGTCACTCCTGGTCTCCCTGCAAGCAGTACATATCCAGGGAGTCGACAATGCATCCACTAACAGACTCAGCAGGGTGTTCCTGGTTTTGGCAGAAATGTATCTTCGCCCTGAAGTCTTTAAGGAGATTTGCAGGTGACTCGATCGACCCTGGATAGACCTCTTTGCTTACCCCTGAAATGCGCAGCTTCCCCAGGGTTGTTCATGGGCTCATCCACTGGGGCCTGGGGAGTGGATGCTCTCACTTTGTACTGGCGTGTGACTCTGCTCTATGCCTTTCCTCCGATTCCCTTAATTCCGAGGGTCCTCAGGAGGATCAGGGAGAGTCCGGACATGTTTATCCTGGTGGTCCCTTACTGACCCATGAGGGGGTGGTTCCTGAGCCTTCTGGAGATGGAGCTGCTTCCCATTTGGGTGTTGCCGCAGTGGCCGTCACCGTAACGGGGGGATGATCTTCATCCGCTGTCCTGTCTCATTCTTTGGGGGGTCTGGAAACGGAGCGGATTGGTCTTTCTTCCACTGTGGCTGGGCCAAGGGATCATCAGTACTCTGTGCTTAAGAAGTACGGCCACATTGGGCTAATTTGCTGGCATGGCGTGCCCATAGGGGTCTCCATTCCCTGCTGTGTTGTCTTTTGGACATTTAAAAATTCCTCCATGAAGGGGCTGAGAAAGGTTTGTCCGTTTCTACTCTCTGCTCTCAGTGGTTGGCCATTTCGGCTTTTCAGGTATACTGGTCCCTTCCGGCATAGGGGGGAAGGGCTCTGGTCTTAACACTTTTAAAGGGTATTGGGGCCCGACCTTTGGGTCCTGTGGGGGACCCACCCTGAGACCTCCTTCTGGTTCTGTCCATGTTGCAGAAGCCTCCCTTTGAGAGTATTGAGCTGATGTGGTTGACTCTGAAGACGCCTTTTCTGGTTGGCATCACTTCAGCCAGATGCTTGTGCAGGTCCCCCTTTCTATTAGTGCGGGAGGAGACTCTGGTTCTGAAATGCGACCCTTAATTTATTTCTAAGGTTCCCACCCGGTTCCATCGTTCTCAGGAGGTGGTGATCCTGGCCTTCTTTCTGGTTCCTTCCTCTCCAGAGGAAGAGTTCCAGCATTGTCTGGATCATAAGAGGGAGGTCTTGCAGTATCTTGACCGCACACAGTCCCTTGGGAAAATTGATCATGTCCTGGTCACCTTTGGCACCGGAGGCTGTGGCCAGAGGGAATCCACTCCTACGACCAACAGGTGGATCAAGTCCCTCATTCTGCGGACTTATGAGTCCATGGACCTCTGTCCTAAGGGACGGATCCAGGGTCGTCCATGAGATGGCAGATGCCAACTCCTGTGTTAAAGTTCAAAGGGTCAGTCTGGACATCGGCCGGCTACCATCTGGGCTACTCCTAACATCTTCATTAGACACTACCAGCTCAACGTGGATGGGCCCCGGTCTACTTCCTTTGGTGTGTTTTTTTTTGGGGGGGCTGTGACTCATTGACTTGCAGGCAGGGCTCTGTTTTTGTTCTGCTCCCTCCTTCCACTGCACAATAAAATGGCTATTGGGTTGGTGTAGTGTTTCCCTTGGTGTCTGTGTGTATTCTTTTGGCTACCTTCCTGTGTTCTTCCTTTGGTACAACTCAAAGGTAAGTACATGGATGAGGAAGAGGGGCGTAGAGGTAATGATCTGGTTACTTACCAGTAATCTTCATTACTCCTAGTCCTACTCTTCCTCGTCCCTGTATGGGCGTCTGTCCTCTCCCACCCAGGCGGTGAAGGAGCCCATGTCTCTGCTTTTGGAACTGCGGCAGAGTTGTGGGTAAGCAGGAGGTTATATCTCCTGGGAGGGGTGGGGCCAGGGGAAGAAAGCTTGTAAATAGTTCCTGAGAGGACTGGATGCACTCAAAGGTAAGTACTGAGATGAGGAACTACATACTGAAAACATAAAGTTTAAAACCTACACCAAATCACCTCTACACCTTACTTTTCCTCTGCCTTTGTCAAAAAGTGTAAATGCCTCTGACAATTAATAATTGCCGGAGCCATTTGTATATGATTCCTTTGAAATTTGTCTGCTTTTACCAGGTGGTAAAGTCAGGTGGTTTCCATAGAAATCCATTGGTGTTCTCCCTGCATGGAAATGCATGCTGATAGAAAACAAAGTGGGGTTGGCAGCCACAGAGCGTAGATCAGTTGGGCAGGTTAAGTTTGCTCACCTCTACCACTAGGTTTGCTAAATCAAAGAAAGTCCTACGGACCAGAACAAGTGGTAGTAAATGTTTACAAATAGTTTTTCCCAGTTTCCAGCAAATGACCCCCTTTCATTCAAATTTATATGTAAAGAGATTTTAAAAAAAACATCCCATTTGAGAGTATATTTGTTCAGTTTTTGGAGGCATTAATGCAATGATTACACATGGTAACCCCCATTACTTCAGCTCTAGTCCCTCCTTACCGTATTCATATGCAAGGTCTCCTCCATGAATATCAGAACCTATTCATCAGATATTTCAGCCCTACCCTGCTGGCCCTGGCCTCTCCTCTCCACTACAGGGGGTCCTATAAGCAGGGCTATGAGGCATCACACTTCCTTTCCTAATTACCCACCCTACATTCTGCCATACTTCTGGGGTCTGGGTGGGTGGGTGGGTTTCACTAAGTAGGTTCGTGAGGGGGTAGAGCTTGAGTAATGGGGATTGCAATGCGTAATCATGGCATTAACCCCCCGCTCAGCTCCCTTGTTACCCTCCTCACATGTGAGGACATACCCTAGATATCAAAACGGACAGGTCGAAACACAGATCACTCTCTAACGACAAGCACACTTTTGTTGTTTAAGCAATCCCCATACACTCCATATCTGAATCGCTATACTAAATACTGAAGCACCTATCCCCACCCCTTCCAACATCAGGACATAAAAAGTCTGAAATGGTCCATGAAAGTAGATGAAGACGCCCACAGAGCAGCTTAAGAGATGTCAGCCGACTGAACCTCCAGTGCCTCGGGCTCGGATTCTGATTCTGCCCCAGTGGACCTTCCCTGAATCATACAAGTCAAATGCTTGCCAGCCTACTCATAGACCATGAGATGACCTTCCTAATCCAGTGACTCAATGAAGATACTGCTGGTTTACACCCGCGTCTGGACTTGCCAGATGTTATAAGGAGATTGGCACTTGTCCTGAGGGACTCAGTTCTAGACAAAGACTCCAAAACTGCCCTCTGTACATCTAAAAGAAAAATATCTCTCTCCTCCTGAGAACCCTCTAATGAAACCAACGCTGGCAAGACAACTTCCTAGTCGATGAGAAAATAGAACAAATCTGTGGCAAAAACCCCAGTCCCAGATGTAAAGCCTGAGGTAAAAGCTTTAGGTAAGGGGGTATACAGTAAACAGCAGCACATTTCCCTAGACTTCTGGTATAGGAAATTGCTACAGAAACAGTGTTTTATAGGTCAACCATTCTAAATATGCTTCCTCCAATGGTTCATATGGAGGCTTCTTTAATGAATGTAAAAAAAGTAGGCAAATTCCAGCGTGCGGGGGGGGGGGGGAGCTACTACTTTCTTTATTGAGTTACTGAGAAGAATAAACCTCTTTAAAAGCATATCCAGTGCTAAAGTTGCTAAATAATCCCGCAGCCGAAAAAGGCGTCGTTTAAAATGCACTTTAAAATGCATATATAAATGGCGGTTGGTTTGGGGTAATATTTAAAGGTAAGGGCGAGTGTGGGAGGGCTGCAGAGGGTCTTCTCCCACAATTAAAAAAAACATTCAAAAGTGCATTTTTAAAGTCAGCTTTTACAGCCGTGGGATTATTTATGGCAAGTTTTTTTTTTACATAGAAGCTTCAAAAGCCTGTGTACTCGGTCTTCCAGTAATTCCATATTAAAGGTGAAGATATTTATTTTTTAAGTTAGCTGTTCTCACCCCTTGTTGTTTTTATAACCTGAGCACTTGGATAACACAGTGGTCGAAGAGCCATGATCCTCATACAGTACCATAAAATTCAGGTATTTCAGCTGATAACACGACCAGGGCACTAACAGGACTGTAGCTGTCATTTGTCCCAGACTCTTAGCTACTCTCCTGTAGTCGCTTCCTCTGATGACAGTAACTTGGTCCAGAAGAAACATCATCCCTTGGTCTGCTGCTGTCTTTGCCCCAATAAAGACCAATGTTTGCTTTGGTATCAGATGGCACCTCATTTGGTTTATCCAAAAACCCAGCTGGCCTAAAACCTGATGGTCTCTCTGAGTATGCACCATGGATGCCTCTCTGCTGTTGCTCATAATAAACCAGTTGTCCAGGTAAGGGTTGACCTGGATTCCCTCTTTGTGACAGAACAGCACCACTGAGGCAAACAACTTTGTAAAAATCCTGGAAACTGATTAGATCAGCAACAACAAACCAGAGATATTTCCTGTGTGCCGGAAGAATGGGTTTGAGATGGTATGCATCTTGCGGGTCCAATGCCATCAGGAATATCCCTGGTTAGAGCGTGGGCAAATTGTTCTGCAGTAACTCCGTCTTAAAATGAATGTCTGTAATCCATTATTACTGACTGTATTCCTGGGTAACCTGATTTACACAATCTGTGATCCTGATGGCAGAGAGGAAACCCCCATTGAAAGCCCTGAGATTAGTCGAGTCTCCCAAGATTCTTTGATCAGAAATCTCCATTCCCCCACAAAGGCCAGCTTGCACTGGCAGAGAGGTGCTTGTCCTGATCTGATGGCCTAGCCTTGAAAAAACTTCTTGTCTTCTTAAAAGAATTCCGCTGGGCTTGCGGACATGTTTCTTTCACTGTGCCTTCCCCTGCAGGGGCTTAGAATAGGTTCTGTCTTCATACGACTTTTTAACCATAGCCTACAGGTTAGGACCGAAGAGCATGTCAACATGGAAGGTCACTGGTGTCTGACTGCGGTGTTGGCACTACATTTAAGTGCTGCTGCATAGATGGTGTCCATATCCGTATCATACATGAGTTGTATGTGCTGTATGATATTATACAACTCTTCACTACAGTACTTCCCTGACTCCAGTTTGGTATTGTAGGGAAATGTAATAGGGAAATACTTTTCCCTATTCTGAAATTCAACAAGGGTAGCTCCACATTTCATCATCCACATTTTAGAAAAGGTTTGAATTTTAACTAAGGCCAAGGGTGTGAGACTCATGTGTGAGGCTCAAGCTGTGCCTAGTAGATGTCAGTATTCTAACGCATAAAGCACATGCCAGCTAATTTGAATTTGACTGTGCACAACAGTTTTTTATGCACACCATGCCACAGTTATGGACTAAATGCAATGAACAATTAAATTAACATATTAATCCTACTAACATCCCCGGACCCAGTAACCTATTCCCTTACTAATATTCAACGCAATTTAGTCCATTGCTTATGAGTGCAAAACATTGGTGCATTGAGATAAAGTGGCCCATTTCATAAACTGTAAAGGCATTTGAGCTGTGCAAGGTTAACTAGAAGTGCAGGAAAATGTGGAATTAGATTTGGTTTGTGGGGAATACGTGACAGGGTTTAGATGCAAGTTGATTTATTTAAACTGGCTCCATTGTTCATTTGTAGAGAAGGCGGAAATAGCGCCGGATGAATGTAACATTTTCCATCAGCGCTGCAGCTTGAATCTCTGTCAAAGGCACAAAGGAAATCATGTGCTATCTAATGGGCTGGTTTATCAAGGGGAGATGATTTAACTCGCAGATGCTTCATATATTTATACAGGTTAAAATATACGTGAAGGAGGAGGGACAGGGAGATGATAAAACTGACTGTCTTGAGCGCTGGACGGTAGTTCACGGGCAGACTGACTCTCTTGTGTCTTGCCGACAGTGCTGCAGGCTGACTGTCTTGTGGGCTGTCTCTCTCTCCTCTGGGCTGGAAGTCGTCATAAGAGTTTGCAGTCCTAAGCACCCTTATATGCAGTTGAACCCCGGGTGACGCGGCAAGCAGAACGGCTGGGGAAGGACTTTGTGGGTTGCTTCCTGGCTGAGACAGGCAGTGGACATGATAAGAACTCTCCTGTCTTGTCCAGTAGACAGAAAGGGGGAATATCACCAGCTGAAGCAGTGAAGGGCTATCCTGACCTTGTGATCTGAGACCCAACAGATCTAGGTAATTATGCAGTAATTGAGGAGCGTGTAATGTATGAAGGAAATATTTTGCAGGCTGTTGTGAGATAGAAATATGTTTGTTTTCTTAAAGTATTTCATACATCATGAAATCAAAATAAATACCTATGACATGGAAATCATCAATAATCATACTGATCTATAAGAAGGAGGCAAGGGACGATCCAAACAATTACTGACCCATTGCATTGTTAGACGTGGCGGGGAAGGGATTTGCTTTGTTGATTTTGGGAAACCTTGTGAAGTGGAGTGTTACATCTGGCCACCGGGATCTATGGCAAGCAGGATTCGTAAAGGGTGTCGGTACATCTTTGAACATTTTTATAATTAACATCCTTAAGGCTTGATTAGAGAGGAAAAAGGGCAGAAAATATTTACAGCATTCACAGACCTCACCCAGGCCTTTTATACTGTTACACGACAAAACCTATTTTATTTATTTTCAAATGTGTTTATTGGCATTTGTTATTTGCAGCTGTTACATGGCATTTAAATGTGCCTTTCACATGTGATAATATCAATATTTCTAACTAAACATTAACATTTTAATAAAACAACATTAACTGTCTCCCTATTTTGTTCATGTATTACAGTATTATATTTCCCAGGTGTGGGGGGAGCCAGACATCAGCAAGAGGGGGCTCTCAGGGGACCACTTCTGTTTGCGCAGGTCTCTCCTTAGTTATCTCTGCATTGATTGTAGGTCAGCGTTGTCTAAGGTCTTTTGTTCATGGAGGCTTATCATTTGAGGGATGGAACATATTTCTAGTGAGTTCTTTCCATGCCTCCAGCGTCATACTGGAGTCGTCAGTAGACCTGGCAACGCTATCCTCCCATGCTTTTGTCTCTGCACTCACCCATCGCTCCAGTTCTCTGTGCCATATGTTGTATTGCGGCCCTGCAGGTTTTTTCAAATACATTGCAATGGTTCTTTTAGCCAGTATGCACGTTATGTCCATGAGTTTTACCGCATACTTGAGTTTGGCTAGTCTGGGATAAATTCCCAGCAGGCACTCTTCCGGGGTCCATTTATACTTGGCTATGCCTGCTTTTTCGCATATCTGTCTTATTTTGTCCCACAGGTACAGTGTTTTGGGGCATTCCCACAGCATGTGAATCAAGTCAGCTTTTTCCGCCTTGCACCAGGTGCATTTGGGTTGTATTTGCTTGTTAAATTTCGCCATTCTGCATGGGGTTAGGTAAGTGCGGTGCAATACGTTCACTTGTATCTGCCGGAATCTGTGGTTTCTGGACACCTCTTTAGGGAATGTAAGTGCTCTGCTCCACTCCCCTTCTGTCATTTCTCGACCTATGTCTGCTTTCTACTTTCCTTTCATTTCCATGCTTCGGGGGTTTGGAGTGTCACTCAGGTGACTGTATATTTGAGATACCGGTTTCCAACCCTCCCCTAAATTGTACAGCAGTATCATGAAAGGGTCCGTGTCTGGCTCCTCAGGCCAGGTGTCCCACTTATGTCGTGCTGCGTTGCGGACCTTTTGGTACCATAGGAATTGGACAGTGTGAATATCTTCTTTTTCCTGTAGTGAGGCAAACTCCCTGAAGGTGCCTTCGTCATATAGGTTCCCCCAAGTGTAGACCCCTTTCTTTTCCCATAGTCTGATATGTTTCAGATCCGTATTTGTCGTGCATAAATCTGCGATCAATGGCACTTCTGGCGAGTAGGGGTGCTGCGAGTGGATAAGTGTTTTCGCTCTGCGCCATACTTTCCTTCCCAGGACAGCTACAGAGGGTGCGCTTTGCAGCAGGTGTTGGGGTGCCCAGACCAGCTCCTTCAGTTGTATCGGGGGGATCATGGCTTGCAGCAGGGGCGTCTCAGATGTGGGTTCGTCCGCTAGCCATTTGGTCACAAAGCTAAGTTGGGCTGCTAAATATTATTTTTCCAGGTTTGGGAGTTGGATTCCGCCCTGTTTGTATGGTAGAGCTAGTGTGGAGAGTGCTATCCTATGTCTGCTTTTCCCCCACAGGAACTCTCATATTATTGTCTCGAGTAGGCGAAAGAAGGGTCTGTTCATAAAGTAATGCACGTTCTGGAACCCATAGAGAAATCGTGGGAGGACAATAATTTTGACTATCGAGGCCCTGCCAATAATTGATAGAGGGAGTTTCACCCCAGAAGTTCATTGATTTGAGCAGCACTGGGAGTCCTGCTTTTGTGTTGTGTTCATGCATTAGTACGGGGGTATACAGTATTTGGACTCCGAGGTATCGGAATGTGATGGTCTGCCATCATATCCCTACTGCGGGGAGTTCCTCTGTGTCCTTGTTTTTCAGACCCGCTAAGGGGAACAGACAGGATTTTGACTTGCTAAATTGTATGCCAGAGACCTTGGAGTAATTTTCTAGAACTTCAAGCATATTGGGCACTTTAAGGTGTGGGTTTTTAACGTATAGAAGAATATCATCTGCATAGAGTGGAATGATGTGGTCTACCCCACCCAGTCTTATACCTGCATCGAAAAATTCTTCCTGAGATAGATGGCTATGGGCTCTAATCCTAATATATAAAGCATGGGAGACAGTGGGCAGCCCTGTCTAGTCCCTCTGCATATGTCCCAGGCCTCTGATACGTGTTTCCCGGATTTTACCCATGCTCTTGGTTTAGTATACAGTATTTTGATCCATCTGATGAACCCTGGTCCAAAAAGGACAGCCACCAGACACTCCCAATATATGGAATCAAATGCCTTAACAGGGTCTAGGGATAGTAGTGCGTACTATTCGTTGTCTGTATTTGTTTGCGCTATAACATGTTGCAGCCTGCGTAGGTTTATGGATGTATTACGACCTGACACAAAACCGCTTTGATCTGTGTGTATTATGTCTCCTAATAGTCTGGACAACCTATTGGCTAGTATTGTGGTTAAGATTTTCACATTATAATTAAGAATCGATAGTGGGCGGTAGGAGTCACATCTGTCTGCTGGTTTGTTGGGCTTGAGGACCAGGACCACAAGCCTCTCTCTCAGGCTTTCGGGCAGTATCCCCCTTTCGTATGCCTCTTGGTAAACTTCATGTAGCAGGGGAGTCAGGGAGGACTTGTATGTTTTGTAAAACTCTGAGGGTAGTCCATCACTACCGGGAGCTTTGCATGTGGCCAGGGACCTAATAGCTTCAGCTATATCTTCAGGTGTGATGTCTGTATCTAGGGTTTCGGCTTGTGTGGGGGTCAGTCTGGGGAGCCCTATCTCTTCCAATGTGTCTGCAATCTGATGTTGGGGGACCCGGTCTTTTTGGGAATACAATTGTGCGTAACAGTGTTTTAAGGTATCGTTTATGCTCTGCTGTGTTTGGTGCATATTTCCGTTCTCGTCTACAGTGTGGTGGTGGGGTGTCTGGGGTGCTCCTTTTTGCAGAGCCAGGCCAGTAGTCTACTCGGCCTGTCCGCTTCTACGTGTGCTCTGTTTGTTCTAGTGCCATAGTCAAAATTTTCAATTCCGTTCCACGCCTTTGTGCTACTATCTCTGAGTTTTATGAGTTCAACTTCCCTCTGAAAGGTACCTATGGGAGTGGCCTCCAACCCCTCAATCTCTCGTTCCCATTGTTCCAATTCCCTTCAGAGTAGTTTCCAGATGCCCCCCACTTTTGCCATGATTTCCCTCCATGTCACTACTTTTAGGGCATCCCACATTGAGCTTATGCATTCTACACTTCCCGTGTTCGCATCTATATAGTTGTCAATGGAGACTTGTAGTTCATCTCGGAACGCTGGGTCCCTCAGGGCTTCTACGGGCATTCTCCACATGGGGATCAGGGATCTGGGGCCAGAATGGTTCCATTCCGCTAGGAGCGGGAGTGATCCGAGATAGTTCTTCCCAGGTATTGTGCTCTTTCCATCTGGGGCAGGTGTTCCCTGCCTATGAAGATGTAATCTAGCCTCGTGTATAGGCCATGTGGGGACGAGAAGTATGAGTAACCTCGCATTGCCGGGTGCAGTTCCCGCCATGTGTCCGCCAAATCTAGCCTGGCCGTCATGGCGGCCAGGGCGATTGTTGCTGCTGATGGGCCTTTTGGTTGGGGCATGGACCTTTCCAGTATTGGGTCGTGTACACAATTGAAATCTCCCCCCAGATGAAAAGGCCATTCCTATATTGTATGATTCTATTATATAGTGAGTTCAAATAAGCCAGTATGTTGTTGTTGGTGAGATAGGAGTTTACTATGCATATCTCTGTTTGCTCGATGTGCCCCCATATTATTACGAATCTGCCTTCCGGGTCTTTCTCAGACTTGTTCAGGTGGAATGGGAGTTGTGGGTGGATCCAGGTGTAGACTCCCCTGGCGTATTTAGAGTAAGTAGTTCCAAATCCCTGTCCCCCCCAGTGCTCCTGGAGTCTGGCTATGGATTCTGCTGTGCAATGGGTCTCTTGCAGTAGTGCTATCTCCACTCCCTTTCTGTATAAATAGGATTTAATTCTGTTCATGCGGAGGTAAGTGCCCAAACCTCTTACATTCCATGTCATTATTTTTACTCTTGCAGTCATGGTGTTTCAGGGAGGGTAATTCGGAAGTCTCGCTTCCCTGGCATGGTTGCTCGCGGTCGTGGCTTGGTCACCGAAGGTACCACTTGTGTGTGGGCTCGGACCTGTCCCTTCACCTCCCTTCTCCCTCCTCTCCCCTTCTTCATAGTGTTACTTGGAGACTTACCAACAGTAGTAACCTTCATTCTGGTGAATGAGAACAACAAACCAGTTAACTGTGAACTGCCCCCAGCAGTTGCTTCTAACTTGCAGAGCTCAGGGGCTCCTGAGCCTTCTGGGCCTTGCCAGGCCTTTCGGTGCAGGCGGTGTCTTGGTATTCGGCCTACACATTTTCTGGAGGGGTGGGTCGTCATCATCAGCGTGTGTGTGGGTCTTTGCGTTCCTGCCCAATGTTGCTTTCATAGTGTTGTAGTTCCTAGCTCGGTCCGATAGTCCATTCTTCGTTCCATTATGCGAGCATCAGTCGCTTTCTGTTACATTGGATGCTCATTATCTTGTGACCGCCTTTGTTGTTTCTTCCTTATCGTCTGCGAGGTTGTTATGTTCGAGCCACATATTTGCTGCAGCTGGAGTCTCTAAGAAGATGGCTTTTCCCTTGTATAGTACTTTAAGGCGCAATGGGTATAATAGCATGAGATTAGGTTTCCGTAATCTTGCTTTCACCGGGATGAATGAGTTCCTTGCGCATTTCACTGCGGGAGTACAGTCTGGGTACATGACTATTGTGGCATCTTGTCTTTTGATTTCCCCGCCTTCTCTCGAGAATCGTAGTATTGTCTCTTTGTCGCGGAAACTTAGGACTTTTGCGATTATTGGGCGTGGGTGGGAGCCCAGAGGAGATCTTTTCTGTAGTGATCTGTGGGCCTGTTCTATTGAAAATCCCTGGGAGAGTTTGCCTGCTCCGATTTCTTGTTGCAGCATTGTTTCTATGAATTCTGTTGGGTCTGGGCCTTCCATATCTTCCGGGACTCCCAGAATTCGGAATACTGTTGCGGCGGGCTCGTCCTTCTGAGTCCTCTGATCGCGCCTCCAGTCGTGGCACTTTCAGTTTGAGTTCTTGGACTCTTGTTTTCAGTTCTGACGTGTTCTCGACGTTGTCCTGTAGTGTGACCTCCGCAGTAGTCACTCTTTCAGTCAAATTGCAGGCGTCCTGTCGCATCAGCTGCATGTCCGACTTAACTTCTTCTATTTTGGTATCGATAAAGGTGCAGAGTGCCGCTATGGCCTGCAGGACTTGCGTGTCTTTAGGGTCTCCTTCCTGAGTCGATGGTTCTTCAGCGGTCGCTGCATCTTGTTGTTGTTTGGGCCCGACCGTTGTGAAGGAGTCCATTGTTACAGTTTTCAGTTTGTTTTTAGGGGGAGACATCCCTTGTCCCGGGGTTCACAGTCTGTTGCTGTGAGTCAGGGGTAGTTACCCAGTTGGTGGTTCCAAGTTCTTTGACAATTGCTCTTGTCTTTGGCAAAGAACCGTGGCTGGGGCCGACTATGTGTTGGATGTTTGGCTGCGTGGGGCTGTGTTGCCGCTTCTCAGGTACGCTGGCGTGTGTTGGTTGTAGGTTGTCGTGGAGGTGGCCCAGTTTGTTGTTTTGTAGTTCGGCTGTCATTACGTCGGTCTCTTGGGGGCAAGGTCCGGGTTTAGCTGGGTTCGAGGCATGCTGGTTAATGAATGTTCACCAGGACCAAAGTAAAACAGGGCACAGTGTGCATTGGCTTGATTTCTGTACTAGCTTATCGCTTGTGGGCGTTGGTTTGTCTCCACTTCTACCTGGTTTCAGCATTGCGTGCCGCCTCTGTGCGCTTGGTGTCCTAGTGTTAGTATGTTTGGCTGTTGGGCCGATCAGTGCATGATGGTTCTGTCCATAGGGGTTGGAGGGCAGGTTGCAGCAAATCAGGCAATGCCCTCCCTTAGCCGCTTGTTTTTAGTTAGCCTCCCGCTCAATCTGGTGGTTTCTTCTATGAGGCCCAGTGTCACTTTGGGCCCACTAAGTTGACCTTTTGCCTCTCCGCCTTATTGTTTAGGTGGCTGTTTTATTTTGCAGTGTTAACTCCGTGACTGAGCCTCAGCTGCTGGTGGAGTGTATGGGTCTCTTGTGTCCCGGTCCGGCCTGTTTTGAGGCCCTTAGTGCATTTTATTGTTGGGCTTCCCTCTCACTCTTCCATACCTGGGGTGGTGCACAGCCTCCAGGCTCCGCCGTGGGGTACATCGCGCTGTCTGCCTATTCACAGCCTGCCTCCAGGCCAGCTGCGCACCGGCGTAGCCCGGGCCGTGCCCCTCCTCCTCACCGGCAGGGCTCCGACGGAGCGGCGGTTCACCAGCGCATCCGCTTTCAGGCGCAGCAGGGGATTTTCCCCTCCTCTTCTCCTTCGGGGCTCCCTCCACGATGCCAGTGCTTCCGCTCTAGTGTTCAGCCTGGGGAGTGGGGCTCGTGTTGTCTCCTCCTTCGTGTCACGGTTCTGTGCTGGCGCCGGAGGTTAAGTGACGAGTCCAGGCGCTGTCCGAGGCGTCCGCCGTGCCTGAAGTGGGGGGTGTTGCACACCACTGTCCTCCCTCAGCATGCTGCGGGCTCCCTGCTCATGTACGTTTCTCCGCGGCGGTTTACTTGCCAGTTGCGGGCACCGCCATCTTGTATGTCATAGGGGCTCTACTTCACTCGCTTCATTTATTTGCTGCGCAGGTCCGATTTCTTCTCAGAGGAAGCGTCGGGGGTAGGAAAATGGTTCCCCTTAATGCTGCTGCTAAATTTATATCAATATGTTGTGTTTCACTGGAGCAGTGCAGTCCGTTACAGGATCTCGGGCAGGAGCGCTGGAGGATTCCATCTTCACGCCATGCGCGCTGGCCACGCCCCTAATGACAAAACCTATGCTACAAACTTTCACACTGGGGTTACCCGACTGATGTGCTGGAAGTAATCAAATATCTTTACTCAGGAACTACAATAAAAGTGAGGATGAATGGTTTGGGTTTGCTGACAAGCGAAATTCCAACTAATAAAGGGCTAAAACAGGGCTGCCCTTTGGCACCTGAACTATTTCATTTGTTTATATCAGATGTGCAACATGCCTTTAAAGATATCCGATGTTTTCCTCCAAGAATCGCTGACACTGCGGTGGGACGACTACTATACGCCGATGATATCATACTTATGGACCAGACGCAAGTGAGCCTACAAAGGCAACTCGATGTGTTGCAGAAGTATTTAGAAACAAACGGTCTCTTAATAAACCCAAATAAATCGAGGATCATGATTTTTGGAGAACACACTGGGCAAGGTCAGAAGAGATCTAAGGCCTGGTACCTATCCAGAGAGAAAATACCAGTGGTGAAGTTATTCACCTATCTCGGAGTCTGTCTAAACACAACTAAAAATGATGCCCCAAGATTAGATTCAATGAGAAGGAAAGCACAAAGCTTGGCGGGGCAGGGAAGACTACTGCTCAAGTGATACTGTGGATTCTCATTAACACTATTGGCCACATTCTACCGTATGACTATTCAGCAAATCCTAACCTATGGAGCAGAGACTCCTTTTTCTTTTGAGAATGTGAATTGGCCAAAGCTTGAGGGCATTTTTTGGCAGAAAGTGCTTCCGCTTCCAAAGAGTACACCGATCCAGACAATTCGCATGGAGTTGGATCTAACATCACTAAAGGCAATAGTGATGTGGAAATCACCCGCCCTTTGCAGAAAGTGTATTGAGGAATCTCCAAAGGGAGTCTTTGGGATATTAAAGAACGCTCTGGATAAAAACAATGAACCAACTCTTTTGGAGTGGAAAGTTATCTGCCAAGCGATCATGTTAGACCTGGGGGAATCAGATAAAACCCTGTTAGAGAACTCAGATAAGGTTAAAAAAAAAAGCTACATATGCAAGATTGGATAATTAAGCAAGATGAAAGAAAAACCTATACCTTATATGGGAAGTCTCTTCAGGAATCAAGAAAACTAAACTGCCTACCAAAATACCTTCAGCTTTTTCTGAATTGGTACCATAGAGACCAATTCATGAGACTCTGATTGAATCTTCTGCCAATGAGAGAAATACTGAGGCCTCAAATGAACAATCATGCCTTTCTTTTGAAAATACTGGATCGGGTGGCATATAATCAGATCTCCACATTCCTGGAACAGAATCAAATTCTGCATAATTATCAATCAGGATTCCGCGCCAATCATGGGACGGAAACAGCACTCCTAGCCCTTAAATCCCATCTTATTCAGAGCATGGATAAGGGTCAGATTGCCTTACTGATGATCTTGGATCTTTCGGCGGCTTTTGACCTGGTGGACCATTATTATTATTCGATCTTGTCCACCAGGCTAAGAGAAAATGCGTTCTTTTCGGAAGAGGCCATCCTTTGGATATCGTCCTTTCTAAAGGATAGGCAAATTAGAGTTACCAGTGAATTGACAGAAGCAGATCCAATGTTATTGTTGTTCGGAGTTCCACAGGGAGCTTGCGTGTCACCATGCTTCTATAACATCTTCATGATCCCCTTCTTTCAGATGCTGAAGGAGGAAGGGATCATGTTTGCCAACTACGCGGATGACACGCAATGCATCCTACCTATCTCAGGAACCTACCAAAAGGACGTAGCTCTCATTGATGCAATGTACCTAAAAATTCAAGATTGGATGGTATCCAATGGCCTTGCCCTAAATAGTGCCAACACTGAACTTCTGTTGGTGGGCTCGCCAAGTAAATTGGATAAATTAGGAGCAGAATATAAGAACATCAACCTGGACAATTGTGCTATCAAAATCTTGTCCAAAGTTAAGACCTTAGGCGTATGCCTGGATAGACACCTAAATATGAAGGCTCAGGTGAACAGTCTTGTCTCATCAGCCTCATATTTACTCAAACTTTTTCGCCATCTTCGTCCATTTATTTCTGAAAAAAATTCAGAATCATTGGCTAGAGCCATCATTGGATCAAAATTAGATTATGGATGCAGTCTTTTGGTGGGTATCCCCCAGACCGAGATTCATCGTCTTCAGGTGATTCAAAATGGGGCTGTGAGAGTAGTTAAAGGCTTAAGTAAGAGAGATCATGTATCAGAGGCCAGAAGGAGCCTTCATTGGTTGCCGGTTAGAGAAAGAATTCAGTTTAGACTTCTGCTCATTACTCAGAAATGCATTGTAGGTCCAATGCCATCATATCTGAAGGAAGCTATAATCGTGAAGGACAAGGGAAGGTCACTGAGATCAGATCATTCTAATACACTCAGTGTTCCCCCGGCATAGGACCAACAAAACAAGGCAGGGGTCTTTTGAAGTTGCAGCACCCATTGCTTGGAATGCCCTTCCAACCTCAATAAGAACGTTGGTCTCAACAGAACTCTTTAAAAAGAAATTGAAAACATTGCTTTTCGCATAAACCCGCCCAGAGGGACAATAGACAGACACTAGTTTAGCTGTTGTGTAGCCTGTTTTATGTTTGTATGCCTGCGCCCATCAGCCTTTGGGTACCAGGTGCGTATTACAAATGACTTAACATAACATTAACATAACAGATCTCAAAGAGGCTGTGTAAAGGAGAACAATCGAAAGAGTCAGTAAAACATCTTGTTATGTTTTGTCCGGCAACAGGAGATCTAAGAATGAGGCTATTAGGTGAACAAATCAGCAAATATAGTAGAAGGACGGAAGAGGACTGGTGGATAATACTGCTGGGAGGGGATAGAATTCTGATCACTGTTGCATTGACAAAGTTGTTAATTGAAATGTTCAAAAGAATTGAAACCATTAAAGAAGGAACATTAGTCTAGAGATCGATACTAGATGACCAGGCAAGATTGGACTAGTAGACATTGTTGAGACAAAAGGATTATAAATGCCATAAGGTTTTTCTGTAATGTATAACCATGCAATGCCAAATAAAAAAAGAAGAAAAAGAAATCTAACACCAAGAGCAAGGAAGTGAAAACACCCTTGCCCCACTCTTCACCACCCTCATCTATCAACTACTAACTCCTCATTACTAAAATCTTGTATCCTTAAACCTCCCACACTTCTACAGACTATCTTCTAAGTCTAGTGTACTTAATAGATTCAGACCTTATCCATCTTCTATAAACAAGCATGATGTTCATTTCTGCACTTCACAATCCAGTGGATTCCCATATGGCTAACCTGCCCTGTCGGTACCAGCCACAGACAACTAAAGAGATTTTTTTATCAGCAAACAGGCAACAGGTACTTCTGCCCTGCATCCATCAACACAAACATGTTCTGCATCTGCTTTCACGCTATCCAACTAACACACTCGGCCCTCCTTTCTTGCAGCGCCATGCACAGCAAGGCCAACATTGTTGGCAGAAGAGTGCTATATGAGACCACTTTACAGTACATTTGTGGAGGGGAACCTCACATATGGGGAAGGTGACAAGGAAGGTGAGCTCGAGATTAATGAGAGAGTGGGACCAAAGCTCTTTGAGTGGCTGGATCTATGGCCTCTTTGGAACACAGGCGCATTAGCCCTGTGAGCAGTCAAACTGAAGTAGGAAATTCTGACCTGCGGGGTACAAGCAGATCTCTATCGCTGGTACTGTAATACCCTGAGCTATCTGAAAAGGATTGGAACTGGCATTAAAATGTTTAGGATTCGTTTTTGTTCTTTAATGAATTATTTTTGGTACATTTTCTTGACTACAGACTGTAATCCAATGTAACAATATAAAATAAGGCCAGATGTATGTTTGTCCTATATGTTTGTCTGATTCAGTATCTTTGCCTGTTGTCACCATTAGAGGGAGCTGTTGCCTTATGCAATGGCAAATGACATAGCTTTGTCTGTTGTCACCTCTTGAGGGAGCTGTAGGCTCAGGATATATAATGGGCCTGTACACTAGTTCAATTATATTAAACACACCGTTTATTGACTTGTCTGCTACTTTAAAATTGCCTTTACTTATGGGCAATTCTAGGGTCATGTCAGGCATCCTCCAGTTCTACTAAAAAAATACTGTTTTATGACTCCTTTGGAGTACTCATCCATCCATCACTCAACTGAAAGCACTGGCCGCTGCCCTCGCTGCACCTCGGCCCTGTGGCTGAGGATGCATTCACGTCTGTGCGTGTGCTTTGCATAATAAAAGGACTTCTTTTACAACAGAGTAATTCGTTCACAGGGCGCTTTTGAAATCCCCCAGCCTTGCTATGTTCCCCTCCATGTGAGATAAAAGCGTGGAACAGACCCGCTGTGTTGAGGCGCAGTGTGGTGCCGGCCACAGCACTGCCAGCGCCCGCAGTTTCTGCCTGCTCTGGTGTTATTGATGTTCGGGCTACTGTCTTGTTTCCAAGGCTCCCATAATCCTCTCGCTGTACGAAGTGAAACGTTGCTGGGCGATAGCAGTGGGGGAGGCACGAGGGACAGGGAGATCTGCCAGCCATGTTTTGTGTTTCTTTTTGGAAGTAACAGTCTTGTTTTTTTTCAAAAGTTTGAATAGGGTTCCTCGAAGCCCAGAGAAAAACGCTATGCCTATGGATGCAGAACTGTGGGCGGGGCCCAGGGAATGGGTTTCTGTTTCAGAAATAATGCAGTTATCGCGTTTACTGATAAATGGGGGCGAAACAGGTGGACAAAAGGAAGAGTCCAATATGGTCTCCATGTAACACTGGGGCGTCATTTGCTTTTATGATTCCATGTTCTCCTCCATCTCATCTTTGGCAGATTTAGGCAAAAATAACAGGGGCCCCATGTGGGCGGGCCATGGAGGCAGAGCCTAGACAGGGCGAGTTGCATAATTCGAAACTTTAGTGACAAATGCTTCATTTTTTAAAGTTGTGTTGTTTAGTTTTCTGTGTTGGGGGGTCTGACTCTACCTAGAGGCAGCTGGGTGTTCTCGCTAGGTGTTGCAGTCCATCGTGGTGATATTGAATGATCACGCCTGAAGAGAATGATGGAAATGATAGGTTTCAAGGCAATGGGCAAAAACATGGGCAATGGGAAGGGGCATTACAGGAGATGATATCACAGGATAATTCACACAGCATGCAGACCCCCGGGGTTCTTACCCCACACTCTTGAAATGTCTTTGAACATCACAGACTTAAAGCAGTTCACCTTCGAATCTCAAAGCATAGCAGGGGTTGCCTTTTTGTGGGTGCTGCTTGCGGCACTTGAAAGACCCCCTAACTCCAACCCACTACCTCCGTATTTCCTCCTGCTCCACAGGGCCCTGCTGCAGTGGAGAGGGATTAAGAGCAGGATAGGGAGGGAGAAAAGTGGAGATGGGGCAGGTAACATTACCCCTGATGGAACAAGCGAGCGGAGAATGAAGGAGGGCAGAAGCTCGAGGGACGGCGTGAGTCAGGCAGGAGATAAGGTGATTGAAGGGAGCCAGGTGAGGGTAAAAGGGTTAACGGGTACAGAAAATGAAGAAGGGTAGGAGAATGGGGCAATAATTCATGAGGTACAAGAGTGAAGAGAAATGCAGGGTAAAGATGAGTAAGGGGAGGGGAAATTGAGAGCCCCCATTCCGTTCAAGGAGAATGGGGAATAATGAAATTCTAATGAGTCAGGGAAAAATTAAGAGTGAGGGAGTGCAGGAGAGAAGGAAGGCCAGTGATTGAGGAATGGGGAGTGGATGGGCAACAATGTAAAGGCAAATGGGGCCTCATTACAACCCTGGCGGTAAGTGAAAAACGATGCCGGTAAAGGATTACCGGCATCGCTTACCGCTAGTTCAGATCATGACCCGCGAAAGTGCAATTAACAGCAACAAGTGCGCGGGCACGCGACCCCAATGCCGTAAATACCAGCATGGCGCAAAGTGGGGAATATCACGAATCAAGCGGACATGCTCTTAACGCCCTCGCGAAGGCCGTAAAGTACCTTAGTGCCATGGTGCTAATACCGCCACCGCGGACCAACCGTAAATGGCCATGTGCAGTGCTACCAGCTGCCACAGGTGCACACAATCAGCACAGGTGGAAGCAATACAGACTGGCCAAGTACAAAAAGAGCACACCCCACCCCTTCCCACACCCAGGCACATTTCACAATGATTCCAATACGACTAGCAATGTTGGGGCTGGAGGACCTGATTGCAATGCAAGTGCTACAACAACAACAACAACAACAACAACTACAGGCAGCACAGAGGAGACGCAGGAGGAGAAGGAGGGCAAGGCAGGGCCATCAATCCCCACCAGCACATCTAGTGCCACCACGCAGGCAGCCCCCAATCCCACGCATCCGAGCCAGTCCATTCAACCGCACCGCTGAGCAGATCCACACCTTGTACCGTTTGGACCGGGACACCATCACCACCATTGTGGATATGATACACGACGACATCGTCAGCATGATTGAAACACCCACCGCCACCCCCCCTACTGAAGGTAGTGTCCGTGCTCCACTTCCTGGCCACAGGCACCTACCAGCACACAGTGGGGCACTTGCATGGCATTTCACAACCATTATTCTCACGTACGCTGATCCAAGTACTCGATGCCCTCCTCAAGCACACAGACGACCACATTTCCTTACCACGGTCTTCCCAGGAGATTGCTAACACTAAAGTGGGTTTCCATGCACTAGCCGGCATACCTGGGTGCATTGGTGCCATCGACTGCACCCATGTGGAATTGGTGGTCCCACATGCCATTGAGGTAGCGTACTGCAACCGTAAACTATTCCATTAAATCAAAGTGCAAATGGTATGTGACTCAAACAAGATCATCACACATTGTTGTGCCCGATAACCCGGATCAACCCATGATTTAATGGTCCTGCGTAACTCCACAATACCACGCTACATGGAGCGACATGCAGGGCCAAGATCCTGGCTACTCGGTGAGTCTCATGTCATGGCCATTGAAATGTGAAGTGGGTAGGTGATTGACGTACCAATGCATACTTTACCTGGCTGAAAGGGGGGGAGAGATACATACTTCACCTGGCAGCGACTACCAGAGACAATGGAGCCAGCACATACCCTAAAGCAGGCCAAACTTCAGCAGACACCTGAACACATAATGCCCCATGTAAGCAGCCCTACCATGTGATTGAAGGTGTCTCCCAACCATGACACATCCATCTGCAAGTGCACTGCATTGAATTGGACCCCATCCACCTCAAGGAAATGCACCTACATGCAATGACTCCAGCCAATACACGGCACTCAACACCGTCAACTGAAAGGGCAGCCCCCAATAACTGCGCACAAAGGAGGCAAATGACGGTCATCAACCTCAATACACCACTACACAGACACCGAGGATCATCAAAATAGCATAGCGACATTTGAAGTCCCCAGTGAGGTCAACATGAGGCTGACAGCAATGTTGCCATGATGAGAGCATTGATATCACTGTACACCTGCCAGGTCACCAAAAGAAACGCAATGGACTGACAGAGTGGATGGGCACACACAAGGCACTGGACCCCCCTGCATACACTGGCTGACGGCATGCAAAACTGTCCATGAGAGGAATACACATATACCGGTCTCATAGTGTGACTCCAATAGTGCATGTAAATGTAGTACACAGTGAGAGATGAATGCATGCCATGTAGCCAAGTCATTAATGGAATCTGATGTCATGACTGACACATACATTGTTGCCCACATACAGGTGATGCAGGCTATCCCTTGAAGAGGTGGCTCCTTACCCCAGTCCGGAACCCACAGAACCAGCACGAGGAGGACTTTAATCGTGCACATACACAAACCGTGTGGTGATTGAGCAGACATTTGGCCTATTGAAGGCACGGTTTCGCTGCCTCAGCAGGTCTGGTGGGTCACTCCTATACCGCCATGAAAAGGTGGCAAAGATGGTCATGGCATGTGTAATGCTACACAATATGTGCATCAGACGAAATGTGCCCCTGCCCCCTGACGCTGAACTGCAACCACCTGACGATGAGGATGAGGAGGGTGCAGATGGGGCCGCACCTCATGGAGGAGGTGATGCACAGGAGGGACGTGACATGCGTCAAAATATCATCAACCAATGCTTCTAGCACACACGGCTGGTGTGTGTCACATGGAGACGGCACTTGGGGCACTGTGTGTGTCTGGGACATGCACACTGTGGACTGTACACCAATAAAGCACACATACGCAATGAACAATGTCCACACATTTGATTTGTGCAAAAGGGAAAAGTGTATTGTAAATGTGAATTTGTGTAACACACCCACTCCCCCCTCCCCCTGTACTCCCCAACACACCCACTCCCCCACTCCCCTCCCCCTGTACTCCCCAACACACCCACTCCCCTCCCCCCCACCCCCTGAACTCCCCAACACACCCTGTGATTAAGTGGCTAATGTATTTTTACACTGGGCAGCCACTATTGGCAGCCCCCTCTCCTGACCCCCGGGGCACCCCTGCCTGTGCTACGCAGGTTCCTGCCCGATCGGCGGACGGGGCTGCTTGGGGTCGAACTGGCAGCGGAGGAGGTACCTGGTTGATCATTGGGACGCATGTCCCGAATAGAGTGAGCTAGCTCAGAGAGCACGTGCCGCACGGCGGCAAGTTTGCCACAGATGTCCTTTGTGGAGGACTGCATTTCAGCCCTCAGGGTCTCGGTGCTTTGCTCCATTGCTGCCCTCAGGGTCTCTGTGCATTGCTCCATTGCTGCCCTTGCACCCCCACATTCTGCAACATGCTCAGTCAGGAGTGAGGAGAGTTGGTGCTGGCGTGTAATTATCTAATCCAACGACTGTTGGTTCTTCTGGGCCATGGATATTGCCAGTGCTGTTTCCATGGGGCTGCTCCCCTCCTGCAGATTTTCAACAGGGTATGGGGGGATGGCCAATCCTCATCATCTAATAGCCCTTATGTGGCATCCTCATGCGGGCTGCTTTGGGACAGGTAGGGGGAATGAGGGTGGGATGTGGGGGGTCCCACATCTATCTCCTCTTCATTCCCTGCATCACTGTCGGAGCAAGCTGCAATGGCAGGAGTTTCACCGATAGTGCTGCTTCCTGCAGAACCTGTCCCTTCTGTGGCCACCATTTGGGGGATGTCTGCTGCTGCTGCTACCGTGCTGCCTGCTGAGGTGCCTGTCAGTGGCCTGTCCTGTGTTTTTGCAACGGATTTTGTCTGCTGTGGGGTTTTGGTCGCTACAGCAGAGGTGGAGGGTTGTTGTGCTGGCACTGTGGTCCTGGCCCTCTTGGCAGGTGTGGTGGCAGGGGTGTCTTCATCGTCGAGGTCAGAATTTGAGCCTGTGGTGGAGCAAAGGAGGGAGAGTGTTATTGATGGGTCTGCGGACATTGAGCGGGCATCGTGATGACTGACATCATTTTGGTTACTAGATGCGGCACATTTGATGCAGGGGCATACAGGTTGTCTCCCTTTTGTGTGGAAGTAGCATGGAGGTATGTGGGTGCCTGCAGTTAGGGTGTGCATACTGCATGTGTACAGGGTGGAGGTCGGATGTGGCTGTAGGCAGTCTCCTGCTGATGTGTTGCATTTACACTATAGGGCAACATTGTGCTTCACATGAATGGACTTCTGTGACTTTTGCATGGCTTGATTTGAGGCACCTACCTGCATCACCTGATGTCGGTGCTCCTCTCTCCATTCCTCCTACCCCTTCAATGCTCTCCATGCGGATTGTAGAGGCACAGATTTCCTCCCAGGGGTGCAATTTTATTGGGGACTCCAATCCTCCCTCGGTTGCCATGCCCATGTTCCGGTTTGCAGATAGGATGCTCCTGACGCAGAGGCGGAGATCATCCCACCACTTACGGCACTGTCTCGCGTTGCGGGGTACGGTTCCCACAGCACTGACCCGCTGTGCAACTAGGGCCCATATGGCCTTCTTCTTTGCAATTGCCAGTCTGGTCATTTGTGTTGAAAAGACCACAGCGGAATTCTCCTGGAGGGTCTCTGCCAACATATTCAGCTCCTCCCTGGTGAAACGGTCTTGCCGCTGGCGGTCACAGGTTTTCTTCAGAACTTTTGGCATTTTCTGGCAGGAAATAGGTAGCTAATGGTTTTTGCCGGGTCTCAGGTCGGATGTCCACTGGTTGCGGAGGATGCCAATGGGTTGTGTTTTTAAAGATGGCCGCCGAGCTCTTTCCCATTCCGCCGCAATGACACTACTTCCGGTTCCGCTTATTTATGGTCACCGCTAATTGCGGTGACAGCTAATTGCGGTGACCGCTAATTACGGTCACCGCTAAGATCGGTGGCCGGGGTGGCGGTAGTGCACCTTGCGCGGCATACGATGCCGATAGGTGACGTTTTGGGGGCATTAACGCCATGGCGCAGTTTACATTACCGGCATGGCGCAATGCTCATGCCCGATGGGTCATAATGTCCCGCTTTTTACGGCTTCGACCCAGCAAGGACACGTTAATTACGCCATGCCGGTAATGTAGAATACTTACCGCCAGGGTTGTAATGAGGGCCATGGTGTGTGACGTGCGAGGGAGGCAAGAATTGAGCGAAGGAAGGCAGGTGAGCACGGGAATAGCAAAAAAATGAGGATGACAGCAGAATCTTTATAACAAAGAACCTTTGGCAGAAATAGAGAAAGAAAAAAGCAGAAGGATTAAGGGAACGAGGCAAGAACAGAGGATGACATAGTGTTAAAAAGAGCCGGAAAAAGTGGTATAGTCGAGAGGAAATTGCTAGTAAGGAAAAAAGAGGGGGACAAAAGAATGGTGTATGGAAGAAAAAGGAAGCAGGAGGGAAAGAAGTAAAAAGGGAGCATATTTTTGATGTGAGGTGGGCAGGTCCTTGCCTCTGCTGCCCACCTATATGCCATCACAGCTGCAATAGATAACTGAACAGGGTAGAATTAAAATGAAGCCACTTAGATAAGGTTGAATTGAAATGGGGCAAAAAGATCCACATGTTTGACGAAAATCTCCTTTGTGCGAGTTCTCAGTGTTCACCTTATGCTAAGTTGGCAGCTAAACAAGCCAGGATGAAACCTAAGGTCGGGGAACACGGCTGTGCGTGTCCAAACTTCCCACATTTTGTGGGACTGTCTCAATTTCATGGGCCTTGTCTCGCACACATCTAGCTCTGGATAGAAATAATGCCTGCAAAAAACAAGGGGGTCATGGAAATCCCTGTGACGGACATTATTCCCAGGTACGAGAGCTTTACACAAATTCTTTAGCTCACTATCTTTCAAAGAGGAGAAATATCCAAAGCATATCAGTCTTTGTCCTGCCCTGGGGCAGTCCAGCACCGAATTTCTAGGCAGTTCTCTGAACAAGAGTAACAACAGCAACCCCAAACACGTGTTTCGGTCTGGTTGGACCTCATCAGTAGGGTGGAGCTGTGCCTCTCTAAGAATAGTGAGCAAGGTGTCCATGTCTGGATTCCCCTAGTAACTTAGGGTGAGACCAAAGTTACTTAAATTATGCAAAAAACAAGGGGGGTCTTGAGAGTCCCTCTTTTGGGCATTTGTCCCGGTTACGAGAAGTACTCCCAGGACCTGCACCTTGTTTTTTGCATAGTTTAAGTAACTTTGGGTCTCACTATACTGACTGTGTCCACTCCCCAACTGCAGACAAGGGAGGCCCAATGATATTGTAATGATCCCCAACGAGCCCTGCCAAATGGTTAGCTGGGCCCTGTGAGTGAGAGCGAAGGCTGCTGTTTGTTATTCTGCTGTGCCTGACTGCCAGCAAGGAGGGATGAGGGTGTGTGTGTGTCCTGACTGATGTGAAGAGATTGTGATGGTGGCAGAGCAGGACACGGCAGGGCCCGCTCGCCCTTTGTCCACTATCCATGTGCTAAATCCACCTTTGCACCGCATGTTAGTGCCTTTCTGAGGCGACGGTTGCAGCAAAGCGGAGTTTGTATCTCTGCCTTGCTTTCCTCTTCCTCTTGGAAAAGAACTCAGTTTTATGCCTGCATGAGTTTTGTATTCAGGCGGAAAACCAAAGCCTCCTGTGAACTATGCCTTGGTTTGGCACCTGCTAAACAGCAGGCGGATTGCATAGCAGGCAGCGTTTACCTTTTACAAAGCGAAGAGTAAAATCAAAGAGTAACTGCGATTTCGCCTGGTTTAACTCTTTACTTTTACAATACCCTTTGTAAATGTTGAAAATAGGATGCAGTTGGGGGCGCTGTTGTGCCTAATCGTCATGGCCGCCTGAGTGAGCTGCTCCGTATTGGGGAAGACCCTTTGTTCTCATCCTGCCTCGTTGATGCTGCGTCCACCCTTCAAAAATGTGCAGATTGACACCTGCAGACCTACTGCTGGTCCGACTCGCCTGGCGTGACCCGAAAGTGGACCGACACAGAGATCTATCCTGTTTTCAAAACACTGCCTGGTCCTGCCGTGGCGTCCCGCCTCCCGCTTCCACAGTGAGCGGACACTTTCACATCCTAGCGCTGGGGAATCCGGGTCTGGCGGGGGAGGGGTGACCTTGGTTTGCGCCGTGCGCCTTGAACTGGCCCGCTCTACACTGCTGGGGCTGCGTTTCTGGACCCCTTATCCTCCTCATTAAGTGACAGCAACAACACAATAAGCAGCCTGCGGCGGCCCTTTACGCTGGCAGCTCACCCCGAGTGCACCTCAAGCCCCTTCCTGTGGAGATCCATGCGGGGGCTGTGGTATGAGTTGCAACGACAGTACGGCCGTTCTCCCCTGGCTTCCTGGCTCCACGTCTACATCCTCGGAGAACCCCGCGGCCTGAGCGGTACGCCTTCACTGATCCTACTGCTGCTTTCCTGTGAAGTGGAACTGCAGTCCGGCTACCCCACGGTGAGACGTTATGCTGAGGGTGGCTCCATTCCTTCCACCGCGACACAAGGTACAGGGTCCCGCTCCAGAAACCGCAGGCTGGGCAGCTGCATTTCTCTCAGAATCCCCATCACTGAGCTATCGACATCCAGGCAGCTCAGAGGGCTACGTGGGGAGTCTGTTTGGTGGGGCAGTGCTGTCCTGATCGTTGCTGCCCTACACGTCACATTTGCAGCCTGGACCTTGCCAATACAGTCTTTTTCTAGCAAATGCAACCCTGTAGACCGCAGACCTACGGACTCTTCTCAAATCAAACCCAACGGCTGACACCTGTGATATTCCCGACCTGTTGGTGTTAAAAGAACCCTGCACACTATCCTTATATGGGTGCATGCACAGCATAACCCCCTCTTCTGTTTGAACTGCCCTGCTGCAAAATACTCCTGTGAGGTGTGAGTGCTGGGCCCTGGTGGATGTGGGCTCATCCCACGCCCTTCCACTTGCTGATCAATTGATTATTCGCAGCAACATCTTACATCTTGCCCTACGTGGGAGGCTACAATCCACTTGGAGGTGGACTGACACGGTCATACTTGCCGCGGCGGGCCTCACTGCTGTTCCGGGCGACCCTACACTTCTCTGGGAGACAGGCCCTACTCCCATTAAAACCATCTTCTAGGATTTGGCACCTGGGTCTGTGCCCTCTCACCCTGGGGTGCTAGGGGCCTGCTGTACCCGCCTCTCGACAGGCTGGACCACAGTTGCTGCACCTCTGCACTTGACCTACTCCACCTTGCAACGCTCTGCGTCACGCAACCCTGCGCACTATTACTCAATATAGGAATAAATCGAGTGTATCAGTCATTCACCACACTTTGTGATAAATTTGTCTACTCACATCAGTACCCTTTATCATATCATACTTGGGAGGCTACAGTCTGCTCAATGGCAGCCCGGGGCGGTTGTGCTGGTCGCGGTGGTCCTCACTGCTGCCCCGGTTGGCCCTGCTCTGTTCTGGGACACAGGCCTTGCCCCCACTACGACCATCTCCGGAGATTTGATGCTTGGGACTGTGCTCTTCCATCCTGGTGTATTAAGTACCCACCACACTGACCGTTTGTCACGCTGGTCCACAGCTGCCCCACCCCCGCACTAGTCCTTCCCAACTCTGCAGTGCTCTGCGGCATGCAACCTGGCGCACCATCAACCAGCGCAGGGATAAACCAAGCACCCCTGTCATTCATCACAGCTCCCTGGGCAGACTTTCCCAGCCCGATTCTGCTTCTACCGATCCCTCGGGCACTGTACTACTCTACTTCCCACATGTCTGGGCAGGATCATGACCAAGGGAGCTAACACGAAGCAGAGCTCTATCAACATGTGTACCAAAACAACATCCAAACCGAGTGAACCGCCATCAGAGCCGAAGGCATCCATGTCAGTACCCCCGGAAAACACAGAATCACAGAAAATGATGGAATACATGCAGGAGGGGTTCATAGCATTACATTCAAAACTGGACGACATGAGCGGGACCATAGGCTCGATCAAAGCTCATATGGAGAAGACTGACACTCGGGTAACAGAGGTAGAAACTGGGGTCGAAGTGACTGAAGACGACATCATTGCCCTTCGGACCGAAGTGAATTCTTTGTTCAGACAGGTTCATGATATCCGGCAAAAAGAACAAGGACCTGGAATCTTGCTGGAAGACTATGTTGAACGCATCCTGCTCTCCCGTCTGGATTCCCCGAACCTCTCCCGGCAGTTTGCAATTGAGAGGGCCCATCGATCCCTGGCAGTGAATCCCAGGCCTCCTCCTCGCCCCATCATAGCGAGAGTCCTGAATTACCACTATAGAGATTCCCTTCTGCGGGCGGCAAGAGCCAAGGGCAAACTCTTCCTCGACTCTGCCAGAATTCATCTATACCCAGACTTTTCTGTAACTGTCAAACAGGAACGAAAATCCTTCTTTGCCACCAAGAAAAAGTTAGAAAAAGGCTTGACCGGCGACTGGGAATCCAAGTACTTAAATGCATCCAGATTGATATCACCAGATTGAGGCACCTACACGCCAGATCTTGTGGTGGGGATCCTGATTGCTGTTTCCCTGACTAGATGGCTGACGATGGGATTGTTTTCATGAGCAGGAATTTTAGGGGCTGGGCAATCATACCAAAATGCGTAAATTGCAGTTATATATAGAAAGGCACAAAGTTAAACTACTCTTTCTGCAAGAAGTGGATATGAAAGGTTTGCAAGGTCATGGGGCCCCCAGCGCTATTACACTGATCACTCCACCCAGAACTGCAGAGTCATGGTTTTAATCAATAAAAGCCTCAAGTTTCAACATAAAGCGACTCAGGTGGATCCCCTGGGATGCTATGTATTACTTTATGGGGTCCTGCAGGGCAGAGAGGTTATCTTACTTAACGTATACTGTCCCAACATCGACAACCCTGATTTCTATACACATCTATCCTCTTTGCTGGTCAAAATTTCCTTCGGTCTCTATCCTCTGGGGTGGGGACTTCAACACTATCTTAGACATTGACTTTGATAGGTCGGGCTCCAGACCCCGCCAGCTCTCCAGGGCAGCCAGGACCATCATAGAGGTACAGTCCCAATTAGAACTTACAGATGGGTGGAGATTAATTCATCCCAATTCCCGAAAACTATTCTTTTTACTCCTCTGTGCACGACTCGCACTAACGCATTGACAGATGGATCCTCTCGGAAATACTCCTCAGGTCCATTACCCACATGTCTATTCTTACCAGTACATTCTCAGACCACTCGCCGGTGATGCTCTCCCTTGCGTGGTGTGCGGACGATCCAGGGGCTCGCTCATGGAGGCTGAAACCGCACTCTTTACTCGATATAGCTTTCGAATCTAAACTGGGAGCCTTCATTGATGACGTTTTTGCATTGAATACTAGTTTCGTCGAAGCACAGGCCACCCTCTGGGATACTTTAAAAATATACATCCGGGGTATTGCAATCTCCAAAGAGGCAGGGATTCCTAAAGTGATCCGGAGGAGTATCGCAGAGAGTGAAACCCGTCTCGCCACACTTGATGCCCAATACGCCTTCTCACCGTCGTCCGTCGCTCTCGTTGATGTGGGCACGGAGCTTGATGCGTACCGCGCCCTTGCGGAGCACGAACGGAAATTCCTCTATGACCCCCAGTACGCTCGTAGGTACAGAGAGGGTGGGAGCTCTGGACGAGTCCTTGCTAGACTGATCCGTCAAGAGAACGGCCCGCCCCACATCCCGGCTATTGAGAGGGCTGATGACACTCTGGCCCTATCATCACACGATATCAATACTGAATTTCACTCCTTCTATGAAATGCTCTACTCTAATAAGGACAGTGCCCAAGCTGCTGACATAGAGACATTTTTAGATAGCCACCCCCTCTCTGTCCTCTTCTCTGAGACCAAAGATTCTCTAGATATCCCGATAACACCCAAGGAAATATCCAAGGCTATTGACACCTTAGTTTCAGGAAAGGCCCCTGGGTCTGACGGTCTCCCCGTCGAGTTTTATAAGAATTATAAGACCCGTCTGGTCAACAATAGTAGAAGGGGAAAGGCTGTGTATGCCTTACACCTCAAAAATGTATGCAATCATAATGGAATGATCTTACATACAACTTTGCACCCACCTTTACTCCTTCACATTGCTTCAGAGCGGGTGCCAATTGAAAGATTAAAGTGACCAGTAATACAGGTGGCCTGACTCACATTAACAAGCCATGTCAACTAAAAACACAGCCCACACAGGTGAAAATCATCAAATGAAATGGATGGAGCAACACATGAAAGATGGGGGGGAAACCATTTTGCAACACAATGGTGAGTACAGGACCTTACTCTGTGCATCTCAGTATGCTACACTGACTGCTGCCACAGCCAAATAGGGGACAACAACATCCACAACAGGTACCACATCAGGCTTTGCCCCATCAGCCCACTCAGCAGCCCATCAGCCGGTCCCCCTGGTCCCCCAACGCATCCATCAAGCTGTGACCTAGTCCACCTCAGGCAGCCCATCAGCCTGTGTCTATGCCCCAGCCCCCACTCAGGCAATCCAACACCCTGTGCCCCAGCCCCCACGCAGGCAACCTATCAGATTGTGCTCCAGCCCTCCAAGCAACCCATCGGATTGTTCTCCAGAACCCTTCCCAGGTAGCTCTTCACTCTGTGCACCCACCAACCTCATGTCGTCCCATCAGGCTGTTCTACAGCCCCCTTAAGGAAGCCCATAAGGCTGTGGCCCAGCCCCCATTAGGCAGTCCATCAGCCTTTAGCCCGCCCACCTGAGGCAGCCAATCAGCCTGGACCACAACACCCCTCTCAGTCAGGCCACCATGCTGTACCCCAGCCCCCTTGCAGGCAGCTCATCAGCCCGTGCCCCTGCCTTCCCCTCAGGAACCCCATCAGGCAGTACACCAGCCACCTCTAAAGCAGTGCCAGGGAAGGAAGAGGGGTAGCAGAGCCCGACGACCTTACACACAGAGAGTGAACAGGCCCAGGTTGGCCCACCATGACCGAACAGGTTAGAAGGTCCTCACAATCTACAGCCTCCTGGAAAACATCAAGTGCTATATATAGCCTGACAGACAGGCCACAAAGCCTACCCCCAGCTCCCACTGTTGAAGAAGTTAACAATTCTACATTTCAGTGCTGCAGACACATTCCAGCACACAGTGGCCTTGGCACATCCCATTACCAGCTCTGCTTTCCCAACACCCTTACCCAAGTCCTGAATGCAATGAGGAACCTGCACAACCACATATCTTACCCACCAGCCTAGTCACACTCATACACACAAAGGCACAGTTACTTGCTGTTGCAGGCTTTCCAAATGTGGTGGGTGCCATTGACTGCACACATGTGCCCCTTCTTCCACCCAAAGCAACTGCACAGATCTACAGAGACAGAGGCATGCAACATCCAACCAACGTGCAGATGGTCTTACACATTTGTATGCCAGGTTTCCCGGGTCCACCCATGACGTCATGATTCTGGCTCAGAGCAACTTGCCGCACAGCATGAAGGGACAGCAGCAATGACCAAACATGGCTACTGGGAAAGTACATTAAAACTTCCCAGCACTCAGTGCATGCCATCAAACTGCCACCTTTTGACGAATCCAACACTATCCCACCATACTCACTGGACACAAATGTCCCTGTTTGACTCAAAGGTTAACGTATGGATTACAGAAAGGTATCCTGGGGACAAACACCACATTGGTGCATCATGGCAGGGACAGCTCCCATGGGCAGGAAACCATGCACAGGCCTTCAAAAGTCTCCTGGTGGTTGGTGTCATGCATATTCACTAAGAAGGGCTTGTCAATGTAAACTACAGTGCTATATTGACATCTTGACTATGTGGGGAGGCCAACATCAGTGAAGAAGAAGAAGAGGGGTTCAACATGATAATATCACCAGAAGATAGGTACATTGGTGGCCATACCCATGAGCAAGCTGCAAATCACCAAGCCAACACAAAGAAGAGAGAGCTAGCCAGGCGATAGGTCCTGTCCCTTCACCTTACCACACCAACACCAGTACAAGAGGAAGAAGGGTAGTGCAAATATACAACTTGTAAGCTAACATGGGTAGTGGGGTCTACGGGGAGACACAACCCATTTGGATGGCCATGTGCGACCGAAGTGCCATGTGACAAACCAATCTATTAGGGAGTAAGGAAGAGATGTAATCCAAAAGTGGGTCCCAGGGAGTGTGGGTGTGGGAGTGCGGGGAAGGAAGGGGAGGCAGACTTGGGGGAGTAAATCAATTAACGTACAATTCACAGGCATGGGGAGCCCATGTGCAGAAATGTAGACGTCATGTCCCTCAAGGGATGTGTATGGAAAGCAGTGCTCTTCCAAGGGACACAAATCCTTGTCTACAAGAAATTGTTGATTTCTTTTATTTTGTTATGATTGTGTTTGGTTAAAATTTTGAATTAACAAAATCAACCTTTATAAATGTAACATCATAAGAACCAAAATTATAAACATTTAATCAAATACATACATTATCTTAACACATATGCTACTTTCATTCACTATAAAACAGGTAAAAACCAACTTAGCCTTCATTCAATAAGAAACCTATAACTTTGCACTTTAGTTGACTCTAATTCCATTCAAACAGACATTATTATAATTCTTTGTACAGTACACAATAATTCCTATCCGTTTTAACATGACATCCCTTTAACCAATAAAACCTGATGCAATTGATTCATCAGTTTAAGACCATGCAACCACCCCTAATCATTTTAAGGTCACCGTTTGTCCTACCCCTAAAACATCTTTTATTTCTTCAACAATTTTTAAAAACATATAGGACGCCAGGTCCATTACAATAGCACCTAAATTGCAGTCTAAAACTTGATTTAATTCCTTCATCTGACAGGCTTTGTGTAAACCTTTAAGTCATGAATAAAGCCCCAGACTGCCATCGCAATTTTAGAATTCTGTAGGGTCAATAGCCTTTGCCAAAGTGCATCATGATCAGCTTCCCTCGTGCAGTACACACACTGTCCCTGATGTAGCATTCTAAAGAATAAGAGGTCGTGGCAGAGTAAAAACATATGATTCCAGGTCTCTATTTCTGCTTGTATGCCAGCCACAATATCTGCAATGGGAGGCTTCCTTCGAGGCCTCCCCTCCTCGAGCCATAGTTTCCCTGGTTGGCAGGATGTTGAATCTCAAATGCATTGATGTTCTTCTCACATACCGATTTGGACATTACAATAAATAGAGGGCTATCATGCCCAATCTGTTGTGTTCATAATGGGAGTGAACTAGAGAGGTGTACTTGTGCAATTCCTCTATTGTGACAATCCAGTCTGCCTGATATGGAGAACGCTTTAGCCTTACATAACCAGGCGTGAGAAGCAAATCTTCCTCATTCAAATCCAGGTCCCTTAATAGTTCTTGACAATATGCAACCATATAACTTACCATCTCATTCTGGGCTTGAATGATTAAGGTTTTCATGTCCCTGTATAGTGATTGGGCTAATGGTTTACAAAATTTAGCAAACAAACATAGCAACCTCCAATTCCCCTTGGCTATCAGCGACAGCAGGCCCAGCTCATATCTAACGAGCACTGCAGGAATACAATTTGGTAGTTTCAATGCACGCCTCCACACATTGCCTTTCAAAACCTCTAGTTTCTCCCAGATACACAGCTGTGTAGTTTCTATGCCATAAAGTAGTTTAGGCACCAATTGTGCCTTATACAACTTCAAAGCAGGTCCTAGAGAGAATTTTCCAAATGTATTGTTATTTTTCACCAATAATGGCCTTGCTCTTATAGTACTCACAATAAGATCGTTTCATTGGCATACTGAACACTGGAAGACCCAAGTAAATCAGGTCATCCACCTGTTCAATTTGTGCTTCGTTGATGGACTATTTACTTTTAGTTGCGTTGCATTCAGCGGGCAATTCCAAGATTTTTTTTTTTCCTTGGATTTAACTCAAGGCCGTTTTTTGCTTGCATATTGTGAAAAGGCCTTTAACACTCTCTTGAGTCCCAACCATGAGTAATCAAACAAGTAATTGTCGGCATAAGACATTTATTTATGTATTTATTTAATTACTTATAACGCGCCCGCAGCCTGCAGGCATCAAAGTATATCACACCATGCCCAGTTTGGGGGGCGACAAAGGCCACCGGTTTCAGGAAATCGTCAATATCTGCCATAAACAGATTCAAGAGGCAGGGTGCCAATACCCATCCCTGCTTCAGGCCCAATTTTATTTACATTTTTCTGTTTAGGACCCGTTCATATTTAGTCTGACTTGAATTTTTGATGAGTCATGGAGCTTAATCAGAACGTTCACCAGTCCATCCATCAGACTGCCCCTATGCATGCGGTCAAAGGCCGACGTGAGGTCAACAGACGACGCATAAATAGACTAATATTTCTTATGAGCTATGTTCTCCCTATATGATGTATCTTTCAAATCTTTCTGATGGACGAATTGCTCGACCCATTGCTTATCACCACACAAATCTCTGGATCGAGCTGCTCCCCTCCGTACACTGACAGTGGGTATCATTACACACTCCTCGGTTCTCTGCTCCCCCCACTGCTTGTCACGACCCACATACTTTGATCGGGCTCCCCTCAACACACTGGTGGTTTGATTCATTGAGTCCTCCTCAGAATTGTTAATGTCGATGCAATGCAAAGTTACAGACATGCCTGTGGACTGGGCGTATGAAGGAGGCATGAAAGCAGGATGACCGATCCAAAGGCCACATTATCTGGCAAGCCCGAGACATATTATTGGGAAACATAGGAGTGCACACAGGTAATAGGAAAACCTAGCTGTCCTAGAGGAAGCACCTTCCCCCATGTATGCTTGCAATGGATCCAACTGTCAACTGCATGAACATGTGGCATGTTCAGTATGTCCTCCTCAGTACCCGCCATGCTGCATATGGACAGCCTGTATTGCATAATATCATGATCAGAACACTGTCAGCCTTACACATCAGCCTGCATGGAGACTGAATCACACAGCACACATTGCAAAGCACACATGTAGAGAAGTGATCAACGCATCCGAGATAGTCACAGGAGGCAATGCATGCATGCCACTTCCAATCCCACATCACATCGCAGCCTTCAACCCAGCTTTAGGTCCTCCCAAGGGAACCTGGCTCAACTTTCCCACACACTTGACTACACGAGTCTACCCCACTTTGCAGTGGACAATGTCCATGAGCATTTCCCTGCCAGACCTGCACAAATATCCATGTTTTAACACACACAGTGCTCCATATTTTTGTAAGTTTGAGGACATTGGGCCTCATCAGGGGTTGGGCGGAGCAGCACAAATGTGGCGGTAATGCTATTACCACTGCATTACCGCTCCGCCCAATCCCAAGTTTGGGCAGAAAGCTGGGGATTTACCTCCAGCTAAAAGCTAGAGGTAAATCCCCAGCTTTCTGCTTATTTTTGGCACTATTACCGCCTGCGGTAATAGTGCCGAAAAGCCCCATAGAGTCTTATGGACTCTTAAAAAATGGGGAATTACAGCGTTACCACAACTCAGGACCCAGTGCAAATTGTGCAATAACGAGTTGTGGTAACGCTATTTGCGATGGCGGTATCCCAGCGCAATTATCGCCGGGATGCCGCCAAGGTCGTGATGAGGCACATTTTGTGGGTCAATATCTAAAAGGAGGCAGAAACTAATGCTTCAATACTATGGCTACAGCAAGGACACCTTTTTTTTAATTATCCCAAGTCCATACCAACACGAGGTAAAGAAGAAACACACAGTGCAGTGCAAACAGTTGCAACTTGATGTCCTCCTCCATGTTGTGTGCACACATGACTACATTGCACAAAATAGCCTGCCAAGTGTAAACATATGTGAGCACCATACGTATAGCACCTGTTACTGTATATGCGGATTACAAAGAGATCCATTGCTTAATGTCACTAGCACAGCTTCATTTCAATGTGTTTTATGCATAATGATGAAACAGATTCTGAAACTGAGCTGTATAGGCATTCTTGGCAGGTCTGCTATTTTATACCCCTTGTAATGTACCAAAGAACATGCATCGCCCCAAGTCTAGAAATGTGCTGAGCTTGCCTGTCTCCTGCATGAAAACAAACTGAGGTCAATGTCTGTGGCCAAAGTTCCCCAAACAGTAGGCAAATATATACCACAGACGTGTTAAAGTAGTGACTGTTCCAGTATTTAACAAAGCACACCCATCTTAGCTATATGTGGTTTGTTGCAAGGGCCACCCACATTACCTGGACTGTCTCTGCTGTACACTGAGCGCCATAGGAGATGTGCCAGGGGCTGATCGTGACACTGAAGAATTCTGCTAACCCCAGGCAGCACCTGTACAATGCCAGCCACTGCTTCAGGGGCATCCACCGGATGGGTGGGGCCCTCATATACCATCCAAAGAAGATCTGCCACATTGGAGCCATGTGTGCCATGCTGCACAACAGTGCCCATTGACAGAATGTGCCCATGCCATGCCAGAGGAGAGTGAGGATGACCCTGATCCTAATGATGGGGACCATTGCCATGATGAGGGGTGCGGATGGGCCTGGCCAGCTACAGGATCATGTGGACAGACTTGTCCTGCAGAAGGAGGTCATTAATCACGTCTTGCAATAGAGGTAAGTGTAGCTGTCTGCTGCACAACGTGGCCCTACTCGTCACTGCCCCTTCCCATGTGCCCAAATGACAAACTGACAGTACACAAGAAACGTGGTTAAAAATGTAACTTTCCTCGATAGAGAGGGGTTGTAAGGATGTTGTTATCCATTTGGGGTAAGAGTGGATGGCCGATACAAATGTCCTTTCAATTGTCCATCCCCTTCGGTGTCAAGGGAGCGTCCATTCCAGGAATAATCCAGGGAAATGTGAATGATGATCAAACACAAGGGAAAGCCAAAGAGAAATGTCCAATGTCTGGGGAACAGAAAGCAGGATGCAGTCCAAAGGAGATGAAATAACGTGGCCAGCCTCCATGGGAAGAAAGAGGGGGAATGGTCATAGGCTGGGATCCCTCGGAGTGGACGATTGGGCACAGGGACCTCTTATATCAGGGTCTGCAGTCGCGCCATCTGCACCCATTGTGAATGGCATGCTAGCCTGGGATAGGTGTGGGACCTCTGTGCAGAGGACGAAGCTAAGGAAGGGCAGAGGTCGAAGTGGGAGGGAGCAGTCGGGAGCGGGTGCTCCTATACTTTTTATTTTTAAGTTTCATTGTTCCTATACTTTTATTTTAATAAAAAACCGTTCTGCCGTTCTGGAACGGTTTCGTTTTAAAATAAAAGTGTAGGAAGAAGTTGAAGCTTGCACTTCAGTGCACTGCACTTAACATTCCCATAAATAGCAAGTGTGTTTGTTTGGGGGTTTGGAATGTGTGTGGGAGGGGGCACTGCAATGGGGTTTGTGGGGAGTGGGGCCAGTCCAGCATGGAACATAGTTCCACTACTCCTTTTCATGCACTTCGACCACTGAGGAAGGGAGGTTGGAGGATGAGGTAGGGTAAAATTCCCTCTTCACATATTCATGCATCTGGGCGAGGCACTACTCTGGACATGCCACAGCCCAGTCAATGCAATTGGTGACTGGCCATGGCATATGCTGGCCTCCACCATGTGGTGGAAAAGAGCAGCATTGCTGCATACCAAGATCCAGTCAGCAGCAGAGTAGGTGCTAGCAGCATGGCATCTGGACATCCTCCCTGGCGGACATCCTCCCTGGCCGGAGCACAGGCTGCTGCAGATGCAGCTACAGCGTCAGCAGCTGTCTGCTCTCAGGCCAGACAGACATCCACCCTGGCCTGAGCATAGCTTGCTTCAAATGCAGCAACCACAGCAGCTGCATCAGCAGCAGCCTGCTCCCAGACCAGATGGGCATCCTCCCTGGCCTGAGCAGAGGCTTCTGCAATGCAAATACTGCAGCAACTGCATCAGCAGCAATCTGCTCCCTGGACAGGTGGACATCCTCCCTGGCCGGACCACAGGCTGCTGCAGATGCAGCACCTGCATCAGCAGCTGTCTGCTCTCAGGCCAGACAGACATCCACCAGGGCCTGAGCACAGCTTGCTTCAAATGCAGCAACCAAAACAGCTGCATCAGCAGCAGCCTGCTCCCAGACCAGATGGGCATCCTCCCTGGCCTGAGCACAGGCTTCTGCAATGCAAATACTGCAGCAACTGCATCAGCAGCAATCTGCTGCCTGGACAGGCGGACATCCTCCCTGGCCGGACCACAGGCTGCTGCAGATGCAGCACCTCCATCAGCAACTGTCTGTTCTCAGGCCAGACAGACATTATCCCAGGCCTGAGCACAGCCTGCTTCAAACGCAGTAACTGCAGCATCTGCATCAGCCTGCTCCCAGACCAGATGGCATCCTCCCTGGACCGAGCAGAGGTTTCTGCAATGCAAATAATGCAGCAGCTGCATCAGCAGCAATCTGCTCCCTGGACAGGTGGACATCCTCCCTGGCCGGACCACAGGCTGCTGCAGATGCAGAACCTGCATCAGCAGCTGTCTGCTCTCAGGACAGACATACATCGACCCTAGCCTGAGGACAGATTGCTTCAAATGCAGCAACCACAGCAGCTGCATCAGCAGCAGCCTGCTCCCAGACCAGATGGGCATCCTCCCTGGCCTGAGCACAGGCTTCTGCAATGCAAATACTGCAGCAACTGCATCAGCAGCAATCTGCTCCCTGGACAGGCGGACATCCTCCCTGGCCGGACCACAGGCTGCTGCAGATGCAGCACCTGCATCAGCAACTGTCTGTTCTCAGGCCAGACAGACATTATCCCAGGCCTGAGCACAGCCTGCTTCAAACGCAGTAACTGCAGCATCTGCATCAGCCTACTCCCAGACCAGATGGCATCCTCCCTGGACCGAGCAGAGGCTTCTGCAATGCAAATAATGCAACAGCTGCATCAGCAGCAATCTGCTCCCTGGACAAGCGGACATCCTCCCTGGCCAGAGCACAGGCTGCTGCAGATGCAGCACCTGCATCAGCAGCTGTCTGCTTTCAGGCCAGACAGACATCCACCCTGGCCTGAGCACAGCTTGCTTCAAATGCAGCAACCATAGCAGCTGCATCAGCAGCAGCCTGCTCCCAGACCAGATGGGCATCCTCCCTGGCCTGAGCACAGGCTTCTGCAATGCAAATACTGCAGCTACTGCATCAGCAGCAATCTGCTCCCTGGACAGGCGGACATCCTCCCTGGCCGGACCACAGGCTGCTGCAGATGCAGCACCTACATCAGCAACTGTCTGTTCTCAGGCCAGACAGACATTATCCCAGGCCTGATCACAGCCTGCTTCAAACGCAGTAACTGCAGCATCTGCATCAGCCTGCTCCCAGACCAGATGGCATCCTCCCTGGACCGAGCAGAGGCTTCTGCAATGCAAATAATGCAGCAGCTGCATCAGCAGCAATCTGCTCCCTGGACAAGCGGACATCCTCCCTGGCCAGAGCACAGGCTGCTGCAGATGCAGCTACAGCATCAGCAGCTGTCTGCTCTCAGGCCAGACAGACATCCACCCTGGCCTGAGCACAGCTTGCTTCAAATGCAGCAACCACAGCAGCTGCATCAGCAGCAGCCTGCTCCCAGACCAGATGGGCATCCTCCCTGGCCTGAGCAGAGGCTTCTGCAATGCAAATACTGCAGCAACTGCATCAGCAGCAATCTGCTCCCTGGACAGGCGGATATCCTCCCTGGCTGGACCACAGGCTGCTGCAGATGCAGCACCTGCATCAGCAGCTGTCTGCTCTCAGGCCAGACAGACATCCACCCTGGCCTGAGCACAGCTTGCTTCAAATGCAGCAACCACAGCAGCTGCATCAGCAGCAGCCTGCTCCCAGACCAGATGGGCATCCTCCCTGGCCTGAGCACAGGCTTCTGCAATGCAAATACTGCAGCACCTGCATCAGCAGCAATCTGCTCCCTGGACAGGTGGACATCCTCCCTGGCCGGACCACAGGCTGCTGCAGATGCAGCACCTGCATCAGCAACTGTCTGTTCTCAGGCCAGACAGACATTCTCCCTGGCCTGAGCACAGCCTGCTTCAAATGCAGTAACTGCAGCATCTGCATCAGCCTGCTCCCAGACCAGATGGCATCCTCCCTGGCCCGAGCAGAGGCTTCTGCAATGCAAATAATGCAGCAGCTGCATCAGCAGAAATCTGCTCCCTGGACAAGCGGACATCCTCCCTGGCCAGAGCACAGGCTGCTGCAGATGCAGCACCTGCATCAGCAGCTGTCTGCTCTCAGGCCAGACAGACATTATCCCAGGCCTGAGCACAGCCTGCTTCAAATGCAGTAACTGCAGCATCTGCATCAGCAGCAGCCTGCTCCCAGACCAGATGGGCATCCTCCCTGGCCTGAGCACAGGCTTCTGCAATGCAAATACTGCAGCAACGGCATCAGCAGCAATCTGCTCCCTGGACAAGCGGACATCCTCCCTGGCCAGAGCACAGGCTGCTGCAGATGCAGCACCTGCATCAGCAGCTGTCTGCTTTCAGGCCAGACAGACATCCACCCTGGCCTGAGCACAGCCTGCTTCAAATGAAGCAACCACAGCAGCTGCATCAGCAGCAGCCTGCTCCCAGACCAGATGGTCATCCTCCCTGGCCTGAGCACAGGCTTCTGCAATGCAAATACTGCAGCAACGGCATCAGCAGCAATCTGCTCCCTGGACAGGCGGACATCCTCCCTGGCCGGAGCACAGGCTGCTGCAGATGCAGCTGCAGCATCAGCAGCTGTCTGCTATCAGGCCAGACAGACATCCACCCTGGCCTGAGCACAGCTTGCTTCAAATGCAGTAACTGCAGCAGCTGCATCAGCAGCAGCCCGCTCCCAGACCAGATGGCATCCTCCCTGGCCCGAGCAGAGGCTTCTGCAATGCAAATAATGCAGTAGCTGCATCAGCAGCAATCTGCTCCCTGGACAAGCAGACATCCTCCCTGGCCGGAGCACAGGCTGCTGCATATGCAGCGCCTGCATAAGCAGCTGTCTGCTCTCAGGCCAGACAGACATCCACCCTGGCCTGAGCACAGCCTGCTTCAAATGAAGCAACCACATCAGGTGCATCAGCAGCAGCCTGCTCCCAGACCAGATGGGCATCCTCCCTGGCCTGAGCACAGGCTTCTGCAATGCAAATACTGCAGCAACGGCATCAGCAGCAATCTGCTCCCTGGACAGGCGGACATCCTCCCTGGCTGGACCACAGGCTGCTGCAGATGCAGCACCTGCATCAGCAGCTGTCTGCTCTCAGGCCAGACAGACATCCACCCTGGCCTGAGCACAGCTTGCTTCAAATGCAGCAACCACAGCAGCTGCATCAGCAGCAGCCTGCTCCCAGACCAGATGGGCATCCTCCCTGGCCTGAGCACAGCCTGCTTCAAATGCAGTAACTGCAGCAGCTGCGCAGCCTGCTCCCAGTCCAGATGGCCATCGTCCCCGGCCTGGCCAAAGGCCACTGCAGATGAGGCTACAGCAGCAGCTGCAGCACCTTGCTCGAAAGCCAGAAGGGCATTCTCCCTGGCCTCCTGCCTAGCTGACCACACCTCCTCAAGCAATGCCTCCTCAACTTTTTTTGCGTCATCCAGGTGAGGCCCCAACAAGGAACAGGAATCAACCAGTCCCCTACATTCTCCGCCACCTGTGCCAGGGCAGCCTCCATCACTGACATGTTCTCATCCGGTTCAGTAAAGAAGGCGACAGCCAAAGGAAATGTGGGCACAGTTGGGGGAGTAGACAGGGTGATAGTTGATGCCTCTTCCTGGCCAGGAACAGATGCCACTGTCCCTGGAGGAGGCGCAGTGTGCCCTGTATGTGGCAGGATGTTGCTGGCTCCACTGGAGTGGTCGTGCCCTCCCCCACCATCAGTATGTTTCTAGCCCTCAACTGCTGTGTCTCTGGTTGTGCCACAGTGTCACTAGCATGGGCATATGTTACTCACCTGTGGATATCCTGGTCATTTTGGCTGTGCAGCTGCTTCATCTTACTGGATGTGGGCTAGGGCTCCAAGCAGCTTCCATATTTAGAACCACTTTCCCATGTAGAAACAGGGGGTTCTGCCACATTATTTCAGATTGACATGCCCCCTCTGTGTGTCCACCGTCATCAACATCTTGAGAAACATTTGTCCCCAGATATTGACAGGTCATATTGTGGGGTGTGGGATAGATTTTCGCATGGATATTCCACTGTGTACACGGGTCACACCTTTTTGTTATGCTACCAATGTATCCCTGCCACATACTGGCAGTGAGGCATTACTGGGTATCCCAAATAAGGGCCACGTATCCTTGTGTACGCTTAGCAATGTTATGGGGACATGTACCTGTGGCAAATATTGCTCCTGCATCGATACGTTCTTATAGGCCATTGGGAGTGTGTCCAATATGTGGGAACGTGTTGCCACTTGTTCCCAGGTGCATCCGTGGGCTGATGCGCCATACTTATGAGCACCTGTGTGAATGTTGTATTTGATAGCATTGTATAGGTTGCACACGTGCCATGTGTGTTTTGCTATGTGTTCAACAGGGACTCTAGATCATGGCTCCCTGTGTTGGAGGTATACACCCGCAGCTATATGGTTTAATATAAGATGGTGGGACTGCACACTTGACATGTATGATGCTTAGCAGTGTAGCCATGTAGTGTCATTGCACATGATTAATGGCTCTAACAGGGAAATGCTGTTCTTCTTCAGTTTGGTGCCTGGCCATGTCTCTCATTTTCATGTCACCCTTCAAATGTCTACCGGATGGCATCTCATGTTAGCAATGATACTGACGTGTTCTTCTATTTTCTCCAATGTGTTTCTGCAGGCATGTTGCAGATTTGCTTACAGACTGCTTTTCCCTTTCCCTACTCAGACCCACCGGGATATTGCGGCATGAAATATTTAGCGGCATTAACTCGCCCGACCCCTCTGCAGGCTCTGAGGAACCAGTCAGGGTGTTGGTTTAGTATAAGCAACCTAGTTGTTGAGGGGGTTGTTGAGAATATTTTCGGACATGGTGATGATTAGAAGATGGTGAGACACTGCTTGTTGACTGTGAATAGGCCTCCCAGTCACAAAGTGGGTATGTATTTGTGGGTTAATTCTTTGCATGGTAATCATAACAGGCCCATGTCTGTTGTGGGTGCACAGTGCACCCGGGCGCAAGCTTTTGGTACAGTTGATTGTGAGGTAGGGTCTGCTGGCATCGCATTCCTTGCAATAGATTGTTAGTGCATTGTGTTCCTATTGTACATGTGACTATTGCACCTCATGGCATTTTGTGTGCTCATTAGCATTTCATGTATTGCCTGTGTGTTCAACCTACTGTAAAAGCATCATATGCCTGACTAACAAGCATGCCAGATTTGATTGTTGGGCCTGCAATTATGGGTTACCACGCAATGCAACAGCCATGGTTACCAGGTCCAGGTCAGCAGGTTACATGGGCAACCTTAGTAGCTGCTCTGGGACTGTTTATGTGGGATGGAGCAGTGGACCGACTTGCAGTGCCACATTTGACATATGGCTCCCCTTTATTGGGCGTGGCATTGTATATTGAGGGGCAGATATGCAATTGGTTTGGGACCAGCACTGGCCCCCTTCATGGAATGTGGACGATTGGCGTGAGGGATCTGTGATGCTTGGTGGTTGAACGGTGAGATATGCATGCATCCATATTTGTGAGAGGTGTGAAGGGTGTGCCTGTTGCTCTGCTTGTTGGGCTGCACTACAGGTGTCATTTTGTCCTTTTGCAGAAGTTGTCTGATTCCATATATTATCAACTGCCTCACTCCTGCACATATGCTTGACGCAACATGATGGAATCAGAGTGCCATGAATGCATGCCATGAAGGCATGCCGTTTTTATGGAGGATCAACGCTTTTTGGAAGTGTGATGGAAAGTACTTTCCTGTGCTTGAACTTGTTCATTGGCGAGCTCCATGTTTGAGGGATATGGCCCACAAGGGACACAAAGTTCACGCTATGCATTACATACATGGGAACACACATTGGATCACCTGTATTTATTTGTGAACTTTGCACTACAGAGTGGAAAAGCAAAGGGTAGGGCATGTAAAGTGTTTTTCACTCTCCCCTTTTGTGATCTGTCTTGCATATGTGGCTAGGCACCACCAGCTTTAGCATTCCTATGCCATGCGCCTGCACATACGCAGGTGCTGCATTAATGCTGAATCAGTAGGGATGGGGTCAATTGGCACTAAGATGGAGGTTAGCAAAGCAGGGTGGTCCATGCACTTCTCAACCATGCCACTGTAGGAATGGGGCAACGGTGTGGGACAGAACCATTTTGCCATGCGTCTTTCCTCATATGCCAATTTCCCACTGACATCCAAATCACACTGGTCTGTGTGTATACAGCTACATGAATGCTGTGTTCTTATCTTCAGCTCCAGTCTCAACTCTTCTGATTCCAACCAGGCCACTGAGGTCGATCACCATCATGGTCTCTTCTTCCCACAACTGCAGTTTCAGGTTCTGGAGGGCGTTGCACAACCTCCTGTGACCAGGAATGGTCACTGACCAGCCTGCAGACAGACTTCTGTAAGTCCTGCCAGTTCTTCTGGTCCTCAGCCAGGGTGCATCGGGTGGATGCAATGGCATTACCCACTGGGTGAATATGGGCTTACATATCCTACAGCACTGATCTGTGATGCGTGGCACATCCTTGACTACACCCTCTACCAGGACTTTAAGCTCTCATCTGTGAACTCTTGGCACTGAGACATGGCCCTGGTAGGTGGCTGGTGGAGTGGACGAATGCAGGAGGCAAGCGATTCAGGTCCTGAGTGGACCACAGGTTAGGGTCACAGGAGTGGGGAATAACCTCTACCTGAGCCGATCTGCATAAGGATGAGGATGATCATCGAGAATCTCCCAGGTTGCTCGGGTGGCAACCTGGGGAGGTTGGAGGAGCTGTGGCTGGATGGTGGTTCCAGGAGCGGTGGTGGGGACAGGCGTGAGGGGGTGCACAGCAGTGAGGTGGTCCAAAAGACAAAGTGTGATAACCTATGGGATGGAGGTATGAGGGCACTGCCTCAGTAAAGGGGGAGCATAAAAAGACAAGAGCAGCAGTATGTAGGTGGGCAGTCCTGGAGGAGATGGGGCAGTCTCTGGTGGGGGTGTTTTTTGTATTCATCTTTTGTAGTGTGGGGTGGATCCCTGTCACTCCTGGGCTTCTCTGGGGGTAGGGGGAGGGGGTGCAGGCCCTTCTTTCCTATCAAGGTTTTCAAAACTAAATGCAACCACAAACCTAGAGAAGTAGCATCTGCACTGAAGGAGTAAGCCAGTGTAAATCCACATGTGCGCTATGCTCAAAAGTGGCCTGGAAGTGGCAGTCAATCAGCAGAGTTTGCCAATATGTTACTTGGAACACATATTGTCTGCATTTGCTGATCCCTGTGCTCCTGGTGTTCACTGGAGCGGGGGTTGCTTACTTTCGACTGAGGGATCGAAGGGCTGCATTGTGGACTGCTTGTGCTCAAAAGTGGAAAAGAGCGCGTCAGCGCATGTGAGTGACTTGGAAGTGGCAGTCAACCAGTCGGCAGAGCGGCAGTTGGGCAGTGGGACGATTCCATTAAATGAATCTACGAACTGTGAGTAATAATGTATCACACCCCGCACACTACCAACTGTACCAGACTTCTACTGATCGGAAAGCAATGACGAATTTGTTTGCTGTGACTTATAACTACCAATAATTTGGCAATAATGCTGGGTAGAGTCCGTTCTAAAATGAGTAATTACAACCTAAGGCACGAACCACAATATATTAAACGCAAGGTAATTACTGCCAAAAATGCAAAGAGAAATGTGGCATATGACGACATGGCAACTACAATTCTATCTACCACGAGTTCCCCGACTAGAAATGCTCTGCCTGTTACAGGGAAATATTGTGGCTAAATCACTTCCTTTTTCCTACCAGACTGTGTGACATCTGACAGAGATTCTGCAGTCCCTGAGGCAGTGGTGTGAGTGGAAACCCCAGGAGTGGGGCCAGTGGCAATGATGTAATTGGTGATACCTCACTGGTCCCAATAGACAGTAACTCTTTCTTAGACTTGGGCGACTCTTTGCAAAGCACCATTGGAAGTAGCCCAACGATTGAAGCACCAGCTGTTATAAGTATTGAGCCAACAAAAATGCCACAAATTGAACATGGTGAAGGAGCTAGATCTTCCTTGGGCACGTCACAGAGACAGTCAGCCTCTCCTAATCGCTGCATCAACGTAAGCCAGGGAAACAGTTCTGGCACCAGCAGCAATGAACTGCAGGCAATGATGTCCTCTATGCAATTTGCCATGAAAACTCTCCTAAGGTTATGTGGGAGAATTTTGGAGAAGGTGGACATTAACAGCAAAAATCAGCCCAAAGAATATGGTGAAAGTGAATAGGACAAAGTAATTGCCGTGGCTCACCCTATTCGTTCTGCAACAATTATAAATGTGCATCCAGATTTGCAAATAGAAAAAATACTGACAAGACAGCAGGGGGGAGTGATGACCTATTGGGGCCATCAGTCATACATCTGACAGGAAAACAGAAAAGACAAATGAAAAAGCAGCAGGAAGAGCACACTAACCAAATCAAAACAGTAGTACTTGAGGCAGGAAATAAGATTTCTGCTGAAACCGAGGGCCCTGCTAAGTCAGTTATGGGGCACTCTGGATGCGGCTTGCGAACAATCAATATCAAATGGGCGTTTGAATGGTGATTCAGATCGCAGTGATATTATATAGGAGGACGAAACAAGCTTCTCAGAGACTGAAAATCAAGTAGTTAAGAACCTAAAAACTCCTATCAAGAGTGTAACGTCGGCCCCTTGATCATTTCTAACATCAAGGCACCTGTCGCCTATTTTATCCGTTTTTACCATGAAAAGGACTACACAGCGTGACCCCAATACAAATTTGAATCGGTCTGATTTATTGAAATTAGTCCATCACATCCCTCCATTACGTGCCCTCAGCACATCTGACTTTGTTTTTGGGGAGCCTGTAACTGTGCAAACAGAAATGTGTCCCGCACTCATTGTGTAACTTCAGATACGTCTGCTATGATACATGAATATAGTGGTAGAATATGAGATTTGGGGTATGATCTTGAGGTGGAAGAAGGGCTCATAATATCGGGCGACCTGACACCAGGCAATCAGTCCCGCATGGTAAGTGGACTGGTTGGTGCAAAAGGAATTAGTGACATCACCCAGAGTCATATTAGAGGTGTCCTTTTGCTACTGTTGGAAGCAGTAACAGCTAAACCCCAACCTAGAACCTAAATATGCAGTCTCATTTCATGGGGCACTCAGGGTTTCACACATGTTCTAACTGATATGGGATCGCTTAATATCTTACAAAACCACAATGTGTTCTTGATTGAAGACAGTTGGCTGGCCACCCCATATATGTCGATAGATACCAAGTATACCAAAGACTGGCAAATAAAGGGGAAAGGGGGTGCCCACATGGGGGCCTTATTATTGGAGACAAAAATCACCTTCAAGTGGTTGGAACGGAATGTATTGTCTTCGATCCTAATGTCCTGGCATTAGCAATCGGATGCCTGGGAAGTAGGTCACAACTGTTTGTAATAAATATATATGACCCTCCGGGTGGTAATCATCTCGAATTCTATATTTGAGACTATTGCCTGTTTGCTTTCAGATGTCACTGATAAAGACTGGAACAATTTGATCGTAATTGGTGGGGATTTGAATACCCGATGCACCAGTCTGAAAGGATGTGAGGAGACGGTCCATGAAAACTCCAATATTGTGATGAAACAACACATTGCTAATAGCCAAGGAAGACTTTGGTGCGACTACTTATATGACTGGGGATTCACCATGATGAATGCTAGAGCAAATGGAGATCGTCCCAGAGATTATATGTGGTGCGCTGGTAGTAAATCCGCGAGACTTGATTATATCTGTGTTAACCTGAACTTACTATCCTTGGTACAAAGCGTAATGACCACCAAAAAGGAGCATAGTCATCATAGTATCCTCAACTTAATCATTGAGGGCTGGGGAGAAGCTACTGCAAAAGAGGAATTCAGCGACCTTGACATAGATTGTAGCGGTAACAGGATAAGCTGGTCACACAGAAATCTGGAGAAAGCACACAACCTTGTCTGCAATCATAGTGCCTTTGATCTGGCCAGGTTTGGCAGCCTGTCAGTAGACAGGATGGACGTTTGGCTAAAAGAAATAGTTGCAGCTGTAGCAATTCAAAAAAGCAGTGTCAAATATACTTATCCGTCAACATTCGAGATGCCAAAAGGGAGAGGGTCAAGACCATTCGTGCCATCAAGTCTAACACTCCAACAACGTACACTAAGATAAAAGTGATTAAGCTGATTAAAAGTAAGAGGTGAAACAAATGGTGGCACACCTCACAAAGCAACGCAAAGTGGCAACATTTAGTTGAGGTGGTAAAAACTAGGGACCAGAAGAGCATGTGAAATATTCTGGTTAATGTAAGAGCAAGAGAAGCCGATTTGGTAGTTAATCCTATCAGTTCTGTGCAATGTCATAATCACATAATTGAACATTTTGTTGGCCCAAAAGCCCTTATGGAGGCCATAAATAAGGTTTCTGGGCGTTTTAATATGGTAATTGGCAAACAGGACATATTGAATAAAATAACTAAGATCAAAGGATCTAGAGCACTAGGTCCAAACTGACTAGCCAACGTGGCATTAAAAAAATAGATCCTGAGGCTTGTACCATGATATTATAGATCACGTTTAACAAGATGTGTGGAAAGGGTGAGATACTGGCATCCTGGAAGACTGCACGATTATTCTTGGGCCTTGGTCCATGCCGGTAAAATACCGGCACCGCCTTGGTGGAAAGGGGAATTACCGCCCTATTGCAAGGTTGGTGGGGCGGTAATTCCCCCTTCCGCCATTGCCCTTCCCCATTCCCATTTTTGCCCCATAGGGCATAATGGGAATGGGGAAGGTGCTAATTACGGCACCGCAAATTGCGGTACCGTAATTAGCTCCCTGGTCCCTTTGCGGGTTGGTTTTTAACGCCTGCAAAAAGCAGGCGTTAAATTCTCCAACCCACAAAGGGACCTCGTAGTAAGGCGGTAAGGGTTTACCGGTACCGGTAAAATACCGGTACCGGTAAACCCTTACCGCCTACCGTGTAATGAGGCCCTTGGTCTTTAAAAAAGGCAAATTTACTGACCCATCAAATTACAGACTGCTTTCCCTGCACGACATAACAGGCAAATTATTTGCATAATTTCTGCTCTACGAGATACAAACATGAGTGGACTCCATGCAGCGGCTGGACAGATTCCAAACAGGATTTAGATCTGGATGTGGGGTGGTCTATAATTGAAGATTCATGGACAAATCGACATTGCACGCAAGAAAGAATGACAAGCCAGGACTATGCGCAGCATTGGCGGATTTTTGTGCTGCATTTGACACTGTTGATCAACAGAAATTGTGGTGCAAAATGGAGAAACTGGGATGCCCGGGGTCTATCCTCTGTGCTATTAAGAACTTGCACAAGAACACTAGCATGCAGGTGAGGTTGTACAGCAGGGGAAACTTCACGGAACACGTCAATATAAATATGGGTGTAAAACAGGGCTGCGTGCTGGCCCCCCTGCTGTTCAACATATACCTGGCGGATTTGCCTGGTACTCTGAGCAGAACTTATAACTGTTCTCCTAAACTAGACTGTGTAAGGGTTTGTTGCTTGGCATACGTAGATGAACCTGTGATAGTCGATCACACATGCATGGGGGCTAACATACCTTTGGATGGGTTGTACAAATATGCAGAAGAAAATGGGCTAATTATTCATTTTGCTAAAACCAAAATGATGCATTTTAATAGTAAGAATAGTGGAAAGCCCAAATGTGCTGCGAGTGGGAACTGCATTGAGTACAGCACTAGCTATAGATATCTGGGGCTTGAATTGAGGACCCTCGGAGATGATGCAGAGATTATTTCTGAGAAAAGGAGGAAAGTTGTGGTGTTAACATCCCTTATCGACACATTTGTGATAGAAACATCATGCTTCAGCCTTGTGGGAATCCTTAAATTGTAATTGTATAGACAGGGCTTTTGTGCTATTATGCTTGATGGCACCGAGGAATTAGCTGTACAGCACCTCACGTGGCTAAAGGAGATTGAGGGCACATTTTGGAGGAGGACCCTCAGAATGGCACTGTGTGTCCCTATCGAACTATTAAGATTAGAACTGGGCCTGATGTCGCTTCCAACTATGGCACTGAAACTGAGAGGCCTCCTCTACATAAAAGCAAGCTTTAAGCATAAATATCTGCTATTAGAACTTTTGGGGAAGGTAGGGGAAGCAGGGTATATTGACAACCATACTTTATTGGTGAGGAAAATATTCAATATGATTGATTGGCACCCGGATTGTGGCGGGAGCGCTCCACGAGCTACAAAAACATTTGATCTACAAGCTGTAAAAATTGGATTGGTCGAATAATTACGAACTCATGACCAGTTTAAAGTCATTCAAAGCCATAGCGGGGGTTAGTCACAAATGTAAAAAGCCCCAGTGGCACTTTTCGCTATGCCCTGCACCTGCAGGGACGTCATTTGGGGGTCACCAGGGGTCGCAGCTTCAACCCCTGAGGTCTCCCTTTCTACCCCTGTGGTCTCTGTTGCAATTTATTTTTTTAATATAAGCCCCTGAGCTGTTGCCAACGCCATGTGGCTCTTTGTTTCTGGAGTGGCTTGCTTTCTTATTCAGGCCTACAGGGGGGTCCACAAGTGTAACACATTCAGCAGTGCCCCTGAATAAGGAAGAATGGGAATAACAAATAATTTGTCTTTCTGGAATTCTATACAACAATTGCTAGACTCATTAAAGGTTTATTTCAGGCACACTTCAGGGGGTGAGTCAGTGATTTAATCTGTTCTTATTTATTTATTTATTTTATTGTGCATTTGTAAGCCGCTTATACATTAAGAAATTTTGTTTCAAAGCACCCACAGGGCATTAGGAGGGAACAACCCAGCTGCGGTCTCTAACCCTCCTGCTGCCTCCCAGGCTCTTTGCAATGGCCTTGCCTCTCACTTTATCTCAAAAACCCAGGACATCCTGTCCACCCTCTCCAACCCTCCCACTCCTCTCCCCTCTCTGTCTGTGCTTGCTGACCCTCCATCAGCCACCCCCTTACCCTCCTTCTCGTCCTTTCCTCTTTTCTCCCCTGATGAGGTCGCTAGAAAAGTCCTATCTATGAAAGCCTCATCAAAACAGGTTCATCCCTGTTCCTCTAAAACCATCAAGGACCACATTGACACCCTTGCTCCGGCCCTTGCTGATTTTTGCAACCACTGCTTTGCCTCAGGATACTTCCCCTCCCCTCTGGAGCACTCCCTTGTGCACCCTCTTCTCAAGAAACCCACAGCTGATCCTTCTTGTCCGGCTAACTATCGCCCAATTCCCATTACTCCCTTTCTGGGCAAACTCCTGGAAAAGTTGGCCATCTCTCAGCCTAACCTTCATTCCAATTCTGTTGGCTGTCTCCATGACCACCAGTCTGGCTTTAGAGCTGCCAGAAGCATGGAAACTGCACTCCTGAACATCCGTGAAGATCTGCTCTCCAACCTTGACTCTAACATTCCCTCTGTCCTCATCCTCCTTGATCTCACTTCTGCCTTTGACACGGTCAATCATACCATCCTGCTCAACCGTCTCTGGGATAACCTGGGTATCACTGATCAGACTCTGACCTGGCTGACCTCTTTCCTCTCTGATCGGCCCTCCCAGGTCCAACTTGGGTCCTTCCTATCATCTATTTTCCTCTCTACCTGTGGTGTTCTCCAGGGGTCTAACCTCTCGTCCTGGCTTTTCAACCAATACCTGGCAACTCTCACCCACTGCATTGCCATTTTCTGCTCAAATTTCCAGTGCTACATAGACAACACTGAACTCATTTTCAGGCTGCCGTCGGCCACCTCATCTCCCTCATCTCTGATTGCCTAACTGACATTCAAGATTGGTGGGCTGCCAATGATCTTTGTCTGAATGCCAGCAAGACGGAGATCCTCCTCATTGGCATACCTTCACCATCCTTTCCCCTCACTCTCTGGCCGGCCTCCTTTGGCCCTCCTCCTACCCCCACCTGCGAGGCTAAGAACCTAGGCATCATCTTTGACTCCACACTTTCCTTCTCCGCCCACATCTCTGATGTCTCTAAAAAGTCAAACCTCCTACTGCACCTCCTCAGAGGTACTCTGCCTTTCCTCTCCTTCCACCAGAAGATCATGGTCTCCCAAGCTCTGATTCTCTCTAGGTTGGACTATTCTAACAGCCTCTTTCTAAATCTACCTGCCTCTACTCTCCGCTCTGGGCAACTAATCCAGAACAGGACTGCAAGACTTGTCCTTGGCCTCGTGCCCTGGGATTGCATCTCTCCAGCTCTGAAATCTCTCAATTGGCTCCCAGTGGATGCATGGATTTAATTTAAAACCCTCTGCATTGTTCACAAGGCTTTCTGGGGCCTGGGTCCAAAATACCTTCAGCTATCCCTCCGCAAATACCTCCCCTCTTGAGTTCTTTGCTCCTCTACCTTTAACTCACTCCGGAGCAGTCGTTTTTCAAAGAAACAAGCGGGGGATAGATCTCTGTCTTCAGCTCGGGCCTCCCTCTGGAACAGCCTCCCTGTCACTCTAAAACTTTAGGAGAACCATCTCCGGTTCCAGAAACACCTCAAGACTTTCCTCTTTGCTTCTGCCTTTGCTCCCCCGCTCCCCTGCTGATCAGTTCTTTCTTGGCACTGTGCACCTGGCCACGCTCTACCCTCCGGGCCCAGGTACCTGCTCACCCTGCCACCCTCCCGCACAGCCTCCGCGCCACCCCTTGCACTGGTGTCTGTATCTGTACCCATACAGCCCCCCCTTTTCTTCCTGCCCTTATCAGACCTATCCTGTCAATCTCTGCAACTGTGGGGTTTAGCATGGGGGGGAGGGGAATGATGAGGTCAAGAGGAAAGTCTTGAGGAACTTCTGGGATTTGAGGAGTTCCAGCTCAAGACAGAGAGGGAGTGGGAGGCTGTTCCAGAGGAGGGAACCAGCAGAGGAAAGAGATCGGCCACCAGCTCGCTGCTTAGAGAAGCACTTGACACGCAGAGAGTTGGAGCCAGCAGAGCGTAGAGATCTGGCGGCACAGTATTTGGTCAGACCAAGTTGTAGATAGCATGGTCCCCGGCCCTAGGCAGCCTTATGGATGATGAAGAGGGATTTGAATGCGATACTTGCAGCAAGCGGGAGCCAGTGGAGAGATTTTAGGGCTCGAGAGATTCGGTCCTTTGGCTTGAGGCTGAGGAGAAGTCTTGCTCTCCAACTCAGCCTAAACATCTCAACTCAGCGTTTCATCCTTCTGAGATCAATAAATGAGTACCAACACAGGTTGGGTGATATTGTATGTATATTTGTTCTACATAAAGCGCATAAGCGTAAGTTCTATATAATACACATCATTATCATTTAGCATTGGACGTCTGCTTGCATTCACAGTAATTTGGTAATATGGGCCTATACACACTGATATTAATGATACATATGGTGATCCATTCTTGTATGAAATGTATATCACCTTACAGTGATATGGTAACCATATTTTTTATAATGTACTTAGGAACAATGTTATGTGATGCCACTTCCTGTTTTGTGAAGGGGTGAAAGGTAGTGTTCCATCACTTCCTGTGATGTTATTTTGGGATGGGTCAAATTACATAATTTCATGTGATGTCATCACAGGTCAAGTGTCACATGATGTCACTTCCGCTGCCCCTGGCATTTTAGTGAAATGACGTCCCTGTGCCCCTGGCCTGCGTAGATTTAAATTGCTTCTGCGTAAAAATCGGTTGCCAGTGCTGAAAGTTGTTGGAAGTGAGACGGGTATCCCAAAAATAGAAAGAACATGCTGTATCCGGAAGCTATCGACTATGGAGGAAACCGCCAAAAATGTGTTTCCCTTAGGAAAAGGGGCCGCTATATATGTCGGTATTAAGAAGTTTTGTCAGCCATTACGATAGTATAAAAGACAACAGTTTTTGGCAGTTCTGTTTGAATTCTGAACATAATGCACTTTATATTGCTCTGTACTGTGTATGGAAGAATGTAGAAACTTTGCTGATGAATTAATAAGAGATTTGAATGGTTTTAATGTTTTAATGTTTGTTTTATGTGGAATTAAATCCAAATTGTTAGCATACTCCCATTCGTATTTGACTATGTGGAATGAACATGATTATGTAATACATATTTTAATGGATTGATTTTTGATTTTATGGATTTATATATAGGAATATTAGTGGCATGATGAATTGTATTTATATGTGTTATGCATTTTATATATGTGTAAACTTCAATACAAATTATTCACATGTTATTACACGGCCCGCGGTAGCGGGCGTGTAGTTATGGTTAAGTTGCTAAACCCATAGGAAGACCACATTTTCGGCGGCTTATAACTTCGCTTTCCCTGGAGGAATCCTGACCAAACAAGTGCAAAAAAAGTATATGGGCCGCTCTGAATTTTTTCGGCAAGATTGGGGAAGTTTCATGCCAGAAGGGGGAAAAGTTATAGAGGTGGCCCCAAAGAGTTTTCTTTTCCCCTAGACTGAATGGGGAAAAACTTTGTGCACGGCTACAGGCCGAACGGCTGGACGGATTTGCACCAAATTTGCGGCAGGACCGGGGGCTTGGGGCAGAAAGCGTGCTTTTGTGTCTTTGGTGGAAATCCGACCAGTACTTTTGTTGTGAAGAAAAGAAATGTACGTCTCAAAAAATGTGCGATATTTGGCTCAGCTCCGCAGACCAATTTCCCTGTTAGCTCTGCGGACAGTAGTCTCATTGGCTTGCAGTACGCTGTGTTGTTGGCGAACTTTGGACGCAGCCGGTGTTTGGCTGGAGGGAAGCGTGCTGTGCCTCAAAGTTTTGGGGAAACGCCGCCATGGTGTATCGGAGGAGAGTGTTGTGTTGTGTATGCCAAGCCGATACGGCCTTGTGCGCATGGCTGGGGCTCTTGTACGTAACAATATGCCTACTAAAGTTGGTCATACCAGGATCCGCTCCGGCGTCTCATTTCCCTGTTTGCTGCGTGGTCGGAAATTTGATTCCACTGCAGTGCGCAGTGATGTGATGTGCGTCATAAGTTTTCGATACCACCGGCATGTTGTATCCCAGGACAACGTGGCAGCGAAATGCTTGGAAAGGAAGAAGGAATGGAAAGCGTGGGGGAGTGATAAGTGCTTCATTTGATATATCTCATTAGAAGAAGACAGTGGTGTGCCAGTGGTATCCGTGCATACTACGCCAATTCGCGGTTACCTCAACAAGCAACAACCTTGTGTGGTGATTGCCGGCAGCCTTCGTTATGGCATGACAACTCCAGCGGTGATCTCTTTCTGTGATGAGTGGTGGCAGGCTGAATTGCAGAAGGGGAGTGCATTCTTCATGACATGAACATTTAAACATAGCGTGTACCTTGGTGTGTTGTGTGTGGTAAGTCCATAGCCCCTTCGATACATGGCTGAAGCCCTTGCATGGAAAAATATGCCCACTGGTTGCAACAGTATGTCCACTGGTTGCAAGTAGGTGTGACATTGTTGCTTTGTGTATGTGATTTGGCTGCGTTGCACACATTGTTGGTTGCATTGGTGTGGCGATTGTTAGAACATCCTACAGTTGTCAGTGTATGGGTGGAGATGCTGCAATGAGCAGTCCTGCAGTGTGTCCACTGGGTGCAGTGTTGGAATAAAGTCCATATAGAAGAGGGTACGGATAAACTGGTTCTTATATGTGCTTGGGTAGTCTGCATTGCGCAGATTACTAAGTGTTGTAGTGCACTCTTTAGTATTGCACTCTGCACGTAGTACAGTGTTGGGAGCAGAACAAATGTTGTGAAGGTTTTGTTGTTTGGTTGGCATTAATACAATGCTTTGTGAATGGAAGTGGGTAGCGGTGCCAAACACTGTGGTATGTTTCTGCATTATGGTAAGTGGAACATGTGTGTCTGCATCACTGCTTTATGGTGCAGCAGTTGGGTAGAAGTGCTGGTCCCTATGATGCCTTTGTAAATTCTGGCACATGGCTACATGTTCACCTGCATGCCTCTGTTATGTTGTGGTGGGTGCATGGCCAAAGGCTTTAGGCCATGCACCCAACAGTCTAGGCCTAGGTCTTCACCACACCCACCACAACATAATGAAGCAATGTAGTTGTAACTCTGCATGTTTTCGAAGGTGGGGACCTTTACACAATGGTTGTGGAGGACATTGTAGACTTGGTAGAACAGCAGAAGGGAGCTGCTATGCGTACATTAGCATATGGTGTAGGTCATAGCATGTGTTGCACATTAGGGAGTCACGTGTGACCATTTGCATTTGCTAGGGTTTGCCCTTTATAAGACCCTTCAAATGTTGTGTTGCATGCATGGCTGGAGCCCTTGCACCAACAAGTATGTCGACTGGTTGCAAGTAGATTTGCCCTTGTTGCTTTGTGTGTGTGTGTGGTTTGGCTACATTGCATACATTGCTGGTTCCATGGGTGTGGTGATTGTTAGAACATCTTACAGTTGTCGGTGCATGGCTGGAGATGCTGCAGTGAACAGTGCTTTAGCATGTCCAGTGGGTGCAGTGTTGGAATACTGTCCGTATGGATGGTGCTTGGGTAGTTTGCATTGAGCAGATTAGTAAGTGTTGTACTACACTCTGCACTATTGCTTGTATGCAGTTACTTCTTACAGTTGTGGCTGTATAGGTGGAGATGCTGCAGTGAGCAGTGGTGTAGCATTTCCACAGGTTGCAGTGTTGGATTATTGTCCATATAGAAGAGGGTATGGTTCAATTGGTTCTTATATGTGCTTCGGTAGTTTGCATTGTGCAGATTAGTAAGTGTTGTTGTGCACTATGCAGTATTGGTTCTATGCATTTACTAGAGTGTTGGGAGCAGGACCGTTGATGTCAAGAATTTGTTGTTTGGTTGGCAGTAATAGAATGCTCTGTGAATGGAAGTGGGTAGGGGTGCCAACCAGTGTGGTATGTGTGTGGATTATGGTAACTGGAACATGTTTGCATACATCTCTGTATTATGGGGCAGTGGTTGGGTAGAAGTACCAGAGCCTATGTTGCCTTTGTGAATTCTGGAACCTGGCTACATGTTTGCCTGCATGGCTCTGTTATGTTGTGGTGGGTGTGGCCAAGGCCTAGACTGTTGGGTGCATGGCCAAAGGCTGTAGGACGTAGGCCATGCGTCCAACAACCACAGCCACCACAACACAATGCAGGCATGCAGTTGTAACTCTGCATGTATTTGAAGTTGGTGACTTTTACACAATGGTTGTGGAGGACATTGTAGACTTGGTAGAACGGCAGAAGTGAGCTGCCATGCGTAGATTAGCATATGGTGTAGAGCATTGCACCTGTTTTACAATAGGGAGCCACATGTGACCATTTGCGTTTGCTGTGGTTAGGCCCTTATAAAACCCTTGCTTTAGGAAGTGCTGTAAGATATTGTGACATGAAAGGAAGTGCTCAGCACCACACATGTAAAATATGGCCAATGTACACAAGCACCTACATACCGTTCAGCACACCCAACGCAACGTTTTCAGCCATGCATGCAAACATGTGGCGAGGGTGAAAGTTGGCAGGCTTAATTGCAGATGTGGAGTGAATTTCACATGACATGAGCATTTAAACATAAGGTGCACTATGGTGTGTTCTCTGTGGTGAGGGCCTAGCGCCTTGGATCCATGGCAGGGGTAGAAAGGGAAGAAGGACTGTCCCTGCTTTACTGGGGTGCAGTCCTCACTGTACCTGAGAAAGCGCACATGCCACATCCTGCCCTTTTAAGCATGGTGACCATGGAAATGGAACTGTGTGAATTAGCCAATCAGGTGTTGAGGGTGTGCCTCACAGGAAGGGCTGGCACAATTTTTCCCCTTCAGTCTGTGCAGTGAGGGTGCCAGGCAGCGATGGAGAGGCGCAGGGTCCTAATAGTGGGTGATACCTTTGTGCAAGATCTGTACATGTATGCTGCGCAAAGAGGCATGGCTGCTAATTATCCGTTGGAAGGAGTGGAGGCTTTTTGGGGCACTGCTTATGAGGGCAGTTTCGGCAGTGTGGTTGACCTTTGCAGATGTGTGGCCTTTGTCGGTACTGTTAATGTTGTCGTACTGCATTATGGAGCTGTACATATGGGGTACATGTCGTGTGGACGTTTGCTCCATCTCCTAAAGAAGTTGATGGAAGAAGTGATGCAGATTTTTCCCACTGCCAAAGTAGTTTTCTCAAGCATTCCACCAAGTGGAGCACGGGACTGTTACGCTCTCCTGGTGTCTGCGGAGGCATTGGGGCACGGTTGCAGCCCTCCCAGGGTGAGGTCGCTCGGGTCCGACTTCACCCTCTGCGCTTATGTTGTGACTGGTGGTAATAGGTGATGCTGCTCAGGACTGCTCCTGCATGGAGAATAGGGGGCATGAGTATGCCAGCTTGTGCGCCTGATCCCCTTCCAGACCCCTTCTCCCAAACCGTGGTACCCGTGGGATGCGCTGCCCCTGGAAATCTCACCTGTTGATTCGTTTTGGCGAGCATTCCATCCTGCTGCTTCTGGCAGGGGCGCTTGTATGATCTGGACTGAGTTCCTTTACTGGTCCCTTGCACGTGGTAGTTCAGTTCTGCTGCGACTAAGCCACTATACTTCAGATAAGTGTTCCTGTTTGCTTTTGTCTTTCCTTGTCTGTTTTTGTTGTATTGTACATTTTTTTGTCTTGTATTGCTGTCCGTTCCACTTTTGATGTTTACTCTTTTGCTTTCTTCCCTTGCAGGTGATGTTGCCGGCCCGTCAGAAGCTGCAGAGCTCGAGGCGACAGCCAGAGGGAATGAGGAACGAAGCTGCAGCGGTACAGTAGCTGGTAAATTGTTAACTAGGGGGTACGCGGGGTTCAAATGCGGCACGCCATAGGACGGATGTTCTAACCTTGTCTTTCTTCTTCTTCACAGGGTCTGAGTTTGTGGATGTGGAGTGCGGTGCTGTGGCATCGGGATCAAGATCACTAGATGTCAGGAGATGAGTTTGCAGATGAAGCGATGAAGCACCGGTTTCCTGGAGGTGAGTATGCAGGAGAACGCCTGGTTTCAAAGGTAAGTGAACTGGTCCAAGCAGCAGTGAGCGTCACGTTGCACGCGAGTGCACAGTAATGCGAAGCACCGGCCTTAAGGATGGAGCAGCTTATATAGCTGAGCTTCTGAAGCCACGTCTACCAGGTTCAGCTTGCCTGCCACACCCTGCCAAAACCAATGAGTCAGCACATGAAGACCAGGCCTAGGGAGCCACACCTGATGAGTCAGCACATGAGGATGTTCTCTAGAATAAAGACGTTCAACTCCTGGAAAGTTCTTGTAAAATAAAAGCACTCCTGCACTGAAATAAAGTAAAAGCACTCCTGCACTGAAATAAAGTGTTCCTGCTCACATCTCTATATGAGCCTGGCGCCAAAGGCGCCAGGACTGAGTCCAACCAGGGCCCCTGTGTTTATAGGTCCCAAAGGGACATAAGTGAGTCAAGTGACCCATTTCCCCCATCACTAGATGGTGTGGTTTTTGTGTTCTGGGGCCTGTGGCCATGACAGGGACCATGCCAGTGTAATTTATCCCCAGCCAGAGGTCGGAAGGTGTTTCATTAACAGAAGCAAATGTCAATTTATGTCCACTGTTGGGATGTTCTCCACCGACTATGACATCATTAATGAGCTAAATTTGCACTGGTTCCATGCAAATGGCATTTTTCTGACCAACATTGGCAATGTTGGTTTGTTTTACGCTGTGGAAAAGTCTTGAAGAGAATCCTGTAACAATATAAGGAGGCAACCAAAAGAGAAACTCAAATAAAGAGCAAAAAAAAAAAATAATCTTTGTAAGGATGTTAAAAAAAAAAATCTTTTCTAAGGGAACAATAAAGACCCAATCCCCTAACCTGTTTCATAACTCTGCGATTCGGCTGTAGTTTCAGGATTAAACGTGCCACACCTGCCCCTTTTCAGGAAGGTAACTTGTTGTTATGCATACAAAGTGTGTATAATATCATACAATGTGGTATTGTATGATATGCCATTTGTACTACGCATATACAAGTTTTTGAAGGTGCGCCGAGGCAAGTGCAGGGGAATAGAGGGGAGACAGAGGCAACAAACCTACTAGGCCAGGTGTCACTCAGATCGCCCAAGTGCATGGGGAGGGGGAGGAGAAAGTGCAGTACATAAGGAGAAGAAACAATGACAACAAGTAAAAATATGGCCCGATGGTGGCAAGTGCAAGGATAAGTGCAGACATCAGGTGGTGGCGGAACTGTTAGAAATACAGAAAACAGTCCCCAAGTGTGGGGTTTGCCAGAAAGGCAGTGCAGGGGTGCTACTGGAGGAGGGAGGTGCCCTGGGCCCGAGATCAGAGGGTGGCCAGCTAACCAGTGCAGACCCAGTTTCAGCCAGGAAGTCAGCAGGGGATAGGAGGAGAAAAAGCAGAGACAAAGAGAAAGGTTTTGAGGGGGTTCCGTAACCGGCGATGGTTCTCGTCACATTTTAGGACTGCAGGGAGGCTGTTGCAGAGGGAGCCCCCAGCCGAAGAAAGAGATCTACCACCAACTGATTGCTTCCTGAAGCGAGCGACCCTGAGGGAGTTTGGAGGCGGATGAGTTCGAGCACAGAGAAATTTAGGAAGTGAGAGAGGTATTGAGGCCCCAGGGCCCAGAAGGCCTTGTGCATAATGCAGCCCGTTTTGACCTTATTATTTGCTGCTACTGGGAGCCAATGCAGACATTTCAGTCCCAGGGAGATACGATCCCTGGGCTTGAGGCCAAGCACAAGGCTAGCAATCTTCTTCTGGATAAGTTGCAGAGGGCAGAGAGTACAAGCAGACAGATTTAGAACAATGCTGTTGCAATAGTCTAACCTAGAGTGATCCACAGCTGTGGGGACAGTAAGCTTTTTGGGCGTTACTTTAGGTTGGTAACATGCATTCAGTGCTGGTTTTGGTGGCATATTTTTACGATTTATGTAGGAGATGCGTTAGTGGGGAAACAAATTTGTAGTATTGTCGGAAGGAAAGAAGAGAGTTCCTATTTCAATATTACAATGGGTGATACGGGTAAACGGAAACGTTGCAAGCATATACAATTGAAGTGCCACTTGACGATAGTGGATGGGAGAAAAAAACAGTAACCTTTTTAAGAATTTAATGGACACTCACTGGCAGATACCGTGCGCAAAGGCACTTATGACAGAGTTGTAAAGATACTGCAGAAACAGTTTTCATACCTCCACTTTGTGGTTATGGGTGCTCATGTGGATGAATGTTGACGCACAATCTTGGATTCTTTTACTGAACTTTCTACTGGACGTGCTTTCCAATGACATGACACTTGGAGGCTCAATGTGCAATGGTACATATGCAGTGTTTTACAGAAGTAACAGTGTTAGATGCTAATGTCTTGGATGCCACTGGTGGATGCGTGTGTGACTATTTAGCAGTACCCTATGAGGTAGTGATGGAGAGAAAATAGTGGAAAGTGAAGAAGGACTGCTCCTGCTTTACTGGGGCGTGGCCCTCGCGGTACTTGGGGAAGTGCACGTGTCACATTCTGCGCTTCTCACCATGCTGGCCAATGGAAATGGGACTGTGTGAATTGTCCAATCAGGTGCTCTGGTTGTGTGTTACAGGAAAGTGCAGCAACATTTTTTCCACTACTCTGTGTAGGGAGGGTGGCAGGCAGAGATGGAGAGACACACTGTTTTGATAGTCAGTGATGCCTTTGTGGAAGATTTGTTCCAGTATGCTGTCGAAAAAGGCTTTTTGGCAATTTCGATTTGGAGGGAGTGGAGGCTTTGTGGTGCTGTGGTGATGTGTGCAGTATCGGCAGTCTGCTTGCAGAATGTCGACGAGCGGCCACTTTCGCAACTATATATGGTGTGGTTGTGCACTATGGAGCGTTGCATTTGGGTTCCATGCATTGTTCCCGTGTCTACCGTCAACTGAAGAAGTTGATGAAAGTAGTGAAGCACATTTTCCCACTGCCAAGGTGCTTTTCTCATGTATACCACCGATAATAGTATGGGGCTATTCTATTGATTGTTGTCGCCAGCCAGAGGTTGGGAGGGGACTCATCAACAGACGCATGTGTGACTTCTTGAGTGCTGCTGGGATGTTCCCCTTTGAGAATGCCAACATTAGTTCTCAATGTATACACCTTTTCAAAGCAAATGGCATTTCTTTGTCGACCACTGGCAATGATATTTTGTTTTACAATCTACAGGCTGCATTGAAGACCCTATTGTAAGACTCTGAGCAGACCTACAAAACAAAAAAATACTTACAAAAACTGCAAAAAAAGGTGTTTCTATGGAAACACCTTTAAAAAACCCCAAAAAGACTCTTTTCAGAGCTGCCACTACTAACAAAGTCCCCTACCCTGATTGAAATGTATTTCCCCACTCCCCTGCGCACACAGCACGAAAAGTCAGCAGACATTGGGATAGTTGCAGAGTTGCAGATGTCACATATGCCCCTTTTGCAGATGGCAAGCCATAGAAATGGGCCTGGGAAGGCTACAGGATTGGTCAATAAGGTTTCTGGGTGTGGTTTGTATGCACAGACTGTGGTACACAGTGTATTTGTTGACAGAAATGCAGTGGGTGCGGTAATGAGTGTGTGTTTCATGAGCCACAGCGTACAGTTTTTGGGGGAGTTCTAAATACATTGATTGAAAGTGAATGGAAAACACTGTTCAGTGGCTGCTCATTTTGGATTCTATCATGTGGATGTGTACTGCTATGTAGTACCACCTACAATGAAGTGACTGATTTTGGTTTGTCTGTGTGAGACTTTGGTGACACGCGATCATGCCGACATTATTGTTCTTCATTGTGGAGGGAAAATTGCACAACATGTTACACAAGTTTCAGTGCCGTTTGTGATGAAGGAGACACTTGCCTAGGTCATGCGTCTGTTTCCGATGTGGCTGCGTTATTTTTCATTTGGTCTGCAAATGGAGAAAGCACTGTACATTGTGAAGAAGTCTATTTGTGCCTTTTTTACGACATGTGCCAATGGCGTACCTCAGAAATGTGAATATGACGTCTCACAACATGAAGAGTTCTTCCCATCAATAACGTTCCTCTTACTATCCCTGACATCCTGATTTCTGCACGCCCTATCCAAGTTGCCTTGCTGCCCTTCTTGAAAGTACAGGAAGGATTTGTGTAGTAAGTGTTGCGCACTTAAACTCTTCAAAACGCACTGCAACACGTAAAGAAACCTCTTTCCACAGCGAGCCCTTTCTACCCGATTCCACTACAGTGTTTTCCACAGAGCCACACCTCCCATTATTTAGTGGACATTCTATGGAGCGTATATGGTGCGCGGCGCCCTGCATCCATTCATTGGCAATTCCATTGTTCAACTCTGAAAGGAGCTTTCTTTATTTAACTTATTTCCTTTTCCAGTTCAGTTCTATTTATTTTGGTCTTGTAACACATGCTACACAAGGAACAGAAGGCAAGGGCCGGTATGGAAGGGGCAACATCTGTAGGGATAACATAGTGGATGTGTAGAGAGTTGGAAATGTTGGGTGGCCCTCACCTAAATAGGCGTCAGTCATTGTCATGCTCCCGGACGGACCCTTCCCTAGCACTTCCAAGTAGCTTCCCTCTGTAGAGTAGCACGTCGCAGTACATGCACAATGCAATGCCCTTTGCCGGGTAAGGGTCTGTAGCACAGCATATAGTCTGCAAGGATGTTTTAAAGCTCCGCTGCCCTACAGGAGTGCCCATGTTGTTGGCCGCAGGAGATGTGGAAAATGCTGTACATGAAATAACCATATTACATTGTTGTAAGGGCAGTACCCTGCCCACTGGTCCCTTGTGCTTCCATTTCAGTTCTCTTCGCATGTAGTACGCACACTTCATGGTACGGCATTAGCTGCAGGACTAGCATTCACAGAGATGAATAAATTCTGAAATACAAGAATGCTTCCAACACCGAGAAACACAGCTTCATTACGTGAAGCAGGAAGATAATTATTCAGCAAGACCCATGCGGCTACAGTACTTTTCTAACCACCACTGACATTCTTTGCGCTTCCGAAGAATCTGCGGTTTGCTTACTTCTCTTTACATGCACTAGTTTGTGCGTGACCAGGCAGCACCAGCTTTGTCATTTTGCAGACTCACTACAAAATGTCATACCTGCAGTTAAATGTTTTCTTCAACTCTACGACCAGCAGGCGAACCCTTGACACTTCCCCTCACAGTGCTCAGTGCAGAGACGGTGTATCTGTTTCATGGGTCATGGAAAAGCAAGCAGCACATCAATCAAATGAATACGACATTTAACATGCCCACTGTACACTGGAGGTTGCTGTTCCTTGTTTTCCAGTGGGCCTCATACAGCCAGGCGTGCTGCAGCCATACATTGGTAGGTTTGCATAGCAACCCATGTAGTCGCCAGGACTACTTCAAATGCGGTAGCCTGCCATATGAATCCGTAGGGCTGGCGACAGGGGCGGTGTTACCAGCACACAACGGATGCCCTACGCATGCGCATAGCTGTAAAACGGATACAGGTGCGCTCACACAACTAATTAAAAGTGCACTAGAAGATGCGTCCATGCGGCCAGTACTGGAGTCCTACGGATACCTGCAGTGTGATTGCACATATGCCGGCCAGATGCAGTCTCCATAGGAAACCTCCATATTGCTTACCTGCAGTCATCTCGGACAGTACTGTGCGGCACAGATTCACCATGCAATTTTAACACAAAAAGAAAAACCACTTACACACTCACCAACACTTAACATGTACACCTTTAATTTCTAAGATACACCGACACTATTAGGAAAGGAAAGGGGTAACACAAATGGATACATAAGTTGCTAGGTTGTTCTTGGGGCAACTGAAGCATAACATCCCTTTACCAATGTTTTTTCACTGAATTTGATAGGTTTTTAGTAGGGCCCTGTAACCAGACCCTTCCTTTAGCATAGTTTTTTCAGTAAAGGGGATAGGTTTGTAGTAGCGCAATTTAACCATAACGACCCTTTAACAATGTTTTTTGTTGTTAAGGTGTGTTTGTATGTTCGGGTTGGCTCCAACTCCATAACAGTTGGTGGGCTGACATTTTGGCCCAAGGTCGGCATACCAGTGTGGGGTTTACTGGTGATAGTGAAATTTGACCAACCCTACTCATTCGCCCTGCACAGGTTGGGGTCTGGCCCTGTCCTACTAGTATAAGCGATTTTGGGAGATTGACAGTTTTGAGATTGTTTGCTCCAACCCCACAACAGTTGGTGGGATGAAATTTTGGCCCGAGGTCAACACATCAGTCTGGGCTATACTGGCGATGGTGAAATCTGACCAACCCCACCCATTCGCACTGCACAGGGGCGGGGCGGGTTCCAACTATGCGCTATCACTATAGGTGATTTTGGGAGATTGACAATTTTGTGATTTTTCAAAAATAGGAGACAATAAAACATACACAAGGCTATAGCAGACTCCCACTTGCATGTTAGCTATAGACCTGGGCAACCCTGGGTGGTACCACTAGATAATAATACATTTAATAAAATGCTCAAAACCACACTCAATACTGCAAACCACTTAAGGTCCACTTCAGAGCGGTTTAGCCACACCACTCCCTTCAGAGCAATGTACGCGTGCTTGCACCTGCCCGCACGCCGCCTTTTCTGTTATCAGTGAATCAGTGCATCATCTTAACACATCCCTATTGGAAAAAATCCCAATGAAAAATAAAATGAAAAGAGGAGTATTCCACAAAGATTGGCCTCATTTTTTTTTTCTAATAGGGTCTATCTTCATTGAAAACATTTTACATAAAAATTACACAAGCAAGATTAAACTAAGATGTATTTTCCAGGCACAAATAAATGATATTCCCGGCTTCTTCCTTCACTCGTGACGAATACGATAAATACAGTCAACTGTGTGTCACGAGGGCCTACATGACACCGTACATCACACCAAAAACCCTTTAGCAATTTACTTTTCCCCCATTTTCAACTTTGTGTAGTATTCGTTTTGTTCTCACCTTTGCTCTCTCTTTTTCTAGCACTTTCAGCTTTTTGCCATTATGGTCCTCATTCCCAGTTTGGACGAATCAGCTGCCAACATTAGGTGCCACCTCTTATTTTGGTGTGAAGTCATGAGTGGGGTGGCAGTGGTGGTATGTCCCATCTGCTGTCCCTACTCGCCCTATTGAGATTTTGGACGATTTACCTCCGGGCACCCTAACTAGTCAATATCATTGCTCCTTTTTTTCTGGGGGAAAAACGTGCAAGTTTTTGTTGTTTTACCTCCAAGTTGCCTCCACCTCTCAACTTGTAATATAGTGGTACTAAATCTGTTACCTCAATTTTTATCATAAAAGACATACTTGTAATGAGCGACAATATCTTCCCTTTCATCTCCGTGACTCCTTTTTTGTGCCATGGGTTTTAAAATGTTTATATGTCTGCCTTCCTTCGTGTACCCCCTTTCTTGCTATGACTGCATTCTTCTACTTCGGCTCCTTGTCTCTTCTTTCATGCTCTTATCTTTCTTTCTTTGTGCCTTTCCGTGTTTTTAACTCTATGCTTGGTCCCTTACTGCCCTCTTTCTTTTCCCCTGTTACTTAATTTACTTTCTCGCAGTCAGAGATACAATAAAACAAATAAATAAATAAGACACGCGCTGGCTGCTGGGACTGCTAGGCAGCCATGTGATTCCGCAATACAGCTGCAATAAGCTATTACAGTGTGATTGCGAAATGATTTTCTTATTACAAGTGAGGTGTCGCATAACGATTCACCTGTAATAAGATTTGTTGATCACTTATTTTATTTTGGGTGTTTGTGAGCGTGAACTTGCCTTCAGGAAGCAGTACTGTTCATCAGTAGGCGTTACAGGCAATGAAAAGATGCTTACTGTGGGAGCCGCCCTTACACCATAGCATGTATTACGCCGTGGCATTTTGCACGCGGGCAATGGTTACCATTTGCAGTTAGAGGGAAACATGCAGCGATGCTGAAAGGTGGAAGGGAGTGGAATGGGGGCAGGCTGGGGAGGTTGCTCATCAGGAGTGATACCTGCCTGGCTGTGTTTTGGGTAGTGTTTCCTAGAGGGTGTGAAGTAGGTGCTCCTTGAAGAGGAGAATCTAGATATCTTTTCAGAATTGCTTGAGGGTGGGGGGCGAGTGTGATGTTGATGGGTCTGAGGGTCCAAATTGTGGGGTCGTAGAGACAGAATGCTCGTTTCGTGAAGATATGGGAAAAAACTTGCAGGCGTTTTTAAAGTGACTGGACGGCAAGTACTGTAGAAACAATTATGAAAGTAATCATTTATTTTGTCTTTCGGGTACTCTGAGTAATAGAGAAAGTTACTCAAAATCCTTACATGGGATCTCTCACTTTATACTTCCCTGTGCGGCGGATTTAGAAGGGTAGGATATACTTTGAGGAAAAAAATCTTTGGGGTGAAAAGATGCAAGATTTAACAAAACTGTACTAAGCAGTGCATGGTTTGCCTAAAAAGGATAGGGTGCTGCACCCTCCATAGAGTTATATGCAGATCATTCAGCACCGAAGTGCAGTTCTTGGGTCTCCCTTAGAGTTTGATGTAACTTTTCCCAAAGTGGTCAATAACCTTCTCTCAACCTTTTAGCTACAACTGTGGATCTCTGAGTAGTGGTTTCAGTAATTGCATCTTCATGACTTTGCTTTAAAACAGGGAGAACAACTGTTTCTGCTCTTGATACCCAATGCTTGACTCCATAAATCCACACTGGCACTCCATCAAGCTAGTAAGAGATGAGGATATCTGGTGCTTGGTAACCTGTGGTTCCATGTATCCGTTGCATGATACCCCACCAGTTGACAGTCATGCTCGCCTCAACACCTTCAGATGAATCAGATCACCACCAGTTGTATGAGTCTCTATATTGTGATTTGGGGGTTAGTATAGAACCTGATTGTTCATGTGTGTATATACCTTTGACAGAAAGGTTGTGTATGATGCCAGACTCCATATTGTCTTACCCTGATAAGGTTACCAAACATTGGGAGATGACTAGCTGGAGACGAGGATGATGTGCGACACTGCATGCTTGAGAAGGGAGAGTGTGCCCAGCCTCTCCATAGGATGGCAGTCAGTCAGATGGGTGAAGCCTGTTCCATTTTACTGGTAGAATGACTGCATATGCATTATAGAAGCATCAGTCTAGCAGTGGGTAGCAGAGAGTCTGAGGGCACCGCTTAACTACTCATATAAATAACTGAGTTTATCATTTTTGTACCGTACACACTAGGTGTCCAAGGCAGCTGGGTGTTAATCCATTTGAAAGATGACAGATTGTGGGCACAGGTGGCTGAACGCTGCCCCTCACAAAGACTAATCCTGTACCCACACTCCATCTGACTGATTCTTGGACCCCTCTCTGTCTCACACAAATGCATAGTAAAAGATGAAGAACACATGTCTTGCTACAGCAGGCAAAATAATAATTAATATTCCATATGCAAGGTTTTGACACAGGTGGTTTAGGGCAACCTGTTTGCCCTTCAACATCAGGGTCCACATTTTTCCAAATAAATCTTGTTTCCTGGTGCCTTGGTGACTTCATGGATTCCGTGTTCACGCGACCTTGAGAGGATGTCCTTTGCTCAGAGGCGCGGCATGGTCTGTGGAGGTGGAGGTAGGTGCGAGCACGCCAGCTTTTTTAGGGTCTCTGGTAGAGATAGAGAACCCCCAAGTCGTGTAGCTTCTTCCACAGGTCGCGCTCCAGCAGGAAGTCGTGGTTGATGTAGAAACCCACTGGCTTTTTCTCCTCCTCGTAGTAGTGGTCTGAATAGGCCTCGAAGTTGTCGGTCATAAACCCGTATGCGCTCACCTGGTGGAGAGAGGACAGGAGGGGAGGGTGAGGGCAGCAGAAAAGGAACGGCAAAACTGAACTATAGAGGTAGTGAAAAACGCGTGCGGGCAAGTCCATCACCCCAGGAGAAATGACTCCCCCCACCCACTGGAGCACTGAAAGTGTGAGTGTCTTGGGACGGCCTGTTTTTACCAGGTGTTTCTAATCCAAGTGTAGCTCTGTACTCCACATAGGGAGGCTGCGAACTCAGAATTGTGTAGAGCTTTCTAAAATGTTGCAAACTAATAATGGGATCCAGAATTTGTGAGGTTAATAGTTATCTAATGGCCAAAAACTGCTCTAACATTTGTCAGAAAGTAGAACATTTTGGATAGACCCACGTTTTAATTATTTGTACCAGACCCAGTTTCTGGAAATAAGTTTGAATTCCATATCTATAGTAGACAAATAGTCTGGGTTGAATGTAGCCATTGTATAAAGTCCCATTGTAAGACATGTTATAATGTGCCTGCCACTGGCAGCACCCGGCGTGCAGATGTTCTGTTCTGGAGTCCAGATCACACCTTGCATAGAGTCTTGCATAGCACACCTTTTCCCCGGTTTCCTGGAACCGCAGCATCTGTAAGAGGTGGGGTAGGGAACTAGAACAGGAGCGGGGCAGGGATGCTTTGTGGAAGTGCTGATGTGTGCAGATTTGAAAACATAAGGCTCTCTGTAGTTTGTACGTGTTAGATATTTTGTGACTAGTCTAGAGCAGTGGTTAAGGTGGGCTCCAGGTTGCTTGGCTACATTTTTTGTGTGGTGGTTTATGGTGTCTGTCAGAATTCTGTTCAAGGAGTGTGGAGAAATGTCTTGGTGTATTTGTGGCGGGTTTGTGGCGTTTTAGAGAATTTTACAGCGGACATTTGTCTTTGGATGGTGTATGTTTCTTCATGTAACGAGAGTTGTTTTGCTGGTGAAGTTGCGTATCGAGATGTGTTGTTAGGCGTGGAGAGGCTATGTCAGGTGACACTATGCTATGGCACAAATTCAGGGCCCCAGATTTCTGGCCAGTTTCCTGAGACCCCCTGTCTGACTGCCCACTGACATCTCTAAGATATCGCCACTCGCTCCTACATGGGATTATAGTACAATGTAGCTGGATATACACCAAGAGTACCAACTGACAAGGCCTATCACACATCGCATCACATTACAGCATTAGGCATGTACCATCAAAATATGCAGTTTGTATTTAAAACCCATCCTGTTTTTAGCAATGTCACTGACTGAGTCGGCATTACATTTCTCTATTGGCTGCTAATTCGACACTAGCCATAACCCATGGCAGGAGGCACAATACAAATGCAAGATAACATAACATAACTAGATCCCAAAAACATTCATTTCAGACAATGTGAATGGGGCACCGCACAAGTAACTTTGACACCCACTCACCCAAAGTCTCTGAAGGAAGGCTGTCCCCTCACATTGGATGCTTTAACTCCCACGGCCACCACCAAACACATACACAATGTTTCTGGCTAGTTGCGCCCCTGCCTGGCCATCCTTGTTATTTCAATCACACATGCCATCATGCACAACACTACATAACTTCACATTATGATTTCAATTAAAGTTGCTTCCGAATTCCGTATCAATGCTTTTAATAAGGTTATCCACACGTGTCCAACATGGAGCTCAGAAGAATTTATCAAAAGCATCAGAAGCTACTTTAAAGTAAATTATAATGTGCCCCAGGCAGTGGTGCAGCGGGGGCTCCCGCAGTGCCCGCGTTGCCGGAGGCCCTGCTACCAAATGTCCTTAATTGTAGTGTGGGGGTGACTTCAAAAAGAAATATTTTCTTGTTGAAGTCCTCATAATTCATAAAGACATTGGGCCTCATTCCGACTTTGGAGGTAACCACGCCGATATTTGCGGCATGGCTGCCTCCAAAATCGTTCCGACTCCGCCCTGGTGAATGGAGTAATTACCGGTCCATTCCAAGGTTGGAGGGACCGGTCATTCCCCATTCACCAGGGCCCTTCCCCATTCCCATTTGAGCCCCCATAGGACTCAATGGGAATAGGGAAGGCGCTAATAACGATACCGTAAATTACGGTACCGTTATTAGCACTAAAGTCCCTTTGCGGGTCCCGTCCTTAATGCCTGCTAAAAGCAGGCGTTAAGGAAGGACCCGCAAAGGGAACTCGTAGTAGGGCGGTAAGGGTTTAACGGCACCGGTCTCGTTACCGGTGACCGTTAACCCTTACCACCCTACTCGGAATGAGGCCCATTATTTCCGTTACGAGACCGTAACGGAAATAATTTCTTTATGAAAGCAGAGTGACTTCAAAAAGAAAATATTTATTTCTGATTTGATAGGGGTCTCCCCACCCCGTGACATGAGGCCTCCGTGTCATGGGATGGGGGAGAGGGAGAGCCCTATGAATTCAAAAAGAAATAGTTTTAGTCCCTTAATGGAACTCATTTTTTATGATGTCAGTGTGACTTCAAAAATAAACTATTTCTTTTTGAAGTTATAGGGCTTCCCCCAACCCCATGACACGGAGGCCTCGTGTCACGGGGTGGGGAGACCCCTATCAAATCAGAAAGACATATTTTCTTTTTGGCAAGCGTGCCTGCTGCAGGGAGCTGGAGGCCTCCCTCATGCACCAACGGATTCAAAAGGTAAGAACATTTATTTTGTTCAAATGTATGTGCGTGCATGTAAGTGTGTGTGTGCCTATATATATATACTGTTCTGTGTGTGGTGTATGGGTGGCTGCCTGGGTGTGCATGTGTGTGTATGGTGAAAGGATGCACATGTAAATGTATGGGTGTGCATGTAAGTGTGTGTGTGCCTATATATATATATACTGTTCTGTGTGTGGTGTATGGGTGGCTGCCTGGGTGTGCATGTGTGTGTATGGTGAAAGGATGCACATGTAAATGTATGGGTGTGCATGTAAGTGTGTGTGTGCCTATATATATATACTGTTCTGTGTGTGGTGTATGGGTGGCTGCCTGGGTGTGCATGTGTGTGTATGGTGAAAGGATGCACATGTAAATGTATGGGTGTGCATGTAAGTGTGTGTGTGCCTATATATATATATACTGTTCTGTGTGTGGTGTATGGGTGGCTGCCTGGGTGTGCATGTGTGTGTATGGTGAAAGGATGCACATGTAAATGTATGGGTGTGCATGTAAGTGTGTGTGTGCCGATATATATATATACTGTTCTGTGTGTGGTGTATGGGTGGCTGCCTGGGTGTGCATGTGTGTGTATGGTGAAAGGATGCACATGTAAATGTATGGGTGTGCTTGTGTTTAATGCCTGTGGGCATATTTTCTTACATTATCATTAATGGCATTATGTGCAAAGCAAATATGAGTATGTTCTTATCTGTGAATACTGGCATATATTGGTGCAGCCAGTATGGAACTATATGGGCACAGCCAGAGTGAACATTTTTTTATACTTGTACACATCAAGGGCAAAGGCATCATGAAAATATGTTGAAGAAATGTTCCTGTAAACGTTGGTAACTTGCATATTTGGGATTTTTTTCATTAGTTACCCTACCAAACCAATTGCAAACTGTTTGCCTTTCTACCCAATTTTTCAAAATGTGTGCTGTATAATGCCCCATTTTAACCCATTATTTAAACAAAATAATTGCGGAGCGAACCACCCTGCACACTACATCATTGTTTCAGACTCCCTCCCTATGCTCGCTCACTAAGACATATTTGAAATATTTACACCCCTGCACTTATAAAATTCACCAGCTGCCACTGCCGTTTCTTACTGTGTCACTGTATATTTTTCTGAGCATCTGTCATAAAATAAACATAATAATTGTTATTGCTTTGAGTGGCATTTTGGTGCAACCAGTCTAAGTATGTCTTAATGTGGCATGGCATTACGTGTCTAGCCTGGTCAACATTGTGCAGCCATTGGGACATGATTTCATTGTGGCATTTTTAATAGCAAAGCATACAATTAATTAAAGTTTTAATGTTCCTGTGCACTGTTGGTGACTTGCATGTATTGGATTTTTGGATTGGTGTTACCCTACAAAACAATTGCAAACGTGGCTTTTTAGGCACATTTTCTTAGAAAGTGTGCTGTTTAGTGCATTAAAACACATATGTATATCTTTCTCCCAGTGCAGTGTGCCCATGCATGATCGTGTGTATTGCACAAGCATGGTAGTCTGGGCTGGCCCAGAGTGTGGCATGACCTGTGATTTGTTGCCAAGCTTTGGTGGAGGGGCTCCCGCAGCATGTCTCGCTGGGGGACCCCCAAAGTTTGTCCTATGCCCCAGGCCAACTCTTTAAAAAAGCCAGTGGGGGTCATTCCGAGTTGGGCGGTAAGGGATACCGGGCACCGTTAAGGAGACCGGTGACGGTAATCCCTTACCGCCCAATTCCGAGGTCCCTTAGCAGGAACCGTAAAGGACGTGTGGTCTGACCACACGTCCCTTACGGGTCCCGCTAAGGGACCAGGGCTCTAATAACGGGCTTGCTAGTCGCGAGCCCGTTATTAGCGCCCTCCCCATTCCCATTGAGCCCTATGGGAGCTCAAATGGGAATGGGGAATGGTTTGTTCAATTGGGACTTACCGGTCCCTCCAGGGTCGGAATGCACCGGTAAATCCCCATTGAACAAGACCAGTGCCGGACCCGGTATTGGAGGCAGCCATGGCACAAATAGCGCCATGGCTACCTCCAATCTCGGAATGAGGCCCAGTGTCTTGACTTGCACATAAATGCTATTACACCCACACACAACTGTATGGAAGTGTAATTACATATTTACGTTTATCGTGCAAGATGCTTGCTCTCCACAGCAAGCACATCCAAATTTGGATGTTTTTTTTAAAAAGTGCCCCAGCTCGTGTGTGTCAATCAGGTATCAAAGCACACTCATTCAGACCTAATATTAAAATCATAATGTGCACCCAGGCGACCAAGTTCTTTAAACAAGTGTCTTGACTTACGTGTACCTTAGTAATGCAATTACACTGAGCAATCACATTAGCGTCATGGGAGCGCTGCCAGGCCACTGGCCTAACGTCTCTGCTTAAACCAAGCAGGCACATACAAACGCTGTACGATGAAATATGTAGCAATAGAATACCTTTAATCACTTATTTATTTATTTGTGTACTCTTACCTCTGCTGCTGGCACTTGTCTTGCTCCACAGACACCAATAATCTAACCAAGGCTTAAGCAGCACTGTGGGGTTAGGCCAGTGAGGCAGCCCGTGTCGATTCGTCTGCAGTGGGATATTCTCACCTCCAACTCCCTATGACATCCTCCTTCGAACCCCCTTCTATAGGCTCCAGCGAGTCTGGTGCAATTCAACCAAAAACGAAAGTGTTACTTTCAACACCAGGAGGCCCGAACTCGTTTGATCAAGGCCCCCTGCCCCCTCACCTAGCTCTGCCACTGGAGTGCATCATCCATTACATTCTCAACATCTAGACCTTGATATGCTGTAATTCATCTGATGATCCTCTAGACCAATGGTATTCAAACTGTGGGGCGCGACCTGGGGTGTCCTGAGAGCTCAGCATGAAATATAAAAAAAATATTTTATTTTTTTATTTTTTTATTTTTAGATTGGAAGTAATGGGCAGGGGTGGCTCACATGGTCGGGCTGAAGCATGAAACTGTCTCAGGCAACAATGAAAAAGTGGCCCGCAGTTGTCAATGGATATTCATTCCTTTAGTCGCAGCCTGGGCCTCATTACAACTATGGCGGTACGGTAACAACGGTGCAGGTAAGCTACCGGCACCGTTGCTACCGTACCGCCATAGTAAGAGTTGTGCTCGCGGGTACCTGACAGCCCGCCAGGTCTGACCTGGCAGGCCGTGCGGCACCCGCGAGCACAGTTCGTCGGATGCACCGGCACCGTTATTAACAGTGCCGGTGCATCCGAGCTCCCCACGGGGCTCAAATGGGAATGGGGATCTACCGGTACCGACACCCGCGAAAGGGCAATTATCAGGTCTGCCTAACTCGGCATGACCCGGTAATTGCCCAATCGCGGGTGTCGGACCCGGATGCAACTCCGGTGGCAGCCATGCCAGTTTTACCGGCACAGTTATCGCTAGGGTTGTAATGAGGCCCACTGTTTCAATAGTAGCCAAGGGGGTGCTTTGTGTTAAAATGTAAGTAAATTGTGATATATTAAGCAACAATGGTCAAAATTACTAACTGCATAGTTAAGTAACTCATCAAACTGGTCCACATTGGCCAAAATGGTGGCCCTTTTTGACTGGCCCACACTAGCATTTTACATTTCTGGTACAGGCATTGCCCTATAGGCCAGTCCGAGCCTGGCGGCTCATCCATAATGGTGAGGGGGCGCCCACCCAGTGGCCCCTCACCCATTATGGAGGAGCTAAGGAACCAGCCCAGTGAAACAGTGAGCACTCCCCCAGCTGATTTTTCCAGCTGATGGAGTGCTCCTGGGCTGGTTCCGTTTAGTTTCCCCAGCCGCACATGCTCACTGAGCCATGCAAGTGCTGGGGCGTTTTGCTTCGCCAGCATTGCATAGCTCATTGGAAATGCTGGCTGGGGCACTGCATGTCCGTATGTCCGAGAGGGAGCTCCTGCGCCTCCTCACACATGCGGACAGAGCAGCCTGGAGCAGGGCGTTTCCGCACCCACACGCAGGCCAATGCAGAAGGTACCTTTATGTTCATTGTTTTTATTTAAACATGTGTATGCATGCGTGTATGCTTATGTTATGAGTGAGTGTATGGTGATGGATGCTCATATGAATGATAGAGTGATTGCTGTATGAATGTGCAGCACCTTGCATACACACATAATCATGTTGATTGTGTTAGGCCCAGTGGGGCCCAGGGGACAGGGATGGTATCTTTTTACTGGACATCTATCATAGATGTCCAGTTAAAAAAATGTCATGCCTGCCCCCTGGGCCCCCCAGAACCAATTGCAAACTGTTTGGCTATTTACCTATTTTTTTGTTAAAAATATGCTTTACCATTCAACATTTTAACCCATTATTTAAAAATAATTCACAGGGGGAACCCCCCCAGAATCTCCCTTTATTGGTTTGTGCTCCCTCACTATGCTCGGTCGCTATGGCATTTTTGGGGGAAATAGTTATGCGCCTCCACTTAAAAAAATCACCAGCCGCCACTGGCCCTCAGACTGTGTTAGGAATGGGATGGGGGGAACCCAGGGTCTATGGTGGGAGCACAATGGGCGGGAACCATGGGATAGTGGTGGGAGCAGAGTGGGGAGAGCCCAGGGTGTGTGATGGGGTGGGGAGAGACCAGGGACTGGGTAGGAGTGGGATGAGGGATCCCAGTGACAGTGATGGGAGCAGGTGACGGTGTGCAATATATACTGTCCATTTGGCATTTCTGGGGGGTCCCGACCTGCCCAAATTTTGCTCATAGGGGCCCGGCCAAAAAGGTTTGAAGACCACTGCTCTAGACACTCCACCTATGCCCTTTCCGATTGAAGGGTTGTGATCCGAACATACTGTTAAATGTCTTCCCCAAAAATATATTTTAAATTTGTTGATGTCCCAACAGCATACTAGGGCCTCCCGTTTCGATCACTGATAAATGTTCTCCCCCCTTGAGTGTCCTTGAGACAAACGCTACAGTACTCTCTTGCATCCAATTGAGTTTAACCTATACCCGCTCCTATATCAGTTTCACTGGCGTCCATGTAGACAAAGGTGTTGCACTCTTCATGAAATGGCTCCAAGATGGGAGCAGTGACAATCTCTTGATGTCTCAAAATTCCACATCACATTTTGGCGATCAGTCAAAAGGGATTTCTTCCCTTGTGAATTTTCTTAGTTCTTGCGTTTTATCAGCCATTTTCTTTATGAACTTTGAACAGAACACAGCCATTCTGAGGAAAGAGGATACTTATTTCTTTTTCTTGGGTGCTCCCATGTTTTCTATGGCCAACACCATGTCTGTCCTCAGAAACACACCTTTCTCAGGAATTGCATGGCCCAGCTATGTCATTGTTTTCTCATGAAATTTGAATTTTTTCCAAACTGAGCAACAGTGTATACAGTGAATATAACGAAAACAAATAACGAATCAAATTCTAACGAACGAAAAAATGGTGTTAAAAAAATATATATATGTGGGGGTGGGGTAAAGGGTTAAATCTTGTGGGTAGGGGGTTGGCTGGGTTTTAAGCAAGGGGAAACGGGGGCTTGGAGGACCCCCGAAAAAACAATGATATACATATTCCTTATTTTCTCTTCGTTAACATTTGATTTGTTATTTTTTCATTTGTTTATATCACATGGAACCACCGACAGTCCTGTTATTCTAAGGTCTTCAATAATCTCATCAACCTTGGATCATGCTCACTTTTTCACACCTCTAAAATAATATATGGTCTTGATACATGTTGTCTGCACTCATCACCCGCATTAACCTGTTCAGGATTCTCTAGAAAATACTAGCAGCTGACACCAGCTTAAATGGCATCCATCTGCACCTTATAGGCCTGCTGGCGTTATCAAGGCTTAAATCCATGGAGTCCTGATGAAGGGACGCTTGATGAAACGCTGCCTTAAGGTCCAGCAGAGAAAATACTTGTTCTCCTTCAATGTCCGTAATCAATTCTGATATCTTAGGTAGTGGAACACGTTCTGCCACCGCCTGTTTGTTCACCCCACTCATGTCAATGCAGAGTCTGATGGATGCCATTGCCCTTCTTATGATATTCATAAGCCTCTATCCTCTCAATAATTCCACATCACTCCATCGTTCCCAATTCTTTGCTGAATACATCGTGTAGAACCAAAGTCACCCTTCTCAATTTGGCAACCATTGGTACTGACCCTGCTTTAGGTCCGATTCTATACACAAATTCTTGTCGACATCCCAGCTTCTTCCTGAAAACCTCTGGACACCATCCTGCCACCTCTCCTGCCAGCGGAGTCTAGCATTGTGTCCATTTCATTCACTGTCAGTATTTTTGCAGGACCACCTGGATTTCAGCTTATTTTCAACTCAGCTTGATCATCCCATTAGAATAGGTTGTTTCTTTTGTCTGCCACAAATACAGTCATGATGGCCGTGCGATTTTTAAATTCCAATTCTGCTCGGAATTTTTCCAATTATGGTTACCGGCACCTCTCTGTATGCATGTGCTACTACCCCTGATTCCAGTATAGTACAGCGGCCAAATGTATGTGTCCATGTCACTGTGTTTATCCATGTATAATATGCAGCACTGCCGATCAGAAACTCTGCACTTATGCCATTCCCCTTGATGTGAGCAAACAATGTTTTCCTTCTATGCAGCCCCTGTATAGCACAGTTTAGTTCTTCCTGTTCACCTGGGAAATGACTCCAACCCATTTCTGACACGCACCTTCTGCATGCTCCTACCATTCCTTTTCCTAGCCTTGCAGCAGTGGGCTAGGTGACCCTTCCTTCCACCGTTTCTGAATACTATGTTGAGAGCACGGCCCTCCTTGCCATAAGCAAAATGTGACATACTTCCACAACGGTGGAGCTTTTTTATGTCCCTCGTCCTTAGGCTTTCTCTCATATATCGTGTCTTGTCTCCTCTTTCACCTTGTTCCTCTCACAGTTCCAACTTGCTCCTTTTACTGTTAGGTCTAGAAATTGGAAACAGATCACCTGGGGTGTCATCTACCTAGCCATCTCCGCTTTTAGATCATTGAAGCATGACTCTGTGTGCTCCACGTTCTTGACTATCCCAATCACTCTGTCAAGTGAGGGATCCTTCTGCTTCCACAGTTCGTCTCTGATTTTCTGATTCTCGCGCGTGATCATTAACTGATCCTAACCATCTTTGTCGGTCATACTAAGGCAATTCAGGCAGTCTTTTGAGGACATTTTGACTTTCATGGCCTAGACAGTGAAATAAAGATCCATCCTTCCTATCGTTAGGGAGTTTGGCCCTTAAAATGCTGAGACATATTTCAGGAAATCCTTTTTCCAGTTCTTCCATATTATGATAAGGTCCCCAGGCGAGGGTAAAAAATAGCCTTGGACCAGGCGTATTAGCCATTTTCAATGTAACTGTATTTCACTATATTTCCCAAGGTGCAGTGCTCACTCAACCCAGTAGATGGCACTGGTGTTAGCAGAGATCTTCCTTTCTTGGCTTCTCGTTGCTCAGGCCCCCTGTTGGTGCTTTGCAGCGGTTCGTCAGGGGTTGCTGGCTGACTCGTCGGCAGTATTGTAAAGGCTTAGCCCTCCCTGCGACACAGAAAGTGAACCACTTCAGTTTGGTTCTGGGTCGGAGGAGCCTCCTTTATTTCAGTACATTAATTAATTAATTCTGTTACACCGCACAGCGCCACTTGTCCCTGCTGCACGGCCTCCTTCCTTTTTTCCGATGGCCTTCACACACACCTTCCTCTGCCTGTTTTTAGGTCATGACGGTGCGCCCGAGAAGCCCACCGCCAGGAGACACATGCCCACACAATCCACTTATACTTTGCCATTGGTGCATCTCTCTGTTTCCCTCACTCCCCGGCATCCCCTTCCATCCGCAACTTTCCATCACCTACAATCTCATGCACACAGACACAACAGTTATATTCACCATTCAGAATATGTTTCCAAATGTGTTCTTCTTCAGGAGTTCCTTTACAAATGTAACCGCAAGTAGTAAATACAGCTATCTGTGTCCATAGATGGACATACAATCATCAAATGTTTAATGGTATCATATGCGCATCACGCTTATTCCCACGTATTCTACAACAACAATGGCTAAGCCCCCACACTAACATGCGTGGGGGTTTAGATTCTATTAAGAGACATGGAGGCGAGTATTAGGCAATACATTCTTCACTTCACAACTAGGAGCAATGTTTTCACCATATTAAACATTTTTAAAACACCTAAAACAAAACTTTTGAAACTTAGGCCCCAGTCCAAGATGGCAGCTTTGCATCTATCAGCCAATCAGGGTGTATCTCCCGACTATAAAACCCATTACAGTTAGTCCTTTATCCTGTTCTGAAGCTGCAAGATAAATCCAGAAACAGAAATCACACTCCAACCGAGAAACGCCATCCATCTGGAAATTGAACTCCAAACGAATCCTTGGACTCCATCGCAACCTTTGCGGACTCATCCTGGTAAAATACTCTTAAATGCGGGGTGCGGGAGAGATAATAGTGGTCTCCTTGTCTCTTAATATAATCTAAACCAACACTCACGTTAGTGTGGAGGGTTAGATATTCTATGTGGATACCAGAGGCTTCCTATTATGCAAGTTCAAAGCTCTTGCAACACTACACTTGCCATATGCTGAACCTTTTTATGGTAAAAAGTTTTAAAAGAAAACTCCTTAGACCAATCATCTGGACAGAGAATATCCTCCAACCTTACTCCCAACAATGCCAAATTAGAAGCCTTTGCCCCCCTAGCCGAATGAGCTCCGATTCATTGAGTGTGTTGCAGGCGACTGTGGCAGGGGATGGTGATAGGAAGGATGTGATTTTGGATATCAGGAGGAAGATTGATCGGTGTGTGCGTGGGGGGAATGGATTTGGAGTTGGCGTGGGTCTCCAGTCACAGTGGCATTTTGGGTAATGAGTTGGTGGATTTGGCGGCGGAGGGTATGAAGAGGGGAGCGGTTGATGTGAGGTTGCCTTTGAGTGTGGATGAGGTGAAGGCTGTGATGGTGAGATGGGTCATGGATGAGTGGCAGGAGAGGTGGGTGAGTGGGGTGAAGGGCAGGTGGATTTTGGTGTTCGTGGGAAAGTGTCAGTGAAGGTGGATGCGGGGAGTCTGGAATGGAGGAGGGGGAGGAGGTGATGCTGAATCAGAGGATAGGGCATGTGGATTGAATGACTGTCTGTTTCGAGTGGGGAAGCGTGAGTCGAGGGACTGTGCGGTGTGTGGGGTGCCTGAGACTGTGGGACATTTTTTGCTTAGGTGTGAGAGACATGTTGAAGAGAGAGAATTGATGAGGGTTCGGTTGACTGCGCTGGGTGCGGCTGAGCTGAGTGGGAGGGCTTTGCTGGGAGGTGACGGGGTGAGAGGCAGGAGGAGGAGCAGTGTGATGTTGGATTTTGTGAGGCAGACGGGGCGGTGGGAGGAGTTGTGAGTTTATGTGTGCTAAGTATTGATTGCTGGGTCTGGGGCACATCATCCTTTAGGATGGGGAAGCGCCTGCGTGGGTCCACCCACGCCTCCGATAATTGAGAAGAAGAATCTCCAGAGGTGAAAACATTCACCCCACCTCCTTTTATCTGTATGTTATTTGTGATTTATAAAGCGCCTTAAACCAAAGCACTGTAAACAGAGTCATAAAAACAGTACAATAAAATGGGAAATGCAAGCAACAATATAAGAGCAATCAGCCTTGTATGTCAGATTGTAGAAGATGGGTCTTCAGTGAGGAACGGAATAAAGAGTATGAAGAAATAGAGCAGAGAGAGAGTTGGAGAGAGTTAAAATGGAAAGGGGCCAACAAACTGAAAGAACAAAACTGTGACTTAGTATAAGGAGAACGAGAAACTGCAAGATGAAATTGAGACTGGGGATGAAAAGAATGAGGGTTCCATGGCTTAAAATGCCCCTGCAAGCCCTGGACCCATTATACCATTTAAGGGGAGCGGGGAACACCCCCGCAAGTCCGCTCCCCTTAAATGTTATAATGGGGTACACCTTTACTGGGTCCAAACCACAGCATTTTTGCCGCAATTATATTACCTGATACCAGAATGAGTAGGAATATCAAATGATACCAAAGACGAGAGATAGGCAGGCACCCGGTCATAGAGAGATTTGCAGACTAAACACATGATGCTTGAAAGATAGATCAGAGTCAAAGTAAAGACCCAAGTTCCGAGTCGTGGGAGAAATAGGAAGCTGAGAAGGAGGGAAGGAAATTGAGGAAGAAGGAAGGAGCGATGGGATCGTATTTTGCAAGAAAGAAGAGTACTTTGGTTTTGGCAGCATTTAGTACGAGGAAATGTTCTGTCATCCAAGAATTGGTGGCTCTGAGATATGCCAAAAGTTTATTGTGAACTTTCGGAGTGAAAGAAGAAAAAGACAAAAAAAGTTGACTGTCATCAGCGTAAAAGTGATCAGAGAGATCAAAAGATGAAATCACTTAAGCCAGAGGGGAAGTATAGAGAGAAAAAAGAAATGGGCTATGAACGGAACCTTGGAGAACACCATGAACAAACGGAAGAGTGTCACAAAATTGAACCAGCCCAAGAGACTGAGAATATCCTTTATTATTATGACCTAAACCATGAACAAACAGACCCACAGTACCCAAAAGAAGAAAGACAAGAAAGTAAGGGAGAGTGATCAACAGTATAAAAATCTGCAGACAAGAGAATAAGCAAAGATGAATGTTTAGAATAATGTGCAGAGAGTAGGGAGTCAGAAACAGAAAGAAGAACAGTTTCAGTGGAATGAAAAGGTTGAAATCCAGACAGAAAACGAGGGAAAATTGAATGATCTGAGACAAAATTAGATACTTGATAATAAACAAGACGTTCACGTAATTTAGAAGAATAGAGCATAAGAGAAATAGGATGAAAATTATAAGCAAGAGAAGAATCAGAAGAAGGTATTTTAGAACAGGAAGAATAGAGGCATGTTTAAAAGAAGAGGGAAGAACAGAAGTCGAAAGACAAATAATGAAAAAGGAAGTTAAATAGGAGACAAGAGAAGGTTAGATTTTAGAAATGAGCACCAAGGGAACAGGGTCAAGCGGGGAGGGAGTAGGGTGGGTCCGAATTAACAAGAGGGAAGTTTCATTGTTCAAGGTATGAGAAAAACAGGGGATAGTAGTGTTAGAAGGCAATGGGGGAACAGGGGTATCAGTAGTAGAAATAGAAGACTCAATGGCGGCACGGAGAGAAGCCAACTTTGAGGGGAAAAATAAAGCCAGATCACCAGCAGATAAAGTAGAATTACTATAATGAGCAGGAGCGGCAGGAGAAAGAAGACGTCAAAGAGTTTGAAATAAACGTTTAGGGTAAGTTGATTGAGTATGTAAAAGATCAGAAAATAAGAACGTTTGGCAGAGAGCAGAAGACCATCATAGAGAATATGGTAGGAAGAATAAGACAAATGTTCCTCCTCTGACCGGACTTTCGCCAGCGTCTCTCGGGGCGGCAGAGTACACATCGCATCAAACAAAGATGAGAGGAAAACCAGGGTTGAGGGGGTTTGCGAGAGGGATAGAATCTTGATGTTGGATAGAGAGCATCCAGTGCAGAAGAAAGAGAATATGAGTAGTAACAGCCTCATCAGCAGATAAGGTAGCAAAGGGAGTGTGAGAGGGAAGAGTGCCAATACAAACAAAAAAGGAGTGTTGAAAGTGCGCAAATCCTGTCTACGATAAGATGTAACGGGCGAGGGAGAGTCAGATACTGAAGGTGATGGAAAAATTGAAAAAGAAAGAAGATGATGATCGGAGAGATAAAGGGGAGTGGAGACATAAGAGATGTAGAAAGAGAAGAAGTAAAGATGAGATCTAAAGGGGAACCCGACACATGAGAGGGAGGGGTTAAAAGGGGAGAAGGAAAATGTGAGTCAGGTATTGTGAGTAATGGGAGACTTGCATGTGTAGAAGATAGGTGAAGATTAAAATCACCCAAAAGAATAAAAGGAATAGCAGAAGGTAGTGTAAAAGATAGAAGATTGTCAATATCATCACAGAATGTCCCAACAGAACCAGGTGGACGATAGACAAGTAGATCAGATATGGGATAAGGCTTAGAAAGGGAAGCGTATGAATATTCAAATGAGGGAAAGATTGGAAAAGTCAAAGTAGTACAAACAAGTACAAAAGGAGAACAATACAGAATGCCAACGCACCCTCCACAAGCAGCTGCACGTGGGGTATGACAGAAAGATGTAGAAAAAGAAGCAGGGATGGCAGTATTAAAAGATGAAATCTAGGTTTCAGTATTGCAAAGAAAATGCAGATTAAGTCGAAAAAATAAATCTAATACAGAAGTAGATTTGTTGCAAAGTGATCTGGCATTGCAAAGGGCCAGATCAATAGTAAGAGCATGGGAAGTGCAAGAAGGATAGATAAGATTAGCATAGTTCTGAAAAAGAGGGGAGCTGCGAGCTACCCGATAAAAGTGCAGAAGATGGAGGCGGCATAGACTTAGTATGAAAAGAAAGAGAAAGAACAGCAAAAGAAGGAAAAATTAAACAGGCACAAAGATGGTAAAGACGAAATAACCAGCAGATGAATATGCTGGACGTGCTGCAACCAGAGAATCAAGAGAAGCTGCCATGTGTCGCATGAGGGCTGATGAAAAATGAAAAACACAAATAAAAGAATATATTTGAGTTTAAAATGTGCCCATCCACAGACAGCCGCAGACAACGGAGGTAGACTCTGCCAGGCCGGATGTTGTAATGAAGTCCAAGCCGGTGGATTGGTTGAGGCAGGGGGGCATGGCAACAAACGTCACTTGGCAACAGAAACGCTGACACTGGAGGAGCGGGCAGGCAATTCAAAGGCTGTACGCTGGTACAACAGATGCAATAATGGTAATGGTTTGGTAATGTTTATTTGTAAAGCGCCTATGCACAAGGCAAGTGTTTCAAGGCGCTCAAGGAGTGAGGGATCAGGGAAGAAAAACAACAGTATTCAGAGCCCTTGAGTCTTTGAACGATAACCGGTCTGCCAAGGCAGAGTAAGTGCATAAAATACAATTAACAGTGTAGATAACAACACATAGGTCTGACTACGATTCTGCAGTTTTTCCAAGAGCATAGGGGTGCCGCCATGCAGGATGGGAGACAGGGAGGAAAAGATAGATGATTTTCAAGGCATAGGCTGTTCAGATCGTGCCAAGTGCGCAGACGGTGGAGGATAGGGAAGGGGAGGAGGACAAGTGCAAAGGTAGGAGGGGGTGCAGATGAGCCCAGTTGGTCAGAAACCGGGTAAGTGCTGAGATGATGCCATTCTCAATGGGTAATTGACCCAGTGCAGTGACAGTGCAGGCCCTGAGGCAAATACTGGAGGACTGGCGAGGGTGCCGGGGACCTGTGAGACTCTGAGGTACTACCGGCGGCCAGTCAGCATGCTGTGTGGAAAAAGGCGGGAGATAGGGATAGAGCGGAGAGAGAGGTCAGCAAGGTAGAGGGAGAGAGAAGGAAGAGGAGAAGAGGAATGTGTTAAGGAGTTTCCGGAACTTAAGGAGTTCAGGCTCCACACAGAGAGCGGCAGGGAGGCTATTCCAGAGGGAGGACCCTGCTGAGGATAAGGATCTCCCTACAAATCTCTGCTTAGAGAACCGGCTCAACCGCAGACGGTTGGAGGTAGATGAGCGGAGGGATCAGGAGGGACAGTATTTAGGAAGGCATCTATGAAGATAGGTGAGTCCCAGGCCCCAGAAAGCCTTATGGACAATGCAGAGGGTCTTGAACTTCATCCCTGCAGCCACAGGGAGCCAGTGGAGGGATTTCAGTGCCAGAGAGATGCAGTCCCAGGGCTTGAGGCCAAGGATAAGTCTTGTGGTTTTGTTCTGGATGAGTTGCAGAGGGCGCACAGAAGAGGCAGGGAGGTTGAGAAAGAGGCTGTTGCAGTAGTCAAGCCTTGAGAGAACCAGGGCTCTGGAGACAGTGAGCCTCTGGCAGAAGGTGAGAAAGCGAAGAGTACCTCTGAGGAGGTGCAGCTGGTAGTTGGACTTTTTAGTCCAAAATGTGAGTGGAGAAGGAGAGAGTGGAGTTGAAGATGACCAAAAGGTTTTTTGCCTTGCATATCGGTGCGGGTGCAGAGCCTAGAGAGGCCGGCCAGAGTGAGAGTGGGAAAGCAGAAACAGGAGTCGAATATGAATGATCTCAGTCTTACTGGCGTTGAGACAGAGGTTGTTTGCAGCACACCATGCCTGAATTGTGGACACACAGTCAGATATGAGCGAGGTAGAGGAGGTGGCTGAGGGTAGCCTGAAGGAGAGTTGCGTGTCATCCGTATAACACTGGAAATTAGAGGTGAAACTGGCAATCCCACATGCCAGGGCATCCATGTAGACATTGAAGAACCAGGGGAAAAGGTTAGAGCCCTGGCGGACGCCACAGGTTGAAAGGGTGATAGTGGAGAGAAAGGGCCCAAGTTCCACATCGGATGGGCGGTTGGACAAGAAGGAGGTTAACCACGCCAGATTGACCAGTGACGTCGAGGGTGTCACAGAGATGTCCAATCAGGATATTGTGGATAACCATGTCAAAGGCAGAGGAGGGATCAAGAAGAATGACAGAAGGAGAGTTAGTGTCAAGATTTGAGAGCAGGTCTTCCCAGGTGTTCAGAAGAACAGGTTCCGTGCCTCTGGATTTTGTAATGCAGTCCGAGCCCGTGAATTGGCTGAGGCAAGGGGGCATGGCAACAAACGTCACTCGGCAACAGGAGCGCCGACACCCGAGGAGCGGACAGGCAATTCAAAGGATGTATGCCGGTAAAGCAGATGAAATAATGAATGCACAACCCTCACAACTGAGCCAATACCAGCAGATGGTAAATCCTGATAAGAGCAGTGTGGGCCACACAGCCAAATGTCACAGCAGACAGTGGAGGCAGACTTTGCCTGACTTCTCCTGGGCTTTGCCCAGGTCGGATGTTGTAATGAAGTTCAAGCCAGCTGATTGGCTGAGGCAGGGGGGGCGGGGTAACAAATCTCACTCGGCAACAGAAATGCCGACACCAGATGAGCTGGCAAGCAATACACAGGCTGTACGTCGGTACAGCAGATGCAATAACAAATGCACAACCCTCACAACCGGGCCAATACAAGTAGATCTTAAGTCATGTTAAGAGCAGTGTGGACCACAAACCCAAATGTTGCCGCAGACAGCTGAGGTAGACTTTGCCTAACTTCATAATCCATCAGACCTAGGGAGCCACAGTAGCTGAGGAAACCACCCCAAAAGGCTTTCTGACTGATATTAGCAGCTGAGAGGTGGATGGAGATTGGAAAACGCTAGTCACACGCGCATAACATTGCAAGCATTGAACCGCACATAATTTCTGATCCTATGGGAAAGAAGGATAAAAAACCGAGGTAGTGAAGCACCTGGTCCTGTGAGTGATAAAAGAGGTTAATCCATCTGAGGAATAAACGTAATTATCCACTTCAAATGCTTTTACATCAGAAACTCTTTTAACGGAAATGAGGCATAACAACATAGTTAACTTTTCAGACAACTGTTGGCATAACAAATTCTCATTTTCAGGCCAAGATTGGAACAAGTGGAAAACCGTATTCACATCCCAAAAAACAGAATACTTAGCCTCAGGATGAACTTAATCTGAATGGACCGTAATGCTTTCCAGACAAGAAATTGCCTAACCATCGGCTCTCCTTTAACCAGAACATGACCTGTTGAGATGGCTGAACAGAAGTTGCTAATAGTTCTATAAGCCTTCCTCTCCTTGAAAAGGCTAACCAGGATATCTACCAACTCCACGTGAGGGGAAGAAATGGGAATGAAATCCCTTTCCACGCACTAGCCCATCCAGCATGCCCATGTAGAAAAGTAGGAAATCTGAGTGGGTCTAGCCCGCTGGTAATTCCGGCAGGATACTGGAAAACAGACCAACTGTACTGTTAGTACTGGGATATTACAGGTGCCGGCAACGGTGGTCATTCCCCATCCATGGAGTCCAATGAGGGGGAATGCCAGTATTTCCGGCACTGGTGCGTCCGGAAAAGTACCAGTATACCAAAATACAGGCCCTTTATTTCCGGACTGGCATACTTCTAATGAGCCTCCATGAGTTCCTGATAACTTGATAAGCATCTCCCGAAAGACCGGGCAATGCCCAGCAGTTGCAAAATCCTTCCATGCCATGAGAAGGAGCTACCCTTGCAGAACCAGCTCGTAAAAAATGCCCCTTTCCCCTCAAATTGGTAATGAGTTGAGGGAAGGAAGGATGGAAGAAGCCCAGGAATGTCTATTGATAGCTCTAACAGGGATGAAAACCACAACTGGGATGGCCAGAAGGGAATGAGGAGGACCACTGAGGTCTCCTGATTGAGCACCTGGCCCAGAACCCTCAGAATGAGTGAGAACAGAGGTAACCCATACATCCGGCGTAGAGACCAGTCCTGGATAAAGTAATCCGCTGCCATGGCATCCGGATCCAGACGGCAACTAAATAACCGAGGCACCTGGCAATTTAGGCGAGAGGCCAACAGATCCGTGTGGAATGGGCCCCAAATGTATGACAGGAGAAGTAACATTTCGCTGTTCATATTCCAGTCGCTTCCATCTCGAAGGAACCTAGAGTTCCAATCCACTCCTGTGTTGACCAACCCCGGAAGATACTCAGCCTAAAGCATTATCCGCAGCTGAGGCAAAAATGCCAAAAATCCTGTGCTATATACGCTAAACCCTTTTCACTCGTGTCTCCCCAGCTTGTTGATGTATCTCACTGCTGAGACATTCTTTATTCTCAGCAGAATACAACAATTCATCTTGTCCTTGGCAAAGCTCTTTAAAGCAAATGACCCGCAAGTAGTTTGAGACAGTTTATATGAAGAGGCTGCTCCTGAGCAGATGCACTTTCCCCTCTAGAAATCTGCTGTTTTCTTGCTCCCCAACCTGACACACTGACATCCGACGTTCCAGGCTTCCATGTGCTGTAGCCACCATTGTAGCTCGTCTGTCGTATCTGGGGACAGCCTCAGCCCCTGCGAATAAGGAGCTCTACCCTGGAGATGACGGCCCTTCAACCTCTGAACAGCCCTGTAGTGCAATGGGGACCAAACAAATCGCCTGAATCGAGGCTGCCAACATTCCTATAACCCGAGCCAGAACTCAGAGAGAGAGATACACCTTTCGTAAAATGGACCTGATCTGGATCAATACGCTGCATTCTCTTCTAAGGTAGCAGCAGCTGACACCACGGCGAAGCTCAAAAACTGGATGCATCATGTAGGAATGAACACAGACTTCTTGAGGTTGGTAATGTACTCCAGATCCTGAAGGAGCGAAACCGTCAATTGGAGATGGGACAGCAGTAACTCCTGCTCTTGTGCCAGAATGAGCATGTCATCCAAATACACTACTATTGCCACACCCCTCGTCCTGAGGAAAGGCATTACTGGACGCAGGAGCCTTATGAAACACCACAGGACAGAGAATAGGCCGAACGGGAGAGAGGCGAACTGCCAGTGACGACCCTGCCACTGAATATGAAGGTATTCCTCGTGGAAAGGATAAACTGAGACCACCATCTTCTCATCCTTCAGGTCTATCTTGCCCAACCAATCTCTCTGAAGGAAAGAATCTCTCAACAAATGAATATCCTCAATCTTGAAGTGGCAATAGACCACAAAAGAAATGAGGGCCTGGAGATTGAAAACTGGTCTGGACTCCCTGTTCGGCTTTGGCACCAGGAAAATGGAACTGAGGAAAGGGAACGCTACATGGGAGGGATGAACCACCACCCCCTTCTGAATGAGATCTCGCACCTCTACATCCACCAAACCCTGTTTCTCCTGACTGAACACCAAAGGGCAAGGGAGAACCACTTGAATGGGGGTATAGGGATGACAATAAAACGCTATATTGAATCCTAACACTGTCTGCAGGACTCATGCGTCTGTAGTCAGGATAGACCAACTGTGGGCACAACGAGCTAACCTTTCTTAAAGTTCCCCATGTGAATAAACCTTCAAACATAAACTGCCCACCTGCTGAAGATCGATCCCGACCTGCTCCTCTGGTGGAGCGACCTCTCCACTGGGTCCCCCGCTGTGGGAAGAAAGTGTACAACACGCCTCTAGCAGCAAATGACCCTGCATACATTCCCCCAGAGGAAAACTGTGTTGGATGGGAGAAGCCCTGAAATGGAAAGCTAGGTGAGCGGGTTCTCCCTCTTCCAGGCAAGGAAAAAAAACAATAGGGATCAAAGCCTTCTGTATATTCGTCTGGGCCTTATGCAGAGCAGTGACAGTATGTACAAAAGAGAATAACACTTTGACAAATCTGTCTCCAAACAGAAAGCCCTGGGCCTTAGGTCCTGCCCCTGAGGGAGCCATATCCACAAATTTGGGGTTGAGCGCATCAACACAGCCTTCCTTTCTTATGTGGACAGGACTGTATCAGCGTTGTCTAGAAGGCACACACACCTTGGCACCCGACCTCTGAGGACACTGACATCAAGTGGGGTGCCATTCACTGCGCTTTCCCCCAAAATGTCAAAAACCTGTGCGAGGGGTCCGAGAACATCCTGACAAGCACGTAATCCTTATCAATCCCTTTCGTAGGATCCTTCACCTTTTTTGTAAGGAACACCACCATAGACTGATCCAGCTCAGGTATTAAGACCACCTTGTCTTGTAGATGGGGGTGAGTGCACTCTACTTATTCCTGTCCTCCTTCTCCATGGGCTTTCTGACCCAGTGTTTCATGAAGGCGCTTACAGCCTCCGAAGTGCACCACTCTGCAGAGCGCGGATGTTGGATCTGAGAAGGATCAAAGAAAGGTTCTCCCAGTATATCCCCAGAGAACCTTATGACTATCACGGGACTCCTCCTTTTTTACTTTCTTCCTCTTGGAAGGGAAGTCAGAATCATCTGAGGAAGAAGAGAATGATTTTGAAGGAGGGGATTTCAAAGGGAGAAGAGTCCCGACCCTTAGTTTTACACCTCTTACGGGACAGGGAACTAGGGCCCATATCAAGGACGTCCTCTAGCAAAGCTACATTCTCAATGTGGAAACACAGTCCTCCACCCTCAAAGTAGGTTGCACCGCCACCAAAAATGCCAGTGACACCGTTACTGGTGTGTCCGTCACGGAAACACCAGCAACGAAAACACTGGCACCGTAAATAAGGTCATTGCTGGAACTAGAAGCTTACCGGCGGGCATTTTGGAAAACACAATCCACTTAAAATCACCTAGTTCCAATTGGCATCTAGACACGTACACACCAGCATCTCATCCGCAGGCATGTCATCTCGGGTTCCTGAAGTGCGGCAGCGGAAGACATGTTTCTCTAAGCAGGAACTGAACATACTCGCCGACACAACAGTGAACACGCTGGTGAGCTGTTTGCCACAGACCACCGGTGTAGCACACAACTGAGGAAAATTGCCATCTGGAAGAAGGTGGTGCAGAAGGTGTTAGGCGTGGGAGCCATGCCATGCACAGTACCTGACCTCCGACTGAGGGTCTGAAACCTTCTGTCAGTCAACAAAAAGGAATGCCTGCCCACTGGCAGTGGGACGGCCTCACCGATTAAGCTCATGCGATTGGAGGAGAAATGCAGAAGTGTGCTGCACCTTCAAGGGATCTAGGGAGTGGGTGTGATGGAGAACAGTGCCAGGACCCATGGAGAGGGCGCTGAGTACAACATGCCACACCAATACAACAATACACAGTGGGCAGGAAAATGCAGCACACACTACATGGAGATATATTCAACTGCATGCCACCAAACCACATCCAACCCATAGAGTGTCCAATGAACCATGGGTACCAGAGTGCTGCCCCCAAACATCCAAACACACATATGCCAAATACACATACATGAGGACAACACCCTCATAGGCGGCGTGCATGCACCAGGAGCAGTGTACCCCTGCAACACACTCACATGCATGCACATATCATAGCCATCCTGATGGACCGGGCCATGGCATAGTCGACAGCCTTCCTGTCCAACCGACCCTCCCAAGTGCAACTGGGCCCTTCCTCCTACACCTCTCACACTACCCTTGACGACCTTCAGGGCACCATCCTATTGCCATGGCTCCTCAACAACTACCTTGCCCATCTGCCCTACTTCATCTCTACGTTCCCTCCCTCCTCACCTCCAGTGTCATGCTGACGACACACACCTCACACTCAAGCACACATCTGCTGCCTCCCCTCCTTCCACCTCATGCATGATAGCCTGACTGCCATACATGTGTTGTGCACTGCCAACAATCACTGCCTTAATGCCAGAAGCAGAGAGAAGCTACTCATTGTGACATCTGCACCCCGTATCTCACCCTCTCACTGGTCACCTTCCATGGGTTCCCTCCCCTCACCCTCATGTGAGGCCAAGACCATTGGGATCATCTTTGACTGCACCCTCTCCGCACGAACCCTGCAAAGGAGTACAACTCACAGCTTCATCCCCTCATAGGCACCCTCCCTTTCCACGCCTTCCCTAAAAGGCCATTTCCTGCAGAGCTCTTGTGTACTCTAGTCTTCACTACTGCAGCAGTTTCTTCCTCAATCTACCCTTTTCCTCCCTTTTCCCCCTCGAACCAACACAGAATGGGGCTGCAAGACACATCCTAGGCCACAAGCCCTGGGACCACATCTCAACAGCTCTGAAATCTCTCTACTGCCTCTCGGTAATTTCATGGATCCAGAACCAAACCATTGCATCATCCACAAGACTGTCTGGGGCCTGCTCCCTCATGTGTCCTTTTGATGCTAGCCCATCCTCGACTAGTTTCCCCCAGCATACCTTACCAGCACTTGCCCTTGAGCACCCTTCCATGGACTAGCCTGATTCTGTTCCACACCATCTTTACCACTGTCCTCCCCTCCCACCCTTTTACCCCTTGCACCTACCCCTGTGGCTGCCATCAACACTGGCTCAACCCCTTGTGCCCCCCCTGTACATCACACCCTCCCATCCCTGCCCCTATACGCCACTCTCCCCAGCACTTTTCAGTATTCTGCACTTGCACAGTAGGAATGTAACAAGGGCCATCATGACCATCCAATCTGGATTTCTCCCCCATCTACCACCCCTGTTCGTCTTGTGGCAACTGGAAACAAATCTGCATAGGCCTCATACATATGTCCAATGTCTGGACTGAATAACTCCATGAACAGGCATCATATCACACAAATGTATGAACTGCATGTTGTAAGGCCATAGGATGCTTCAGAAGTGTATAATGGCATGCTCATCAAACCCCCACAGTCACCTCGTCCAACAGCGAGCAAGGTGGGCCAAGCACCTCACGGAAATCTGCACAGAGGAGGAGAGAAATGCCCCGCAAGACCACTATCAAGGCCACACCATCACCGGCCACTCAATCCACGGGCCGAGTGCGCATGGTGCCTGGCCCTGAAGCAACATCTCAGGAAGCAGCCCCAGCAGCAACATCTCAGGAAGCAGCCCCAGCAGCAACTCCACAGGAAGCAGCCCCTTCAACAACTCTACAGGCATCAGCCCCGGCAGCAACACCTGCTCTGCCCACAGAGGCACAGCTGGCTGTCGCTGACACACAGCAGTGAGGGCCAGCAAGACAGCCATTACCCCCCACCCCACCAGCTTCCCTTCCACCCCACCAGCCTCCCTTGTATGTCGGCACCTCGACATAGGACAATACTATGAAGGAGGGCAGGTACACCCCCGAGGGGTCACCAGAACACACTGCCTACCACCACCCCTCATTCAGCCACCCTGGCCTCCACAGCCCACCTCCACCACCAATCTCCAGCATCAGAGCCATGGAGGCACGCATTCGGCGCATAGAGGCACAGCATGAGGAGATGGCAGGACTCATGTGCCAGCAGCTGGGGTAGACCCAGATGATGCGGGAGAGTATGCAAGCCACCATGCAGTGCTGTGCACATGCCCTGGGCCATTCATCATGTGCAACAGTCCTGCTTGCGCAGGGAGCCCGGGAGAGGAACAAGGCAATCTCGGCACTGGTCGAGACCCTCACCCTTTCCCTGCAGGCAGCCCTGGAGTGCAGGGACATGGCAGTTTCCGACGCCGCCTCAACCATCACCACGCCTGCCAACAGAGCAGCCTGAGGTGCTGATCCCTGCAACTGTCAGGATAGCTACAAAAGTGCAGGTCCTGTGTGAAAAGGCCACGGAGGTGAGCCAGTTCCAGACTTCCCATGACACTTCGGCAACCTAGAGGGTGTTACAGGGAGGGCATGTTTGGAAGGGTAATTTGGGGGGGTGGTGGGGAGAATTAGTTAGGGAGGGGGTTGGGGGAGCATCAGTTGGGGATGGGGTGGTCGGAAGGGTTGGGGAGATGGTGGAGGAGAGGGTTAGTTTGTGTAGTGGTGTGCTTTATTTTTGCGCTGCATCACATGCATTGTGTGCCATGGTTCGTGTGCAAGTGTTGTGTCCTCTAAGGTAGTTCGTAGTGAGTTCCTGGTGGGCTGCACGCCCATCCCTGACTTCCCTGTGATGGTGTTGTGGCATGTCTGCTGCTGCACAAAAATATACAGAAGACCAGGTAACAAACCTGGCCACACAGCCGCTCTCTGTTTAAGCCCTACCAAGGGCAGTGCAATTTGCAAAATTAGGGTCAACTAGTAAATGTTCACTGTATTTACAGAATGTAACTCATCCAAATAAATCTCTTAGTCGGGTCCAAAAGTAATATGCGTTTATCAAAAAGAAAATTCCAAGTTGGTCACTAATAAAATCTTAGTGAGGCCGCGGCTAACTCATCCCATAATTGTTTTAGACATAAAGTGCCAATGCATTTCGGAGCATACAGCTCCTTCATCAGGGAAGGTCCAATTTACACAAACTGTGGAACATTTATACTAAAAGTATCAAGTTTTGAAAAACATAAACAAAATCGTGATTGTGATACAAAATATAACCATGCGTGAAAACAATGTAAAAATAACATACCAATTTTCGATGAGTTGCAAGGTATATGGAAAAGGTGAATTAAGCCACACAGTAGGGAAAAGAAAAGATACCAAAATAAATAATGTGTAACTGAAATAACACAGTTGATTTGAACATGATCAGAAAACCAAGAAAAGTTACCTCAAGGGATCGAGGTAGCCCGTGGAAAAAAATGTGCGGGGAGTTGACAACAACTTCACGCAAGATCAAAGGTCTGGAAACCAGACCAAATCAATTCTTCAATCTGTAGGTGCAGCAACATGTGTTTTAGTGGATTGTCTCAGAATTTGTCATTGAAACTAGTTGTAGAGGTCTGCATGCTTACCTGTACTCGTAAAGCTACGAGTGAACTGAGGCTGGGATTGCGGTCAAGCAGGGGACGCCGTTCCGCATTGCCAGGGAACAGCGTTCCCAAGGTTACTCATACTAATATAAACACGTGACCCAAATGTGTCCATTAATCGACACGATGCCGATAGGCAGTTGCACTCTATGCAATCAGGCAATTCAGGCTAAGAATCATAGAAATAAGGAATTTGCAGTAGAGCTGATGGTAATTACGGAATTATAGAAGGGGAAAAATCGAAAATAAATATAAAAAAACGGCTGATAGACATAGAAAACATACTGCCGATTACACTCTATGCATAGCTCTCAACTCACCCGCTTTTGGCGGGTGTCACCCGCCAAAGCATCTACACACCCGCCCACCCGCCAGCTCATCTGTTTCACCCGCCTTGGCAAAGATGGGAGCTACGATTCATATTTTTGCCGGGACCCGATTTCGAGATCCCGAAATCGGGTCCCGGCGCGACTCTTCCTGCGCGAATGGAGGCGTGAAAAGCAAGTGTCATGCTTTTCACGCCCCCATTTCCTCCCCCTTCCCCTCCCTGGCGCTCTCCTCCAAGGAGAGGATTGTGCCTGGGAGCATTCCTCCCCACCCCCCTCCCGTAAAAGGTCAGCGACATAGAAGTAGGACTGCCGTTTCATTTTTTTACGGCAGTCCTACTTTTATGTTTATGGCCTTTCTGGATTTTCACCCGCCTTGGTATCAAAAAAGGTTGAGAGGTATGTATGTAATCAGACAATTCAAGCCAAGAATTCAAATAAAAAAGAATTTACAGTAAAGCTGGTGATGATTGCGGAATTATACATGGAAACCAATCGAAAAATTTATGAGAAAAAAAGGCTGATAGACATAGAAAACATACTGACGATTGCACTCTATGCAATCAGGCAATTCAAGCCAGGAATCCAGATGAAAAAGAATTTACAGTGAAGCTACTGATAAATGTAGAATTATAAAAGGAAAAGAATAGAAAATTGAATATAAGAAAAAAGGCTAATAGACATAGAAAACATACTAACAATTGTGTATAAATGAGTGAAAATGTCATAAATAAAATAAAATAAACAAACATTGTGATAATAATATAATAATAAAAATAAGCATATTCGACACACTGCACTATATGGAAAAAATCATGCAAGGGTAGCATATGTACCTCTTGAACAATGGGCCTTCCAGGGCCCAGGCAAATGTTTTATTATGGGGGCCGTAAAAGTGGCTTCCTCCTGGAAGGAAAGGGGAGGAGCACTGCCTGTGAGAGCAAGCTGGCTTGGCAGAACTGGAAAAACCAGAAATTCAACCTTGTGCTGGGGGGAAACCACACCCCTTTGGAGCCAGAATATGGTTTTAGAAAAAGATGAATAACTCATAGTACGGACTTGTCATAATTATTTAAATGATACCATAATTCTTGTGATTTTTCTGCCCACATTTTAAGAGGTTTTTAGAACCGGTGGCATGATCTGGGGGCAAACTAGCAGTTAAGAGGGTATTACTTAAAATGTATGCATGTTAAAAATCTGACACTTCATCAAGTAATGTCCATACTCCTTGCGCACATGTGTATAAATTTGGGGTAATGTCCGATATTACGAAACCAGTTAAAAAGTGCAAATGTTGCCATTTCTGAATGCAAGCTCCCAGGAAGAGCAGATTTGGACAGGATATACCTCCTGTGATATGTGATGGGTGCATGTAATTTTAAACAAATGTGTACCTGTGCAAATATGTCTTTTGGGTCAAAATATAGATTGTGTGTAATTTGACAGGGGTGGGTTCTCTGTACCATAAACAGACCTCATCATGATGACACTTCATTTCATTCCCCCAATCAAGGGGAAGAGGATGAAGTGGCCAATGACAAGTGGAGAGGGGTAGGGTCTAGGAAGCTAGCCTTTCCACCCATTTTCAAAACACATAAAAGCAGACAGTCAGGACAGAGAGGGACAGTCAATTCCATCTGCTGCGGGACGCTCTGCCGGGAAAATCCATACTTTACCTCCATCAACCTCCAGAGAGCCAACATAGAGACTTCAATCTATCCACCTTCAGAGACCAAGACTTTACTTCAGAATGTGTAGCAGAGAGGTCAACTACAAGCTAAATCCCTCTTTAGCAGGCCTCAAATCATTGCCATTATCACAGCCAGGCGAGCTGTTTGAATTATTTGCAAGAACTCTTGCCATTTGCCAGAGAGCAGTGTTGTATCCAGAGAGAGACCAGCTGAACCGGAGACCGCTGTATCCGGACCCACAGACCTGATCAGAACCAGAGACCCAGACCAGCAGAGTAGAGCTGACCCCGACGCTGTGCGCAGAGACCGTCCGTGGCGAGTGAAGAAAACCTGACCAGATCCGTGGCGAGGCCCATTCTATTTTAAAATATATTGTGAGTACCTAGCAGAACTGTGCAGAACCAATCTCTTAGTTAAAATAATATAATTCAATCTATTTTAATCTAACCAGAACTGTCTCCTAGAAGTTGTACCTTGTCATTTGCAAAGCTGTCACCTGTCATTTTCTAGTTGCTAGCTGTCACTTGTCACTTTGAACTTTTAAAATTTCAAATCTGAAAAACAACCTTTACTATATCGCTCATATCTCCGTGACCGTTAACTTTCCTCTGAAAGCTGGGACTCTTGGCTTTTCAACGAACCTAGAACCGCATTCCTATTCCATACACTTTTGCCGCAATCGCGAAAAACGCACTCGCGAATTTGCCGCGATTTGCAAATTTCTCCACGTGGGAAAACAGCAGCTTCCTTGCTTTCCTTGCTAAAAATTCGTTTGCCTCTTAAGAACCATCCCTGAATCATTGCTAGAGTGAGCCTGGACTAATATTAACTAGATACCATTCACCCTGAACCTCTAGAGGGAATTAAAAGCATTTTAGCATATTTTTCACTTCATTGCCAGCACATATAAAAGCATTTTAGCATATTTTTCACTTCATTGCCAGCACATATAAAAGCATTTTGGGCCTGTGTTTCAAACTTCTGTGGTCTAAGCTTGCTGGGGTGAACTGAATTACATTTGATTGCATTTCTGAGAACTGTGTGCTTTCCTTCCATTTCCTTGCATTGCATAAAGGGGGGGAGTGGATTGCCAAAGAAAAGTGATTACATTGTTTTGTTGAAATCATATTGAGTATTTTCTGTACTGCATTTTCATTCAACATTGCATCCATCTGAACTTATATAAAGCATTCTCTACCACCTTACTCTTCTGTTCCTATTCACAAGTGTGCCAGTGCCAGACTATCCATTATTGATTACTGCTCAGATTAAGTGTGATATTCAATTATTAATTTATTATAAAGAGTGATATATATAAATATATTGTTTAAATTATCAAATAAACCGTTTAAACTTGCAAAACAGAACTACTTCGTGGCTCAGTGGGGTCAGGGGGATTCCAAGAGAGGGGTGTTATATAGGGGTAGTCATCCAGAACGCATGAACTGGACATAAAGATATATCAATAAGGGTTTCCATTCAGTATCCCAGACTAGGCATTGACTTAGCTGTAGTGTTGAATTGAATCCTCTTACAAATTGGGGGCTCGAGCGGGACGTTTGGGTTAGATCTATCACTTGTGCAGATTAATACAGTGTGCCAGCTGACCAGATACACATATCCGGTCGGATCACCACGCTGTGTTACGCTGTAAAGCACTCCTCAAAGGAACGCTCTAAGGAAAAGGTCTGTTTTGCAAAAATAAAATACAAACTTCTGTAAGTCAGGAAGGAACTCAAATTCCAGAATGACGACCTTGGTAGATATGAAAATAGCCAGAGAGCACTTCTTACATAAGCTATTTGTGAGAGGTGAGTGGACTCATCAGGACCAGACGGTCTGGTTGCAAGCAATCGCACCCCAGATCACGGAAACAGGGTCAGATATATGGAGAGACCAGGGTCCCTTACATGTGGCCCTGAGTGAACTATATATGTCCTCTAAGGCCAAGGATGAGCACAACAAGATTGCCAGGGTAGCGGCATATTTATATTTACATAATGGAGCCATGCAGGACAAATGTGCTGAAGGCCAAGATCTGGCGAGTAGGCAACTGCTGGCATTACAGAAGGCCCAATCTGATCTGGACTCTTCTGAGCAGATGCTGCAGAGGAGCCAGGAGTCATAAAATGATAGTAGGCAGTATATCATTAAAATAAAAGAGGACATGGATATACTGCAACAGGAAAAGGCTGACCAGGATACTAGATTTCTGGCCCTGCAGAAGGAGCACCAAGACAGTTTGGACTCCTTACTGCAGAGCCAGAAAAAGCTGGAGCAACAATTAGACTTTAACAGGGCATGCACGGAGCAGGTAGCCACCCTGCAAAGTCATCTAGATAGAATGAAGGCAGAGAGCAACAAGCTGATTTTGAAAGACCTGGATACCCAGGCAGAGTTTGATGAAGAACGTCAGAAAGCTGGTGCCTTTCAAAGGCAGAGGGACGACCTGGCGGCACAAATGCAGGCTCTTAGCCAGGAAAGAGACGCCTTAGGCCAGGAAGTCTGCCATTTAAAAAGAAAAACAGAAGAAAATCACTTGACCCTCCAGGGGCTGGGTGACCTCCAAAAAGAACACCAGAACTTGTTAGAACACACCAGGAGGGTGGAGGATGCTCTGGCAAGAAAGGAGCAGGCCAATAGGGACACAGCTCAGGAGGTAACCCTCCTGCAGCAAAAACTGGCCCAGTGCTCCAGGACCAATCAGGAGGCACAGAGAGAGAATGAGGCTCTCTGCCAGCACAATGATAGACTCCAACAACAGGTAGCGATGCAGGAGAGACTGATAGAGTCTAGTAAGGCCTTAACTGAGGAACTGAAGGCGCAGGCTCTTGCATTGCAACAGGGAGCAGGGGCGGATAGAGATGAGGTTCGCTGGGAAAGAGAAACTCCTGAGCATAACCCCAGGAGCCCTAGTACCAGAGGCCTTTATTTCTCTCAGTCCCTGGACTCTGCCACCCCCATGTCCCCTGGCGCACATGAGCACAGGGCCACAGGGATGGCAGATTACTATCCAGCCAGAAGCATGGGGCTCATAGGCCAGTACCACCCAGGAATGGAGGGGCGGGCATCCGGGTATTGGTCCCCAAGCACAGTGCAATTTAGTGGGGAACCCCAGGAGAGTAGGTCCATTAAGGGCATCCTGAAAACCTCTGCCCAGTTAGGTCAGTGGGGGGGTACCCATCAAATCCTGGCAGCAAAGAGGAATCTGAAGACTCCTCTGAACGGTACAGGACACAGGAGACCAGGTCCCCACATTCTGCCAGCTATTCCCAGGCTCGCAGAATCTGGGAAAACCTGGAAGAACAGACGGGAACCTCTGGGAGCAGTGCCTCTGAGTCAGAAGATGAATGGACCAGGGTTACCCGGACCAAAAGGGCCAATAAGACAAAAAGGGCCTTGCTTAAGGACCCCTTAAAGCAGATTAAGGCAATCAGGAGCGTCATCACGCCTTATCATAAGAACGCCAAGTATTCTGTTTGGGAGCACTTAGAGTTGTTTGAGAAAATGATGGAGACTTTCCATTTGAAGGACAGCCAAAGCTGTATTCAATATGTAAAGTGGACCTTCTCCCCGGAATACTCCAGTTTCTTTGCGGGGCTGGAGGACCAAAATCATTTAAGATGGTCCACCTATAAGGCGGCCATCTTGAAACATTTTTCTACTCATAGAAATCCTCAAGAGGCTCGCAAGGCAGCCTACAATTTACAATGTGGGGAGGATCAGGCCCCACAAGAATTTGTGCAGGAGTTAAAGCGTGCTTTTGCACAGACCGCAAGAAGGGTGCGCACGGATAGCAGAGAATTTATTAATACGTTTTTCCATGCCTTGCCCAAATACATAATGACCCAGCTCGTGAGGGATTTTCACGAGAAAAGATCTTTAGACTGGGTCATTGAACAGGCGACCCGGATCTATGAGGTGCAGAAGCCAATAGAAAATAAAAATAATGCGCCCAAAAACCCCAAAGCCAACAACACCCCTGCTGCTGCCAAGGTGGCAGAGGTAAAGGTCACCCCCGTTTTAGAGTTGGAGATGGGGGGGCCTAAAAACCTACCTGCACCTAATAATGCTAGGCCCAGAAGGTCCTCGGGCCAGTCACAGACAGGGAGCCAGGGAGGCAGCCCCACAAATGGGGTCCCTCGCTCTCCTGATTATGTAAGCCCCTGTTACAAGGGAAACAGACCCATCCTGGGTTATGTGTGGACTCCTCCAGCCCAAGGGGGGGGATCCAGCCAAGCACCTAACCCAGGGAACTTCCCTCCTAACTTCCCACCGGAGGGCAGAAATTCTCCAAATCCTGGGCAGAACTTTTTCCCCAGGTATCCACCCAACTTCCAGCCCCAAAATCCTCCACCCTTCTTTCCCCAATTCCCTGAGCCCAGACAACCGAATCCGGGAGAGGGGAGGCCAAGGGTGGAGGGGTATCAAAATCTTCCCAACCAGGGGTACTACCAGAGAAGGGATAGCTACCCTTCCCGGGATCAGCCCAGGGGAGAAAATAGAGCCCTGTATCAGCCTGAGCGGGTTTCCCAGTTAGAGCGCCAGGTCCAAAATATGGCACGGGATCTGGGTCACATACTGAGGGCTCAACAGAACCCTCAGATGAGCGTGCCACCGCAGAATGCACCAAACTCTGGGCCTGGTGCTCCAGAGCAATGACGGGGGCAGCACCCCGATAACTCACCGGTTCCCGGGGAGGAGGCACAAAGGGAAGGGGGTGTAAAGCCGGGGAGGAAGCTTCCTTCCTCACTTGTAAACAGCCCCTGGAAACCCAGGAACCGGAAACAAAATCTCTTGCCCCTGAAAGTCTGCCTCCTAAGGAGCAGAGGGGGGGTAGGAGAAACAAAGTACCCAAACAGACCCGTTTTGTGGAAGAAATACAGGTCTTCCAATTTGAGGGAGAAGGATCCTCAGAGGATCCTGGGAAAAGGATCTTCTCCTTCAGAGATGGGGGAACTCCTCCCAAAGAAAAATGGGTCCCAAAGGATTCCAATCCAGACTGGGGAGATATGGAGACTGAGCTACCGCCGCCCATCATCTCATCCCAGAACCAACAGCAAAAAAATCCCCTGGTTCAAACCCATCCTGATGACTGCCTCCAAAAAGGGCGGGCGGCCCAGAACCGGAACCAGGGGAACCCACAATGGCTCTGATCTCCAGTTGCCAACTTTTTCTTTCAGATTCCCAAGGCTCTCCACAGAAGTCTGCCCAAATTTCTTCTCTTGAAATGTCCAAAACCAGAAAGTTAGCCCACCAGTGCTCCAAAAATGTTCATTATCTGTGCCCCCTTGAGGAGAAGGAGGGAAGATACTATGCCCCGGTACAGGGGCAGGGTACAATTTTAGCGCTGGTGGACACGGGATCTCAAGCTACCCTTCTGTCCAGAAGGGCCTTTGATGAACTGAATGCAGGAAGGGGATGGAATTACCAAATTCCTCTCACCTCACTTCCTGGACAACTCCAGAACTTTGACGGGAAGGAAATTCCCGTCGAGGGGACGGCAGATTTGGACATTAAAATTGGGCGACACAAGTTGAAACACCCGGTCATAGTTGTGACTCCAGAGGGCACCCCTTGTTTACTGGGGAATGACCTCCTGAGGAGGTTGTCACCCTTAATAGATTGCGTAAACAAGGTCCTCTGGACCCAGACTAGCCGACCAATAAAATTAAAACAGAGTGTCAACCATGTTAGTTTAAACGGCACCTGCCACATGGTTGAACAAAAATCTGACCAAGTAGAATTTCACTTCCAGAACAACCAAATTCCAGACGTGACAGTAATAGCAGTAGGACAACAGACTGGTGATGGGGGGTCCTCTCTATTCCTGAAAATCAACCTTCCTTCCAGTTTAAGGTGGTATTCCACACTGGAAGGAAACACCCTGAAATTCTTTACCAATCCACAATCAGAAACTCCCACTCCTATAGTCCAGAAAGATGTGAAATCAGCTCAGAGCCTGGCTGATATTCAGCAAATTGGAGAGCAGTTGTTCATCCCTGTTCAGTTAAATGATGGGAAGGACTCTGTTCTCGCTCGAGTGTGTGTGAACAACGGTAAGAGCTTCATCAGCGAAGCCATGTTCCGCCAACTCCCAACAGATCCAGCCATTCCCACATTCAAACTGATAGACAAATGGGAAATGGACCTGGAAGCGCCTAATTCCAAACATCCCCTGCCAAGCAGGTGTATGCTCAAAATCTCCATTGGCAACAAGAGCATAGTCCATAATTTAGGCAGTGACATTCTCAATCGCTTTGCCATTAGTTTGGACCTAATAAACTTCAAAGCTTGGTCCCGATTAGCGGATAATCCCATGGTCTTTGATGATCCAGAAAAAGCAGGTTAGGTCAGCTCAATTGCTACCTTATGCAGTTGAAATTCAGATTAAAGAGGAAGTCACCATCCCAGAAAGGACCCGACAATTCTCCCTGGAAGTGAAAGTTAAAAGAGGACAATATTTGCAAAACCCTGATGCTTACATACATCTAAACGCTTCTCTCCAACAGCAAGGGTTGGGGGTAAACCCAACTTCATTAGTCAACATAGAACGTGACACCATTCCAATAGAGGTGGATAACAGCGACTTAAAGAATATTACTCTAGCCGCAGGCACCATTATTGGAATGGCGGTTGATGACCGACATTTTTCCATCGATTTAGGAAATGAACTGTTAGGGCCAATCCCCAAGGACTGCTTTGACAGTGACAGTGATGACAATACAACACCAGACAGGATTTTTACCCGGCATGGGGGGAACTTCCTGGTGTACACTTCCTGCCCCTATGGTAAGGAAGATGTGACTTGTGACTTCAGGAGGGATGAGGTGATTTTCAAGGTCCATGAGGGCTGCCTTTCCCACCTGAAGCCTCCGGTCCAAATCAGCACTCTGACCAGGGACTTCTCCACCCAGCTGGAGGAGGCCGCTGAAATAGCCAAACCAGAAGTCTTTCCAGGCTTCAGGCAGATGGTGGAAGAGAGAGTCAACCTAGCTGATGCCTGTGTGACTCTGGAACAAAAGCAAAAGTTGAAACAAGTTTTCTTGGATTTCCAAGATCTCTTTGCGGTAGACTCATATGACTGTGGTCGCACTGACATCCACACAACAACAATCCCCACGGACCCTGGCATGACTCCTGTGTTTGTGAAGCAATATCGCTTGCCTCTCGCATCAATGGAGTCCCTTACTGAAATAATTAAGAACCTTGAGTCCCGGGGAATAATCCGTCCAGTCCACAGCACCTTCAATAATCCGGTGCTGGGAATATTGAAGCCAAACGGCCAGTGGAGACTCTGCGCCGACCTCAGGGAGCTCAACAAATGGGTCCATACTTCCCGATGGCCTCTGCCCTACATTGACCAAGGGCTGGCCCAGATCCAGGGGTCACAGGTATTCACTGCAATAGACCTGACCAATGGATACTGGACTGTGCCTGTCAGTAGGGAGGACCAATACAAGCTGGCTTTTACCTTTGGGGGCCAGCAATACACATGGACCCGGACTCCCTTCGGATACCTCAACTCCGGCAATGAATTCAACATTTTCCTACATAAGGCCATGCCCGACCTGGGTGCGAGGGGTAACCTGGCTTATGTAGATGATGTCCTCATCAAAAGTTCATCTGTGGAGGAACACCTAGCGGAGATCCGTTATGTTCTGACGCAGTTGAGGGCCGCCGGAGCAAAACTTTCCTTTCAGAAAGCACAGTGGTGTAGAACCCGTGTTAATTTCTTGGGGCATGAGATTACTCCTCAGGGTCTCTGTCCCCAGGAAAAGAAAGTGGAAGCACTTCAAAAACTGAAAGACCCCACAACTCTGCGGGAACTAAGGAGCCTCCTTGGACTGACTAATTACAGCAGAAAGTTCATTGAGGGCTACGCAGAGATCACCAGACCCCTGATTCATCTCCTGAAGGGGGGGGTCAAGTGGGAATGGGGTCCAGAACAAGCCGAGGCAGTAAAACAACTCAAAAGAAGCCTCTCAAAAGCGCCTTGCCTAGCGTACCCTGTCAGAAACAAGGAGTTCTTCCTGGAGACGGGGTTCTCTAATAAGTGCTTGACGGCAGTATTATACCAAAAGCATGACAAGGTCAATAAAGTAATCTCCTATGCGAGCAAAACTTTATCCTCTGTGGAGGAAAAATTCAAAGATTGTGAGAAGGCACTCCTGGCAACGGTGTGGGCATTGAAGAATTACCGCCCGTTTATCCAGGGGGAACACATCATAGTGGAGACTCCACACCAGCTTCTGCAATATCTCCAAAGTGATAGAATCCGGCCCGGAAATGTGAGTAATTCCCGAATTACTTCCTGGATTCTGTCAATGCAAGGCTTTCCTGTGGAGGTCAGATATGGCCAAAACAAGAAGAGTCCCCTCGCGCAAGGTCTGGCTGACTTGCATGATTGTGCCAGAGAAAACTGTCTCGAGGACGAAAGTCTAAAAATAAAGGACAACATGGAGGCATACCTTAATTCCCCCCACAAAGTCTTTGAAGAAGACAAGTGTGAGGGAATGCCCACTGTGTATGTGGATGGATTCTCTTACCATGTTGACAACGATGGGGAGAAAGAACTGGTGGCCGGCGTAGGGAATGCATGGGTGAATGAGTCCCCAGAACCCTCCGCTGGATACAAAATTGGTCCCCGAAGTAGTCAGGTGGCAGAATTGATGGCTGTGCATCAGGCCATCCTCACTGCTGTCCAGCATCAACTCCACGAACTGGTCTTAATCACAGATTCGGATTATGTACGGAACGGGTTCGTGGAGCACCTGGTTAATTGGAAAACCAGAGGCATGTTATGTGCTAACAACAAACCCTTGAAACATGGGAAGTTGATCCAAAACATTGATGATCTGGTCACCTTGAATGAGATGACCATCTATTGGAAAAAGATCAAGGGTCATTCCAAAGTAGAGGGACCAGACAAAACTGGAAATGACTTAGCTGATCAGCTGGCCAAAACCGGGGCCATCCAAGGGGATCTAATTGAGATTGAGTCCCTGTTGGGGGAAATCCAGGTCACTGCTATCACTAGGTCCCAGACAAATGCTCACGATGATCTTTCAATTGCACAATGGAGTAAGGAGACCCCTGATTTGATTACCGCTCAGAAGGGGGATCCAATTATTGGTAAGTTTTACCAACACCTTGAGGACCCTGAGAACTTTCCCCTGACAGATACCGATTATATTGGGAAAGAGGACCTAAGAGTGTTGATGAAATGTCCAAAAATGTTCCGAATCCAAGACGGTTTGCTGGTAAGGAAATCCAAAGGTGGCCACGATCAGTGAGTGGTTCCTACCTCATTCCGAAGCCTGATGTTAAGTCACGCCCATGATGCGGCCACCGCCGGTCATAGGGGGTTTCACACAACACTGGAAATCTTAAGAGAGGTTGCATACTGGCCACACATGGGGCAGGACCTTGACCAATACTTGAAGGGGTGTCTTGTGTGTGCGCAATTTCAGCCGACGTCCCTCACACACCGCGCGCCTCTCCAAAAGAGGGGGATGACACTGCCATGGTCAGATTTACAAATCGACTCTGTAGGCCCCGTGATTCGCTCTGCTAGGGGGAATAAGTACATGTTGACTGTGACATGCTTGTTTACCAAGTGGGTGGAATGTCTCCCAGCCCCAAATTGCAAGGCAGAAACTGCAGCTGCCCTGATGATTAACCACATCTTTTCCCGTTTCGGTCTACCTCAAAGGATTGAGTCAGACAGGGGTAGCCACTTCACCAGTGAAGTAATGACAAAGATGTGGGAGATACTGGGGGTCAAAAGGAAGTTACATATTGCTTACAGGCCAGCTTCTTCTGGGGCAGTAGAGAGATATAACCGAACCATTGTGAGCATATTAAAGAAGTTTGTGGCAGATTCTGGGCCAAGTTGGGATATCCGATTACCTCTGGTCCTCATGGCCATCAGATCTACCCCTTCATCTGCAACCAAAATGTCACCATTTGAGTTGATGACTGGGCACAAGATGGTGCTTCCTCAGCATTTGCTCTACAGGACCCAAGAGCAGACACTGATAAATGCCTCCACAACTCATGAGTATGTGGAGAATTTAAGGAAACACCTTCAACATGCTTTTGCTTATGCTCAGCGGAATCTAGAAAGATCAGCTGATAGCATGAAGACCCACTATGACCTGAAGACTTCCAGGAAGGAATATCAGGTGGGGGACCGGGTCTATCTATACAATTTCCAAAGGAACCAGGCCAAACAGCGAAAATTTTTGCCTACATGGAAGGGACTCTTTGAGATTATAGACAAAATCTCCCCTGTGGCCTACAAGATCCGCATCCCCAAAGGCGGTTTGGCAGAGGGGGAAGACAAGTGGGTCCACATAAACCAGTTGAAGTGTTGCCATCCCAGGCACACTCTGCAACAACTTGAGGAATCCTCTGGAATCCTAGAGGGTACTGTCTCAGATTAATTCAGTTCTAACTTAAAATATCCTACATATCGCCTATCAAATTCTTAGTTTCTCAATGTGGGTGTTTTCGTTGTTGAATGCAAAAAGAAATGTGCATGTCCATATGTTTTGACTATAAATTTATATGCCACCCCACTATATCAATGGTGGGGAAAAAATGTCTATGAATAAGTATTGCCGCTCTTCCTTTGTCGTCCTAGGAGAAAAAAACCTCAAGACTGGCCAAGGAGGACGATCCGGAGACCGGGAGCAGAGACGCGGGGGGCCCAGGGTACCGCCCAATATTCCCATCAGGACCGGCGAGGAGAACCGATCGATCAGTACTGGATGGAGGAAAAGATGCTGAACTGTGCCATTTGCAGAATTGGAAGAAGATTATGCGGACAGACCAGTGCGTGGGTCAAAACCCTTGTGCACCCGACTCCCCATCGACTCAAATTCAAAGGGCAGTCACGTGGGGGGATCTGTTGGGTGTCCTGACCCACGTTTGAGCTATCATGCTGCAACATTTGGTGCTGTGGGCTTAGAAAATCCAAGATGGCCAAAAAGCCCACAAGTGCGCCAGAATCCAGGAGAACCACGCAGTTTGTGCGCACACCAAAATGGTTACCTCACTTGCCAACCACCAGTGTAAAGAAAGATCTTTGTTAACAAAATCCACTGTTACTGATGTCAAAAAGTTGCTGAAATCGTGACTCATTGGACCACTTTAAAGATTCAACCCTTTTGTGGGGTTCCACATAACCATTTTACTGTAAGGAGCCCCATCAAAACAATGTTAAGCAAGGATTTACTACCATGTAAGAACCATTCCTGTTTGGAATGCATTAATCCAAGAAAAATCCCAAAAATGGTTGCATTACCAGTACTCCCCACTATCAGAAAGCCGGCGTTTTAAAACAACACCAGATTTTTTTTTGTGTAAAACTGAATAAATGAACCCAAAGCAGGCCAAAGAAAGACTTACTGAGAGGTGGATCCAATGTAAAGTTATATTCTGAAGTGACTTGAAGGTTTATAACAAGACTGGCTGAGCTTTGGATTTCAGCAGTTTAAGTAAATTTGGACTGAAAGACTCTAAAAACCTAAATGTTTAAAAGAAATGAGTGACCTACTTTTGAGTGTCACATAGGTTGCAATTGTTTAAATGTCATAGTTTGAAACTTAGAATCAGCATTCTAGCTGCATATGTAAAAATGGTTAGTTTTATTTGAATGCAGAAAACTGGGTAACTAAAAGTGACATTAGCTGGGGCCTGGCTTAAGGAACTGGATTCTGCTTGACAACTTCCCCCCAATTGGAGTGAAACTGGATCCACAGCAGTTCCCAGGCCTAGCTGCCTTTTGCTGTTCCCACCAAAAGGGATATGACACTTCTCTGATTGAATTACCAAGGGACTGCTAGAGACTAAACATAGGACCCAGGCAGAGGGTTTATTTAAGTGGCCATAAATGGCTTCCTCTTGAACAATGGGCCTTCCAGGGCCCAGGCAAATGTTTTATTATGGGGGCCGTAAAAGTGGCTTCCTCCTGGAAGGAAAGGGGAGGAGCACTGCCTGTGAGAGCAAGCTGGCTTGGCAGAACTGGAAAAACCAGAAATTCAACCTTGTTCTGGGGGAAACCACACCCCTTTGGAGCCAGAATATGGTTTTAGAAAAAGATGAATAACTCATAGTACGGACTTGTCATAATTATTTAAATGATACCATAATTCTTGTGATTTTTCTGCCCACATTCTAAGAGGGTTTTAGAACCGGTGGCATGATCTGGGGGCAAACTAGCAGTTAAGAGGGTATTGCTTAAAATGTATGCATGTTAAAAATCTGACACTTCATCAAGTAATGTCCATACTCCTTGCGCACATGTGTATACATTTGGGGTAATGTCCGATATTACGAAACCAGTTAAAAAGTGCAAATGTTGTCATTTCTGAATGCAAGCTCCCAGGAAGAGCAGATTTGGACAGGGTATACCTCCTGTGATATGTGATGGGTGCATGTAATTTTAAACAAATGTGTACCTGTGCAAATATGTCTTTTGGGTCAAAATATAGATTGTGTGTAATTTGACAGGGGTGGGTTCTCTGTACCATAAACAGACCTCATCATGATGACACTTCATTTCATTCCCCCAATCAAGGGGAAGAGGATGAAGTGGCCAATGACAAGTGGAGAGGGGTAGGGCCTAGGAAGCTAGCCTTTCCACCCATTTTCAAAACACATAAAAGCAGACAGTCAGGACAGAGAGGGACAGTCAATTCCATCTGCTGCGGGACGCTCTGCCGGGAAAATCCATACTTTACCTCCATCAACCTCCAGAGAGCCAACATAGAGACTTCAATCTATCCACCTTCAGGGACCAAGACTTTACTTCAGAATTTGTAGCAGAGAGGTCAACTACAAGCTAAATCCCTCTTTAGCAGGCCTCAAATCATTGCCATTATCACAGCCAGGCGAGCTGTTTGAATTCTTTGCAAGAACTCTTGCCATTTTCCAGAGAGCAGTGTTGTATCCAGAGAGAGACCAGCTGAACCGGAGACCGCTGTATCCGGACCCACAGACCTGATCAGAACCAGAGACCCAGACCAGACCAGCAGAGTAGAGCTGACCCCGATGCTGTGCGCAGAGACCGTCCGTGGCGAGTGAACAAAACCTGACCAGATCCGTGGCGAGGCCCATTCTATTTTAAAATATATTGTGAGTACCTAGCAGAACTGTGCAGAACCAATCTCTTAGTTAAAATAATATAATTCAATCTATTTTAATCTAACCAGAACTGTCTCCTAGAAGTTGTACCTTGTCATTTGCAAAGCTGTCACCTGTCATTTTCTAGTTGCTAGCTGTCACTTGTCACTTTGAACTTTTAAAATTTAAAATCTGAAAAACAACCTTTACCATATCGCTCATATCTCCGTGACCGTTTGTCTTAGAGACTTGCAGTAACTTTCCTCTGGAAGCTGGGAATCTTGGCTTTTCAACGAACCTAGAACCGCAGTCCTATTCCATATACTTTTGCCGCAATTGCGAAAAACACACTCGCGAATTTGCCGCGATTTGCAAATTTCTCCACGTGGGAAAACAGCAGCTTCCTTGCTTTCCTTGCTAAAAATTCGTTTGCCTCTTAAGAACCATCCCTGAATCATTGCTAGAGTGAGCCTGGACAAATATTAACTAGATGCCACTCACCCTGAACCTCTAGAGGGAATTAAAAGCATTTTAGCATATTTTTCACTTCATTGCCAGCACATATAAAAGCATTTTAGCATATTTTTCACTTCATTGCCAGCACATATAAAAGCATTTTGGGCCTGTGTTTCAAACTTCTGTGGTCTAAGCTTGCTGGGGTGAACTGAATTACATTTGATTGCATTTCTGAGAACTGTGTGCTTTCCTTCCATTTCCTTGCATTGCATAAAGGGGGGGAGTGGATTGCCAGAGAAAAGTGATTACATTGTTTTGTTGAAATCATATTGAGTATTTTCTGTACTGCATTTTCATTCAACATTGCATCCATCTGAACTTATATAAAGCATTCTCTACCACCTTATTCTTCTGTTCCTATTCACAAGTGTGCCAGTGCCAGACTATCCATTATTGATTACTGCTCAGATTAAGTGTGATATTCAATTATTAATTTATTATAAAGAGTGATATATATATATATATTGTTTAAATTATCAAATAAACCGTTTAAACTTGCAAAACAGAACTACTTCGTGGCTCAGTGGGGTCAGGGAGATTCCAAGAGGGGGGTGTTATATAGGGGTAGTCATCCAGAACGCATGAACTGGACATAAAGATATATCAATAAGGGTTTCCATTCAGTATCCCAGACTAGGCATTGACTTAGCTGTAGTGTTGAATTGAATCCTCTTACATACCAGCACCGTATTACCGGCATTCTCTCTCGTAGTGCTGTGGTCCTGGAATGGTGCCGGTAATCAGAACTGCTGGCACATTGTTTAGAGGACTGCCACACTTGTAATGACGCCCAAGGTGTATTATTATTTTACTAAACAGTTTTTTTTTTCAGGGATATCATCAACATTTAAGGTAAGCAATTTAAAATGACAACCCTGTACTCCAGTATCCATTACCATACCTACTGAGGTATTTTCAATTCCATCCGCAACGTAACTTCATCAATTGTAAATTTGTTGGAAACACTAATCATCAAACCTGCCATTGGTCTGCCCTTATTGCCTTTAGTGGCAAGCTCAAAAACGGTTTTATGACCTTAAAAATTTATTTCCACCAAATTCCAACAATACACATATGTCATTAGACATAAATAAAACCATAAGAGGTTGATGATGTAATAAAAATTAGTACCCGGGGAGGGAGGCACAGGAAATCAGGTTCTGTGGATCGCAAGCTGAAACCTCTAATCTCAAACCACGTTCCACAGAACCTGCTGGCTGCCTCCCCCGCAGTGCAGCACCATCTCTTCCCCCAAGGTTTCTTTTTTTTTCATTTGTTTGTACTATTTTACAACCCTCTTCTCCCCTGCCCCTCTTTCCTTAGAGTTGCGGTGGCGCCGCCGCTTCACCATCTCTTGCGTTTCCAGGCTTTTCCAGGCCGCAATGATAATGGCAGCCATCTTAGGTAAGGGTTTTCATTAATTGAACAGGACGCACGCAGTGCCCCATTCAATAAATAAAAAGCATTTTTTTAACACCCAAGGTTACCGCTTTGAAAGAAAGAAGTGTTCACAAAATTATATCTCAAAATGGTATTGAGGGGTCTCCCATCCCCACGTTGTTAGCACGGGACAAGGCAGGTCTCTTCAGCACAGCACATACCTTGGACTCTCCAGCACAAGGTTCACAAATCTATTTCACAATACCAGAACCTACAAGGGTCAAGTCTCTTTCCTCAAAGTCTCTTGCCTTAGAAGGCCTGCTGGATCAAAACAACAAACAAACAAACAAAGGTTCCTTTTGGTGGTCTTGCACCTTTGGGTGATTGCTCTTTGCCCCTAGAACCTCCCTCCGCCGGGCTCCAATCCTCTTTGCAAAATGGACCTCCCTCCATCGGGTTCCCTACAGCCTTCTTTAACACAGTGCATGATTTGCTCATTTTCATCAGAAAGCAAGCCTGGGTTCCCTTCTCCTAGCTTTCTTTTGGCATCCCTCTGTCGGGTTCACACTTGCCTTATTCCACAGTTCACAATCTTATCAGAAAGAGGGTCTCCCCTCCCCTAGCTTTCTCTTGCAATTGGTCAGAGACTTTTGATTGGACAAGGGATTTGACGTGACCCCTGTAGGACCACTCTGACATCTCATAAAGTCCTTTCCTAGGGTCTTCTGGTACTTGCAGTTTCAACACAAAACACAAGTGAACAGCAAGAGTCCTTCGAATGAGCACTCCTGCAGCACCTGACCACTCTGCAGCTGGTCGTTGTCTGTGCTTTTTCCAAAAATTCAAACAAACACACAAGTTCTTTCTTCTCAAGTTTCTTGTGTTCATATAATGTTGGCACTTGCAACCTTGGGTTCAACACAGTTCGCTTTGCTATCAGCTTCCTCCGACTCACCGGCTGTGTTGAACCCGTTAGCTCGTCTTGCTTCTGGAGTCAAGGACAGTACCACTGTAGCCAGCGTGCCTCCCTGCATATGCTATCAATTCGGGAGGTCCCAGTGCACAGTTGACAACTGTTTCTCTGCACACCAGTCATGATTGCTGGTGTTATGATTTCCCTTTCCAAGGCTTCGAAGGTCTGAGTTAAAAAGGAGAAGGGCAGTTCCCCCTTCGTCGTCCCTCCAGGTCTCGCTGCGTTTCTTCTCCCTTTGAACTGCCAGTCGGGTATAGCTGTGTCCTAATGCATTCTGCCTTGCTCGTAGTGTGCTCTCGTGCTCTGCCTTTTATCCCTGTGGCGAAGGTAAATGATCATCAGGTGTGTGTGGTTATTGTCAATTGCCTGACTGTGCCTGACCTGTTTGTTGGGCTGTGGTGTTCGTCCGTTGTCTGTTACGGTGTAAGAAAGTATTCATGTCGGAAAAGGTTGGGTTGGGGGTAGAGCTTCTAAACATCAGGTAGGATAAGGGAAAAGGTGTTAGAAGGAAGGGGGTACAATGTCTCACCCGTCGGTGTCTCACTTCCATTCCCCGAAGACCCCCCATCCAGGTGATCCTCCCCCACTGGGCCATCCCCAGGAACTGGTTCCAATAGCACTGGCCACCTGGATGACAGATCTCGTTGAACTAGTGGGTGAGACACCTTCAGGTTTCTCACACTGCCCTAGTGCAACATCAGCTTTTTCTTTAGGTTGGATGGGTATTCTCCCGTTAACAGGTTTCATATTCCACATTACTCTTAAATCCATTGACTTTTGTCAATCCATGTTTCTATCCTTTCGTTTTGATACCCTTTGTTTGGTCACCTCTCCCTGCACTTCATAGGTTCCTTTATCTATATCGATCCAGTTGAATCAAGTGCTCAAGCGCAGACTCAGCTTTCGGCAGAGGTTTTATGATGGTGGGAGGGATTACCCTGACTTAAAGGGGCCTCTCCTCTGCAGTCACCAGCATAAGCACTAGTTAACTCTAGTCTCTGAAGGACTTCTCTCAACTAGCAGTCAGATAGGTCCCAAAGCTAACCACTGTCACAGCACTGCTTCATCTTGTGGTACAGGTTTTAATATTTTGGGTGGTGGGAGGGATTATGCTGGCTGAAAGGGGCCTCTTGCCTGCTTTCACTGGCAGCAGTCACTATTTCATTATACTGGCTGGAGCACTCTTTGCATCTCGAGGTTAAATTGATCCCAAAAGTCAACCACAGTCACTGTGAATCCTCCACACCGCTGCTCTTGAGAGGTGTGCTATTGTTCAGTATAGATGCTCAGTGCAATGAGGTGCTTGGTCTGTTTTATTATTATATACTTACCTTCTCTGCTGTTTTTTAATATGTCACTCTTGTTATTGTATTGTTTTATTCATAAGGCAGTTTTAGATCTGCTTGTGAGTATGTGCTGAGGCTGTTACTAAACTCACAAGGACCTTCTGGTCGATAGACTTATTTATACTGTGCACATTCCACCTTTACCAGTAGCCATATTTATAGATGCGCGATGACGCGATCGTGTTGGTTAGACGCGATGACATCGTCACGCAACTGCCATTTTGGATTGGGAAACTCTATTATTGGCTGGCATACCTGTCTGAGTTGCGGGATTATGTTGAGATTAACAAGAAAGTTGACTACGGAAATCTAACTTCTAAATGATTGTTATTGCGCAACTATAAATATGGCGCCCATCTTTAAAATGTCACCGTTATCATGCCGTGAATGCCGCGTTTGAGCTGAAGGAAAACTCCCTAACTCACAGGTAAGCGCTGCAATTTAGTTTAAACACTTCTTTAGGCAGATGCCAACATTGTCAGCCCAATTATATACAACTCCAATCTGTTACAATGACTATCCTCCATTACCCTTCATTCAACCTCAATTCGAGAGAATCATCGACCGAATGGTCCAAATTATTTCTATTTCCAAAAAAGACTAGCACAGATCCTACAAACAAAGAAAAGTAAATAAAAGCTTCATTTTACTGACTTCCATTGGACTCTGTACTATACTAAAACATGTAGCTGTTTAGAGTACTATCTCAGCACTAAACTTTGAGTTGATTCTTAAGTAGGTTTATATTGTGTTGCAGATTGAAGTCAGGCTGGTGACAATCCTCCTGAGGAACCGCTGTTACTTCCAGCGGGGAAACACGTGTCGAGGACAAATCCCTACCATTAATAAACAACCCTCTATGACACACAATAGAGGCATGGTCAAAAGAGGACAATTTTGAAGAAACATTTGTATTATCAACAAACACATAAAAACCATCATTTATTGACTCAGATCCAATCAGCATGGGAAGTACATATCTCTATGACAATAGAATAGAGGATAGCAATGCTGATCTAAAGCAAAACAGACTATGATTTGATTCTATACAGTATTTTTGAAAATTAACAGACTACGATTTAATTTGACACAGAACGTTTGAAAATTAGGGCGAGGTAGCCCATTCCTTATTTAAGTGAAATCAGAGTGCAAGTGCTAAATTCAACGGAAATGAACTATGCAAAGATACATTCATTTTGAAAAATTATTATCTGTAACGATGAGTACTAAATACCCTCAAACAATTCAAGAATAAAACTACAGAATTGGCGCAATTTATCTGATCTCAAGAGTCTTTTTTTCTCTGTGTTTCTCGCTACTGGACAGCCTCAGTACAGAGAGATTGGAGTGCAGCCTATTCAAGCAAACAATTCTATCAATTGACTTTCAGCTTTGAACTACAACAAAGTTTATTTCACCCGAGCAATGGCACCTTTCTTTTCTAGCTCTGCTATTTCTTTTTTTAATAGCTCTTCATCTTCTCGGGTGAACCTTATGGGCCTCTGGCTTTCTGTTTGAATTGGTTCTTGCCAGAACTCTAGGTGGAAACCCTGTAGTGTTTCATTGACCATGTATCTTCTGATAGCTTTCTTCACCGTTCTAAAACCTGTGCTGTTCTCATCTCTACCGCTGGGGTCCCTGCTATCACCAGGTGTTTGTGTAAGTCTGTGTTTAGTCTCACTTGTGTTTGTCTGCTGGCCTCTGTTGCTGCCTCTACCGTCCCTGCCTCTACCCCTTCCCCTTGTCTGAAAGAAGGGGTTCGGACAGCATTCTTCTTGATTTCTCTAGTCGTTTCTGGTATTGAAGTTGGGCCTGTAAGAGGAGAACCGGCTGGCTGATCTACCTTTCCTCTGCCAGCCCCACTGAAAACCTTATGGCCAAAGACTCTCCTCAGTGATGCCTGCGCCTTATCTATCGTGTCTTAAGTATTTGCAAACTTCGCCATTTCTTTGATAAACGCATCTCTGAATAGTTTTCCTCTACTGCTGGATGTTGATTCTGCTGTAGCAGGTTCGCTCATCTTGGGGTCTATCTTGACGAGGATGGAACTCCGTCGCTCAGTTGTTAAGATGTTGTTAGCATTGCTGAGCAACGCATAATGCTCTCTAAACCCAGCCCGCTAATATTTCCAGGTTTACTTTTTGTTCTGGCTGTCTTGCTTCCTCTGCCATCTGCCAAAATGGTGTAAATGGGCCCAGGACATCTAGGAGTTCATCCTGGCACGATCTCCAGAATCTATCTATCCCCTTCTTGACGTCCCTGCTGTAGCCCCCCATAAATGACAGAATCTTCATCAATTTCTGCTGTTTCTGTCATGTTCTAGGGTACCTGGAGCTTGGGGCGTTCTGGCTGTAGTTTGTTCCTGGCTTCATTAGACATGGCACTACGATTCTCTTTTTTATAAAATTAGCAATCTTGGTGGGGGCTCCCACTCCACCAACCTGGGATGTATGAGAGAGTCTGGCTCGAATACCTCGGCCATTTCCTCTTCCTCTCTCTGTCTTTTTCTTTTCTTGGCAGCCTTACGCTTGTCCGGACGGCACGGGGAGGATGTATTATTCTCTTCTGAGCTTTTCTCGGACGTCTCATCCCATTCTTCCTCTTCTATGTCCTCTGAGTAAGACTCATCCTCTGTGTACCCCGTGCCTCTACTCTTCCATGACCTCACTCTCTTTTCACCACCTTTCTTTTCAGTTGCTGCCGATCTTTTGGGCTGTTTTCCTTCCCACTTGCCCCTGTCAGTATTTCTCTAGGGCTTCTCCCCTCAGGGCCTCCATCCCTTGGGAGAAGGTAATCAGGACCTGCACCAAGTTCCTACCTTGTGATAAACACCCCATACCTACACCTAGTAGGCATTGTACTGCACAACCTTTGTTGGACTCTGTCCACTGCCTCCTGGTATGGGGTTCCTCGCATTCAACACTGGAGCTGTGCATTTTAATGCTGCAGGTTCTCTGCAGGGTTCTTCGGCCAGCCTGCTCCCATTTCACAATGCTGCTAAGTGAATCTGGGTTAATTAATATACCAGTTTAACCTTGGTCTGTGCCCGTATAACAGTGCTTAGCACTCTCTACAATGACAGCTACTGCCTCTTTAGGATGATAGTAGGAGAATTCTCTTCCATCTACTTGCTCTTTGCTGTTATTTTTATTGCCGACCAGGTGGCACTCATGTAACTATCCCTGCTGACTCTTCGTGTCAGCTTAAAAGAGATTCTGCTTTGTTGCGCTGCCACGCAGTCTCTGATGCTGCTCAGACTTTGGTATCAGGTACATTTCGTATTAGGTCAATTTCGTTTCCCTCTCCGTAGCGTTGCTACGTTGCTCCTTCACTATATGCAGTATGACCACTGAGCGCCAGAACTTCCAATAGTCCTGTTGCGCTCAGTGTTGTTTCTGTGCTACAGTGCCCCCTCACAGAAGAGGAGGAGGTTACACTCGCTGGAGCCTTCAGCCCCGTCGCGAGTCAGCATTCCTTTAACTTATACTCTTCTAATGACTGCAGATGTGCTCCGCCAAACTAGTTCTACACGTCGCATGTGCATGCTTTCCTAACACATAATTAATTTAAAAAATAATTGTATCGTTCCTTACAATCAAGCTTGTATGTATATTGAAAAGTACTTATCTGGCTGCCCGAGCAGCAAAGAAAGAGGAAGGATACAGGAATGTTGAGGAAGATAAGGAACATAGTGGAACATGATTAGTTAGAAGTTTCACATGATTTTTATGGACATATCAAAAATTGGACTACACATAAAAGACTATTTCTGGGAACATTTGTATATGAGTTGTAATTGTTATATTCTACTCGAGTTTTAAGTAAAGAGAGAAAGCATAATTTCAGCCTCTGGCCTTGACACAGAATTGGAGACCTACGCCTGGGTGAAAAGCAAGCGGCCCAAGCATGCACGTTCACAAGAACCGTTTATTTGAAGGGGCCTTGGTCCCTACGTAATGTTGATTACAGAGAAGCTATTCTTTAGTTAACTAGGGATAGTTAGTTAGGTTAAGAAGCTCATAAGGCAACTGGATTTTGCTTAGGACATCTTTCCTCAGACTTGGCTACAGTCTTAAAATGCAAAAGACAATACCAAAAGAATTCAGGAAAATAATTCTAAGAGTGTCAAGATCCTCCAAGCTGTTCAAGGAGGATAAGCAGGTATATTCACACGTGAGTTAGTATGCATGAAGGTGATGTAGTTAGTATGCCAAAGTGATTAAGTACTTACCTTGTGTTTTCTCCCTGCAGGTTCTTGAGTCAAAAGAGGCAGAAAGGCAGCAACCTTTTCCTTTATTATTTTATCCAATTCCCCTTTCCCTTTCAGGGTGACTGATCTTCGGCCGAGTTAAGTAAGATTGGGGGCAGTTAATCCTGGGAGGGTGTGTGGGGTTCAGCAACAGCTCCTGCGGAGGATATGTGTTATGGACCCCTCCGAATCTCACGTTGATCCCATGAGGGACATGATTAAGGAGATAAGGGATGAATTAAGGAATACCCATAGAGAAAGTTAATTTTTAACCCAAAAGATGGAGGAATTGACTTTGAGAGTAAATGAATTGCAGACACAAGGGACACATGCCGTGATTAAAAAGGGGCTTGGAGAAGAACCCCCAATATTAATTAGGGATGATTTGGCTGAAAGTTCAGGATTAGGAAGTAGGACTTTAGTTTTTCCTTATGCACATGGCTTTCCAGTTCCACTGGCTCCTTCTGAGTGTTTTTCTAGGAACTCAAAGAAATTTCAGGTGTTCGTGACCCCATGCGAGTTGGATTTTTTATGCAGGCCTGAGGCATTTGCCTCAGATGTTGCAAAAATAGCCTTTGTTCTGCCCTGTTTGTCTGGTGAGGAAGCTGCCTAGTCAGTTTTGCTGGTAGGGAAAGAAAGTCCTGTCCTCAAGGATTTAGGGCAGTTTAAATCAGAAACTAAAAAGATTTTCGATCGAAGGCAATTAACACAAGAGGTGGCCAGAGAATTACTAGAACTTGACCAGGGAAATAGAGATTTGGTATCGCACATCACATAAACAGGTATATTCACAAGTGCTTTAGTATGAAAGAAGGTGATGTAATTAGTATGCAAAAGTGATTAAGTACTTACCTTGTGTTTTCTCCCTGCAGGTTCTCAAGTCACAAGAGGCAGAAAGGCAGCACCCTGTTCTTTTATTATTTTTATCCAATTACGCTTTCCCTTGCAGGGTGAGAGGTCTTCAGCTGGGGGCAGTTCATCCTGGGAGGGCCTTTGGGGTTCAGCAACAGTACATGCAGAGGATAACTTTGGTTTTAGCTGAACCTGATAACCCGGGGGAGTGAATGAGGACCAAAAGTATTGCAATGCTCATACTTGTCACAGTCAAGAGAGAGAAAACATAATGAGAGTGAAGAAGCATTGGTCCAATACTCATATTTCTCTCAGTCTAGAAGGAAGAGTTGTACAGCAAATACAAAGAGAAATGGAACAGATATATTTTGTGAATGATCCAATTCTTACAAGTGCATACAAAGAAGGCCTAAGTGAAATATCATGGCTGGTTATAAAAGAAAAACCTGAGAACAAACTGCACTTTGTAAAAACATGCCCGACCGAAGAGAAATGAGAAATTAAAGTCTATGAACTATTTAGGAACATTAGAAATAGCCCAGAAAGAAAATATAATTGTGAGATAGCTTCACCAGTGGAGGAGAGCAGGATCCCCTATTATAGAAGTAAAAAAGAGAAAAAGCAAAGGGCCAAACCAATAATAAAGGAACTTTATGAACTGATAAAGTGATTACTAGAGATTATCTGAAGATCATCTATTTGAAAAGTGGATGAACGATACGTCGCCTAACCTCAGGAGATGGGAGACAGTCCCATAACTTTCCGTTGTTAAAAATAGTGGTAGGGTCAGATAGATTAGAGTCAGACAGAGCGGTTTTCTTTCATAAACATTTCCTGATGAGCACCGTAACTTGTTTTTTTAGGTAGGGATGCCTTGTAGAATAGGGAAAGACCGACTTTATTCATGTTCTTTAATAAACACACCAGTGAGATGTCTACCCAGAATCTATGTCATCTTTCGGACCTACCACATAGTAAATAAACATTTTTTTCAACAAATCTTTTTCCACAATATTATTGAGATGCATAGAGATTTTTATCCATTCATATCTTTAGTTGCATTTTTATTTTTATGGATCCCCTTATCTTCTCTTTCCAGGGAGATTGTTCTAACGCCTTTTTGATTAATACAATTTAGACCAATTACGGTACTTGTTTGAATTTAACTTAAGTTGTGGTGTAGGGGTGTGCTTTTGAAAGTCATGACATTTTGAAATCTTGAAACTTCAAAATGATGCATCAATGTAAACTAGCATGTCAAAATATTTCATGCATTCTATTGTATACTACTGCATAGCTAAGGAATTTTTCTTTTTTGTGTATTTCTCTACAGCCTGGTGATGCTTCTGAAGACACAAAAAGGGGAAGCACATAATTATGTTCCCAGAACTTTGTTCAACTGTAATTACAAAGCTTCTTTGAGATGTAATGTTTGTGTTTTTATTGTTTCAGAATACGGATTACCCCAATTGTTATTGGTAACCGTATTCACATATTGGTTTTGAATAGATATTACACAATCTTTTCATAAACACCATACATTTTCTGTAGTTGAACATTGGTTGCCTCTTCTAAGGCTAATAGAGCTCGAAATGATATTCTTACATTACCACATAACCATGCTTCCACTCACAGCTCCATAGCATCAATTGATGAAATAACTCAGGCACATCAGAAATCAGTACAGACCATCTGTTCTAACAACTCTTGCAGTATTTGGTCACTTCTAGGTGGATCAAGAGTGGCTGTAAAGGGTGAACTGGTTAATCCAATAAATGCTGCTGAATGGGAAAAATTCTTGGAGAACCGTAATGCCATCATGCAGATAGATGAGATCTGCCCATTGAAAGCTACAATACCAATTGTACCTTTTGATATATCTTATACGGCCATAATCAGTAAGATAAAAACTCTAAAATCATCTAGAGCCCCGGGACCTAACGGTGTGGCTAATATAGTCATCAAAAGTCAGTCGAGTTTTGGGCTAGTTTGTTGGCTATATTATTTGAGAAGATAATGGCACAGGGGAAGATTCCCAGCTCTTGGCAGACTGCCGTGCTGATCCCTGTATTTAAAAAAGGTAACCGGCTCGACCCGAATAATTACAGATTACTTTTCATGTTGGATACGACAGGCAAACTGTTTGCGTCCCTGCTACTCAAAGAGCTGCAGGTATGGGTCGACGAGGCAGATATTTTGTCCAAATTCCAATGTGGATTCAGAAGAGGCTATTCAACTTGCCATAATCATATGGTCGTGGATTTATTGAGATCTAGGGCCTGTAGAAGGGGTGAACCACCATTATATGCACTCTATATTGACTTCAAAGCGGCCTTTGATTTGGTCCCTAGAGAATGGTCATGGTCTAAACTAGCCGCCCTGGGTTGCCTGCTGGTATTTTGTACTACCTCAGATTGCTACACTATAATACCTCAGTTAGGTTGAAATTAGATCAAGAGGGGCATCTGACTGGAAAAGTGCAGCAGAATAGGGGGGTGAAACAGGGTTGCGTCACTGCCCCTCTGGTGTACAACCTTTACGTCCATGATATACCGGTGGCTATAACTGCTCCTAGCAATTGCCCTCGAAAAATCGGAGAGGCTGCGTGTCCTGTTTTGGCATATGCAGACAATTTGGTCATCTTAGATCATACCATCAGTGGACTGCGTAGATCTGCCACGGCACTCTGGGAGTATGCCACTTGTAATGGACTCACCATTAACCTTGACAAAACCAAGGTCTTGATATTTACCAGTAAAAGAGTCTCTCGTGTCAATCTCATGGTGGGCAAAGTCAAGATCTCATACGCGCCACAATATTGCTATTTGGGAATTGATTTTGAGCCCAGTGGTGAATATGTGGCAAGCAAACAATCCCGTATTATGCGAGCAGCACAAGTAATAGCTTAAATTACCAGTTTTACAAACAAGCAGGGAGGCTTCACGCTATGGGGTATGCACCAACTTTATTTGCAAGTATTTATCCCTATGATGACCCATGGTCTAGAAGCACTTTTTGATATAGATCTTAGTTGGCTTCAGGTCATCGAAAGGAAATTTTGGCGGCGTGTCCTTGGCTTAGCACCGGGAGTTCCTATGGTCATTATACGATTGGAACTGGGAGTGCCCTCGCTTAAAGCATTGGCCTCATTACAAGGTTGGAGGTAACCATGGCGCTATTAGCGCCATGGCTGCCTCCAAAACCTTACCGACTCCGCCCTGGTGAATGGAGCTATTACCGGCCCATTCCAAGGTTGGTGGGACCGGTAATTCCCCATTCACCAGGGCCCTTCCCCATACTTTCATTGCATTTTCTGATCCTACTTTCTAAGGATCCAGACATTCTGAAGGACCCAGAGGGGAGATCCCATCCGCCGATTCGCAAGTGTCCCAGGGCTTCTGGTTACATCTGTTTGCCTCTGTAATTCCTGGCCTCCTTCCTCTGCAAGTTGCTTCGAATAATCTTGGAACTGCTGGGTTGAATGGTGTGTGGAAAAGGATAGAGATCCAATTTCACATCCTGTATTGGAGGTGCTAAATATCCTGGCTTTTCTGCCTGATGTAGGCAAAGCCTTTTGAACTCTGGGTGTTTACAGATCAGCTATTTCAGCAGACCATGACTATCGCAAGCCTTTGCCAAGCACCCTCTGGTCTATTGCCTGTTGGAAGGAGTCACATTTCTTGGGCGACTGGAGCCATGTTACTCATCTCTTTGGGACAAACACTTAAATCAATGGCTTTTATGAAGGTGGGATGACAATGTGCTCCTGGGCCTCAAATAGCTCAGAATGCTCCTTTGCCTAAGTTCTTGCAAGTGCACCTCAGATGTTGGCGCTCTGGATTCTGCAGTTTCTTGGTGTATCAAGATGGTTGATCCTCTCTGTGTCTTACCTGGCTTTCCCCACGCGGCTGTGGTTGTGTGTGATCTGCTGTCTCAACAGAAATTAAGAGTCAATGCTAGTCACAGACCTCCCAGTTGCAGGTAGATGCTTTTGGGCATCAGACATCTGTAAAGATTGATTTCTTCATCCATTTTGGTGAGATGGGTCAGCTGAATCATGGAGTGAGTGGTTATTGATATGGCCACTTTGGGCCCCCACTACTCCAACGGACGGGTAGCCTCCAAAACGTACCTGCTCTGTGCACATCTGGAGGACATTATGTGGTCATCAGACTAGTCAAGGAGTCTCAAATTTCAAGTAATTCTGTTTTAAAACAATTGATAGAATGGCTTCATTGGTGGTGAGTATGCTTTAAACAAATATTGGGAAGCCGTGTCATGTCATGCACAGAATGAGGGAAATCTGCACAGAGAATGTGTTAGGGGCAGGAAGGTTAAGGATAAATTCATAGCAACTCAGGAGAGCACTAATCCTACAACTGTTTAACCTTGCAGGGAACACCAGGAAACACGGAAACAATGGTTGCCGGAGCCTGAAAGTACAGATGACAACCATTAACATTTGAAAGAGGAAGTCATTAAAACATGAACTGGATGGACCCCAGCCGGCCCATAAGACTGTGGGTCTCCAAACAACCTTTTAAGATAAGCGGCAGCACCCTTGAGATAGATGGGGATGCAGATTTGTATTCTCGCAGTTTGGCAAAGGGAGTCCGTTTAATGACAAGCACAAATAACAGGGAGGTCAATGAACATCAGCAACCGCACGATCTTCCTTCTCGCTTAAACTCTGCTTAATTTCAGAAAACCCACAACCTTTGTACCAAAAACTCATCATCATTGACGTGTAATCTTAAAAACCTAACATGCAACTTGATTATAGGAAGGTAACTTTAACATAGGTACTATATCTTTATATGGTAACGGGGAGAGGGGATTGGGGAATAATGTCAGGTTGGGCAACTAATCCCTTCCTTCAAACTGGCTACTGTAAACGTCACTAAAAGTACAACATCCCATTGGCTCGACTATTTTTAGGACCCTAGATTACATGGTCCACTATTATTGGGTTGGCATTGATCCCACACATTATCTTCCACTTGCGCATAGCACATGCAGAATAATTGGCCAGGTGCAGGGAGTACGCCTGCCTCCCAGCTTTCCTTCAATTTATGGTACACCCATACATCACGTCAGTGGCTGCGTGTCAATTACTGCTTTGTAGTTTGGCCTTGAGTCTGCCTCTTGGTCTGAGAAAGTTTAAGGAGGATGGGTACGACGAGGCTCCATGCGTAGGTGTGAAATTCTCATCTCTTTCTGCCGCCTTGCCACATGAGTAGGACACCGTGAAATTGGCCTCTTCTTCATTCAGTTCTGTGTATTTGATTTAATTCTGTCAGTTGTATACCATCTGCGCTTATCTCGACCGTGCTGAACAGGAGACTCTTGTTATTCTTATCTCTAGTTGTAGGCATCGCAAGCCTGTTACAGCCTGATACAACCTGGGCCTCTTTGCAGGGTTACCTTCAGCAGGGTTTCTCTCCGTCTTTACTTCTTGATTTGTTGCTGTAGTCTTTCCCTCTTGAAACTTTTAGTAACCTCTATTCAATCCTGCTCATGTGCACAGTGGATTTTACACTCATCTATAAAGTGCTTTTGAGGTAGCTATATGTATAGTTGGCGCCTGCCGCAATCTACTTCCTACTAAGCATAGCAAGCTCCACGATTTCTTTGCTTCTTGCGGTTTCTTGTGTATGTACACGTTTAAACTGACTTAATGTCTTCATCGTGCATCTGGCATAAGCTTCTTCATCTTGAAATCAACTGTTTCACCATAGGCCCACAATGTCACTTATCCATGGCATTTTGTCCTTTTGTCAACATTCTTAGGTCCTTATATACTTTATATGTGCGTCCGTCCGATTTCTCATGACGTCATCAGTCATCTTCTTTTAGTATCTTCTTGGTTTCTTTGGGTATTCCATTCTGACAACCGCTCCTTTGTCATGTCTGTGGATATGGATTTCTCAGGGGGTACCTTACTGTCCAAGTTTGGTTAGCTGTTGGTACTTCAAAAGGTGCTGTTCTTCCGATAGGCACTGGGCAGAGCCCCACTGCGGCTCTCTGCTGGTTTACCTGTTCTTCATACGTCACATATTTTGGTGTGAACGTTCCTAGCACTTCAAAGGGGGTGGCTGGAGTGCAGATGATGTCTGGCACTTCCTCTTCACTCCCCGCTCTGGGCGATTCATCGACCATTCTTAATTCTTTCCTCGCATTCGCTTTTCTGTTATCCTCTGGATCTGGAATATACAATGTAGAGTAAAGGAAGTCTTCTTTTCTCGGGGGCTGTGTGGAGGAGGACAAATAAACAATAGCTTATATAGAAATCCACAAAAAGCAGCTTCCCACATTCACATGCTCAAGGTCAAACAAGTTCACAACTATCACCAAGCCGAAAATGTCATCATTTGTATGGACAAAAAGCTTTAGGTTCACATATAACTTTAAGAGTTATAGAATGAAGTGGTTCTACAGACCTATGGAAAGATTTTTCTCACTCTCCTACTAACCTCACTAAAATGTTGTGATGTTTAGAAACTATCAAGTCAGTGTTGGGTGGCATCACCCTAGTCAAACAGAGCCAATGGCACTACCACTTCTAGGTGTTTTTAATGTTTATATGTTGTGCTTGTGTTTATGTTTTGTTTATATTGATTAAAATATGTGAACCTAAAGCTTTTTGTCCATACAAATGATGACATTTTCGGCTTGGTGATAGTTGTGAACTTGTTTGACCTTGTGCATGTGAAGGTGGGAAGCTGCTTTTTGTGGATTTCTATATAAACTATCCTCTGGATCTGGACATCTAGGTCTGCGGAAATGTTCCTTTGGGGTCCATATCTTTATCACTCCCTTTAAACGTCCTGCTGTTCTTACGTGCTCGTCTTTGTCCCAAGTCATTAGTTGACATTCTCCACTTGGATTACAAAAGATACATTTTCCCACATACTTTCTATGTTTCTTTGGATACCGAAACTTTGTTTCTTCTGGTGCATAAATGCTGGCCTTGACAAAATCTCTTATTTCTTCATCAGTCAGGTCTTTGGGCTTACCTCCTGACTCGACGTCAATCACGATTTGCATCCCTATGGCCCTTTTTGCAGTTTTCTGGCACTGAGAGATTATTATCTTGATAACACAGAATATAAGCAATATCATCACCATCAGGGCTCCTAGGATCTTGAATGTGTCTGCTATCCATTTTGGAACCCATGAAAACAGTTATCCAAACCAACTGTCGTCACCAACTTCTTCGGCTTCATCTATCATCTGATTCTGTAGTTTTGTCAGCATACCTGTGGCCTCTGTTAAGGTCCCATTTTCGTTGCCGTGAGATGGTGTAATGTGGAACATGATTCTCCAATTTTTGCACAAACACCTCCATCCACAGCTGTGATCATGTCTAGGAAATATCTGTTCTGGAGAGTCATTAGTCAGACCACTCTTAACTCTTCCTTGATTGCATTGAATCCCTTGGTGGTTGTGTTGATGGTCTGTAGTAATTCCCATCTGGTTATCTGCAACCATTTAGTATTTGCTCCAATCTGAACTCTTGGCATCAGGATTGTCGTGAACACCGATGAGGTCAAGCTGACAGCCTGTGTTCGTGCAGGATTGCATGAAAGGCTTCTTCTGATTTGGCAGAGAAGTATTCTCTCTCTTCATTCGGTTCATCAGTTCCATAGATCTCTTCTTCCTCATGTGAGCATTTCAATCATTTTACGGCTGTCAGGATATCTATTTCTAAGGTTTCTGTCTGTTGTAACTCAGCAAATAAGTGTGATGGTCCCTGGTCACAGACCAGCCATGAGCTTCTCTGTTGAAAGTCCACACTGCTGTATTTTACAGGTTCCAGTTTCTATTGTAGATGTGTACAGCAAGACGACCCACCAGCCATCCTTATCCACACCAGCTCAAGCCCACCTAGCACTCTTAGGACACTCACTCCATCCGTTGCAGCCAACATTCCCTTGAGCTGTCACTCATTCACATGCACCAACATTATGCCCGCATTTATGGATGGCCAGCGGGACAAGGCAGAGATTCAAACCCAAGTCGCAAGCGTGTCTCTTCTCCTCAATACAAGTCACAAGTGTGTCTCTTCTCCTCATACAAGTCGCAAGTATGTCTCTTCTTCTAAATACAAGTCACAAGCATGTCTCTTCTCCCGTGTCACAAGCGTGTCTCTTCTCCTCAATACAAGTCGCAAGCGTGTCTTTTCTCCTCAATACAAGTCACCAGCATGTCTCTTCTGCTCAATACCAATTTAGCAATATCTGCAGCAAAAGCCTGTCCACATTGGTTCTCTCACATTTAGCAGATAGATCTTAGCACAGGGGACACTCGTTTTACTCTGGCCCTTTTATCCAGTATCTCGTCTGGGCCTCTTCTCCAGTGGCACGCCACTCTGCTCGAAGCGCTACTCAAAGTGCTACTAGTTTTTAACCATGATTGTTTGTCTTCATTATCATTATTCTGTACTCCTCTCGCAACTAAGTAAGCCTACTGTAACAGCACCACTTGGCCTAAGGACCATTTTATAAATGTAAATAAATAAACGTGGGCTATAGTCCATCATTATTTGAGGGTTCAGGGCCTTGGACCATTGCCGTCTATGGCAAGGGACTCAAGTAACACCATTGACAAATCTGGTCCTGTGTAGATATGAGAGGTTGTGCTTCACCTTAAAGCTAGAGCACCTTGGTCCCTCAGGCCTTGGTCTCTCAGGCGGACTGTACCACCCATCTTGACCTTTCACATATATGTGATGTTTTTCGTGAGTCATTAGAAAGAGGACTAGAGTCGCCTGCATCCCGGCATTAAGTGACGGTGGGCTATCAAAACTATCACTGCGTCCAGCAACACAAACACAGTGAGATAATGTGTGCAGACAAACTTTCTCATTAGGGTGTTGCCCTCACCACACTTTTGGAACTCAGCCAGAAGCATATTTTCTCCTCTTCACCCAACATTTCCTTCACGATGGTTCGAAAAAAGCAGAGTCACACAGTCAGGAGACTCATCACCCAGGTCTCTCCCAATAGTTCATCCAGGTGAATACAAGTGTACCTTTACTCAGTAGTATAATTAGCAATTAATATTGCCCGTCAGATCAACTAAGACGCTTTATATTACTTCTGCGTATAAACCATCTTCCAGTACTGGCAATTAAGGGACAGGAGATAGGACTCGAAAAATCTGAGAGATATTGTAGAATCTGTAACGTGCAAAATGAACTTGAAACGGCTCGCCATGTACTGACTCTATGTCTGGGGATGGAAAAGAGTCGTGTTAAACATTTGGGAGGTTTTGTCCACGACCTAGATTTTGTAGAACAGACTGACTTTTGGATACAATGTATTAACACTTTAAACTCCAAACTCCATATGGCATTATTCCGGGTATGGTCTGAAGCATCTATTTGTTTTCAACTGAATGGCAGAGGGTCTGAGGGATTGAATAAGTAGTATGAAATATGCTCTTATCCCATTTGTATACTGATGTCTGCTTATTTTGAAGGTGTGATATCACTGGATGTAATGCTATTGGTGAATGTATGAAGTGGTTTTATTACCTGCAGAACGATTATATAAAATGAAGTACCCCATGACAAGGAATCAACCTTAAAAAAGAAATATTCAGAGAGAGAGAGAGAGAGCACGTAAGAAATTATCTATTATATATATATATATATATATATATATATATATATAAATGTACTTTGTCACTTGCTCTTGGTTTGATCTGGGAAGGAGGTAATTGAAATATAGATACTGTATCACACTTGGTGTATCGGCATGTGTGCACGAATATATTAGCACTTATCTTGTGTGTACTGTACTGCATTAAGTCGAGCATGTATGGCCCGCTTTGAATGCTACCCAACCCCTGTTGCATGCACTTGCAATCGTCTTCATCAGAAGACTTGACGATTTGCGCCCATTGCCATGTGAGTCAACTGCCCACTATAGCTTCCCACATTTCCAGGTTTCAGTAGCAGCATAATGTACTCTTACCATATTGCTTTCCCATTCCGTCGTCTCTCGGGATATCTCCTATTGTCCCAACCCCCATTGCCAACTTCCTGAACTCTGTACTTCCAATAGGATAATTATAGCATTTAGTCAAGGTTAAGAATGGTGGACTTACTTCAGGCATATCATTTTCATTCACCAGTCCCTGGCCCACTCACTAAGTGCCCGAATGCATATAAAGCAATTATAATGGCACTATGTTAGGTTCCTTATCATGATGGATCTATGTATATATATCATATTTATTTTGGTACATGCCATAAAGAAATTGCAAACATACAAACATGCACAAGTAAAAATTAAATACGCACCACAATATAAGAAAAAATGCATAGAGTAATTTAAGCGTTATATTCTGCCGTCCCCTCTCCATTTTCATGTACACCCTCAATTCTTCAAAATCAATAATCACTAGAAAATTTGCTAATTTTGCAAAAGTTTGTAATGAATTAATGCAAATTAATTTTAAAGAAAAAGAAAAATCAATATACAAGTCAAGTTCCCGGTCTTTACAGTCCGCATCCTCGTGGCTGCCCACAAGCGGTGGGCATCATAGGGGCACATTGCAGTCTTACCATTTCATACCAATGATTGGTTTATAAGGGAAACGAGCATGGATGCTTTCTTACCGTGTCACACAGGTGCAGAGCTGTCATCAGTAGCAAAGCCCCAGTGCTGGGCCTGTATATGGGCCAATACACTCCATCCAGGATCTTGGATCTTAAAAACCTGAGAATGTACAGAGAGAGAGCTGGCGTTCAGTACTGTCTGGATCTTCACCTGCACCTCTGCAAAATGTACACTCTGGCAGCTTCTCCGGCTCTATGCCTATCTCTCTCTCCCTATTATTTCCTCCATGTTTGTACACATAGGGGGTCATTACGATCCTGGCGTTAAGGGTTTAACGGCGCCGTAAAAGGTGTTGGCGCCGTTAAACCCTTAACGCCTGATTACGAGGTCCCTTTGCGGGACCCGACCTTAACGACTGGTCTAGACCAGCCGTTAAAGTAGGGACCCGCAAAGGGACCTTGGTGCTAAGTACGGTACCGCAATTTGCGGTACCGTACTTAGCGCCTTCCCCAGTCCCATTGAGCCCTATGGGGGGAAAATGGGAATGGGGAAGGGCCATGGTTTAATGGGGAATTACCGCCCCGCCAACCTTGGAATGGGGTGGTAATTCCCCATTGAACCATGGTGGACCAGTTACAACACCGGCACCAACCATGGTGCTAATAGCGCCATGGTTTAGCGCCGGTGTTGTAATGAGGGCCATATCATGAGTGGGGATATCCCTACGGGAGCCAACTTTCTTCTGTACCGGGCGCGTGGGGGTGCAAACCTTAGACGCCACCATTAGGTGGCTATGTCATCACCAGATGTGACAAGGTGTGTGAAAAAGTGCATTGGTGGGTGGAGTCTGGGTGACCCTCCACGGCGCAAAGCCTGGATAGACCCAACACGTACATGGGTAGGTGGCGGTCAATTAGCTGGTTCGTCCACCTTGAATTTATTGACGGAATCTCTGCTGATGAATTAACTCCCAATGATTTATAATATGGACTTGCAACATTTCTTCTTACTCTCCTAAGCTGTCTGTGTCAATTACTGGGTTGTTCGCTCAACATAGGGGGGCGCCTGCGCAAAGTGCTTCACTGTGCGCTTAGTTGGCATGAATTGGATTTTGAATTAACAGTCTTGGTTTGTTCGGGTTCGCTGTCTACCCTCTTTCGCTTGCTTAGAAATGAAATGTAAGAGTTGATGCTTGTACCTTAAAAATGCATTTGTGAGTTTCAAATGTCATGATAGGAGGAGTAGTCTGTAAATATTTCATGTATAATTGTACCCCTAGGCTTTTCCTATGTTCGCATTGCACTGGCTGTGCACCAACATACCAATGAAAGATTTCATACAAAGAAAATGCACGAGAGGGAGAGAGAATTAGGCACCAGTTGTAGACAAAAGAAATCATGGCACTGAAACACACCACAGCGTCACCTCGGCTTTTCAGCTATTTGAGAGGCTTCTGTTGAAGAAAGCTTAATCTCAGTGGCAAAGTAGAACACACATGTTCTCGGGTCATTTTCTCTGCATTTTATCTGTAAACGACAGTGCTGCTGTCCTGCAATGTAAACATCACACCACCAGATATTTTAAACCCTCCCGTGCCAAGAGAAACAAGTATGTGTTGTGCCTACTCTTTTGGGACCATCAGCAAGTTTCACAATCTACTAACGCTGCTGTAGGAGAGTTGGCTGCCATTTTGGTGCCGGGCTTTCTTTCTGGGTGGGACCTGGATGATATGCTATGGGCATATCTCCTTTGGTCACAGGGTGCTAAAGAACACATTTGTTGGCCTTGGTCTTGCTCGTGGGAGGGGCTCTTCAGCCCTCATAAGAACTTTTCCGGTCTGGAAACAAAGCTTACCCGGCACCATTGTTTCTGGACCGGCAAAGTACAAGTCTGCGGGCGGGTGCCGTTCCGCCCTCTAGGTCTGTCCTGGCGGGCGGAATGGCACCTGCCCGCACACTTTCACGGAAGCACCAGTACCATTATTAACGGTGCAGGTGCTTCCGTGGTCCCCATTCCCATTGAGTCCTATGGGAATGGGGATTAAAAATTACTGCAGCCTGACTTACCGGACCACCAGGGCTGTAATGCCCCAGTGTTTCCGGGAAGTCAGGCGGCGGTAAATCATTACGAGTCCGGCAGTTACTGCCGGACCCATAATGAGGGCCTTCTACTTCTGTTAATAAGTGTTGAAACACTTGCAGTTTCACCGTAGGTTGCAGAGAGGACTCCAGACGTGGACCTGTCGAGCTCTGTGTCTAGAAAGACACTGCACCTCACTAATGATGGCCCAAAGGCAGAAACATGTGTCTGAGGTCGCTTCCGGTAGGCTTGTTTATAGAATGGCCTGGCTTTTCGGTGTGGATGGGACCAGGCTGATAGGCAACAATTGTTGTACGACTGGTATCTCAAGAGATCTAAACTGTGATTTAAGACCTTTGTGAGAGGGCAACAGTCCTTTGAGTATATTGAGCCTTGTTTTGTCGTAGCACGGTGGCTCTGATAGGAGTGACTAATGCCACAGGATGGTTGGTACTCACCTTTTAGTGTCTACTACTGTAGCAAGACCCTCAGTTGCGCCAGCCTCGGATTGGGTGGTGGGCACGTGTATGTAGCTTTTGGTGCACCAGAGTCTTCGCGTGGCTAGCAGCCTGGCTAGCATCTCTTGCTCACCTATTGGGCAGTTTCATAAAATGTATGCTGCGTCATAGTGTGCTACAGTTTTCAGGGACACTTTCTGCATCCTTTGCATTGACAGCGACTCTACTGCACGCTTTTTAGTGTTTCTTTTCAAATTGGTGTTCCACATGGGTTTGTAAGGACATGTCTGATGAGCAGATACCTACGGGTGGCGGTGTAAGACTTTGCAATGCTTGGCACATGTCATGTAATGTAATATGGCATTTGTAAAGCGCCTTTTCCCATTGATATGGCCTCAAAGAGCTGTAGGTGAACACCCTTGGAGGCATGAAGTCCGAGGTATGAGAGATAGATCAGAGGAATTTAGAATGCATGTGTGCATTTTAGCCAGTACTAAGGTAGCTAGGGATGGCTAAGTCCCTGCTAGCGACCCATGTAGAGCCAGCTTGTGGATGGGTGCTGTGACGGCTGTCAGGAGAGCATGCGAGTCAAGGCAACTCCTTAGTGTTCTTACATCACTCTCCTCTCCCATGGCAGTCCTTCCTAGCCTCCAATTCCACCTCTCCCTTTTCTCACACCATCTGTTTTCTCCAAATTTAATCCTGTTGGTAGATCACAGCATGTTGGATGCTGCTTTCCTGATCATTTTTTTCAATTCACCACCTGTGCAGACCTGCCTACATTTGAAATACAAAACCCAGAGATCCCACAGCCATACAAGACTCTGCCAACTTGCCTAGCCACTTGTTGTTAAAAAAAAAAGCCACACAGAACTGTGTGTTGCCAGACATGCACGGATTTCCTCGTTATACCGTTTCTCCGCCCACACCTCCATTTGATTGGCCACTAGCAGTCGGTTTGTAGCCAATCAAATGGTGGTGTTGGCAGAGTTGCTGGCACTACCAGAAATCCCGAAGGCTCCAAGATCATCAAGGAGACCCAGAGAGGAGCCTGGAAACCGGGGGTTTACGGGCTAAACTCAGAGACTAGGTAGGTCTGCACGGTATCGCACCAAACGCTTGTAAATAAAAAGCTAAATGCGCTTTTAGTGCGCATTCAGCTCATTAACAAAACACATAACCCATAATGCCAAACAAGGGGAATGCCGTGGCGGATGTTTCCCCGCTCCCCTAATTCAGCATTATGGGTTGCACGGGTTGCCGGTGTGACTCCCACATACATCAGATGTAAAGTAAGGGACATAAAGGCACATTCAGAAAAGCTTGAGTTACAAAATGCGAACAAGTCGGCTCTGCTATCTTGTAACTCAAGCTTTTCCAATATGGTCTTTTAACGTCGATCCGGTCCGCGCCGGTCTAGTCTCCTACTCACAACCACCTCTACTTCATGCACCACTCCCCTCCTGCTCTCTTGCATGACTTCAGTTCCCGGGGGCGGCACCTGCTGAATCTCAGCACTGCACTGATTCCATCCCCATGATATGATATGCCATTTATAACGCGCCTATGCACAAGTCTATCGCCCTTTGTCATTTGCTGGCAACCAGTTAGTGCCCTGTTGAGGCTGTAATGAAGCTCCCCCAGCCCCTCTATGCCCTTCCACTCCAGCCTCCTACTTGCCCCCAACTCATTACTCCTCACCCTCCAATCTGTTTGCTTCCCTCCCCACCCTGGCGAGGCCACACTGATGCTGTCACTATACTGAACCCTTATCAGTGGCGCATGCCAATGCTGAAGCCGTCACCACGCATACTGTTAGGACCAGAATGAAGGAGAGGAACACAGTGGAATTATTAACTACTTACCAGTAATCTTCAGCAGTCCTAACCTGTCTCTGACCTGGCGGGCAGAGCGGCACCCAGGAGCACAGCAAGTCGGATGCAGCGGCACCGTTGTAAGCGGTGCCGGTGCATCCGAGGTCCCCAATCCCATTGAACCCTATGGGGCTCAAATGGGAATGTACCGGTTCCGGCACGCGCGAAAGGGCAATTACCGGGTCCGGCGGGGCCGGAATACCCCAGTAATTGCCCATTTGCGGCTTTTCGGAGTTCTGCTTGCCCAGTGGCAGAACTTTGACCTCTTGTGGCCTCCTAATGTTTGCAAAGGTTGCAGCCCAGATGAGCTTAACCTTGCTGGCACATCTCCAAAAAAACGATTTATGTGCTATGGGGGCAGGCAGACACGTTATTGGTGGGGCTGTGGTGAACAAAATACTAATTTCTGAAAATATGCACTGATATACAAGTGTTTACAATTGGTTTAACTGTTTACCCCATCACTACATACATTACTGATGTTTCAATTTGTCAGAAAAGTCACTGCTGATGAACATACATTGGGGGAACAGTTTTGCCCAAGATCACAAAGCACTCCAGTGCCATCCCATGACTTCTGCATACCTATCAATTGGTAACTGAAAACGTACAATGCAGACTGATGCTAATAAGATGAAGTGCTTGTCTGTCAAATATGTAGAAGCACTCAACTAAGGAACTGTCACCTCTCTTGGGGCAAATAACTGTATCTACGCTATTAAACACTATTACAGAAAGGCTAATAAAAGGGAACTCTGCCTGTTTTTAATTCTAATACAATTGTCCTCAATGTGGTGGGTCACAGCACATTTCATCCTTTTAGTGAGGTGTGCTTATATATGCAAAATATGCATATTTTTGGAGCACGGCCATGGGAGTGTGGGCAAATCATAAGTGACCCTCGAGCCCACTGTGAAAGGTTGCCATCTATGGTCCTCAACCCCCTTCCACAGCTAGGCTGAGTGTGACACATCTTTGGTCATTATGGGACTGCTCTATTAGTTCAATGTGGATAGCGGCTCAGGTAATTGAGGCACTCAGTCCAGGATGTGGGGGGAGACGAGACGATTTGGAAACATATTTATAGAGCTAGTGCTGTGTGTCTGTTTTCCAAAATAGACTGATTTCATACTGTTCGTACTGGGATGAGGAAGAGTAGGACTCTTAGTAAAGATTACTGGGAAGTAAGCGGGGTATTAGTGTGCCTAATTAGTTCATTAATTAGTCTTTGATTATGTGCTAAACCGGAGACTAGTCTCTAAGCACGCGACCGGGTTTTCTCTGCGTTGTCTTGCTTCCAATACAAACACGTCGTTCTGAGCTACCCCTCCCGCCAGCCCTCCTACCTTTGTGCACCTATTATTGTTTGGGATTCCAACCTTAGGCTAAAGCGCATTTATTTTGAAAAAAGGCAAATACAAGGTTTAAATGGTCTGTTAGCCACGGCGCATGCTGAGACCCAGAAAAGGTAAAGTACTGATAATCCCGGATAACTCGGCACAGTGCACTTACCTGTTTTTAACGTATCTCATAAAGTCCGGATGAACCATCAGAAATCTTTTCAAGTCAAATTTCTCGCCAAAATCGACTCTGGGTCGAAGTCTGTGGTGAAAAAAACGTAGCTGAAAGTTTGTTTTCCGTATGATGCATTAGGTTATATCATTACTAGCAGCAATGAATCTACAACAACTAGTCAAAGGAGCAACCCACTCGGGTGGGCAAACACGATGCAATCTTCGCCAATACAAAACTCATTACCACAGCACACCCAATTCAAATACCCTGGAGCGACCACCCCATCATTCCCTTCATAATCACACTGACCACTCCAATAACCAAGCAACAAGACAAACCACCAATCACCATAAAAAGAAATTGGAAAACCATCAAAAACTCCAACCTAACTGAACTTCTGGAACTCAGCAAACCGCAAGTAATGACTAAGGAAGAAGCCGACCTGGATAAAAAAGTACCCCTACTCTACAACTAGATCACAACTACAAACAACAAAATCACCAAAGAAAAACCCTTCACCCCTTCACGCAAAAGAGCAACAGCAAAATGGTTCACCCCACTACCCAGCACCATGAAAAGAAAAAACGACAACTGGAACTAGAATAGAGAATCAAAAACGACAGTGGAAATAAATTGAAATTTCAACAACATATCCGCTCATACAAAAAGGAAACGCAAAAAGCAAAAAGGAAATACTACGACAACTGAATCTTCAAAGCACTAAACACCCAAAAAGAACTCTTCAAAATCATAAATCTAATAAAAAATCCACCTGGCTGCAACAACACACCGATACCATTGATGAAACTATGCAATGACCTAGCAGACCACTTCAAAAACATAATCACTACCATACAACAAAACAGACCAATAGATCATTCTAAGGAACCCACCCACCCGTACGAGGAACAACCGAATAAACTATGAAGTTTGCCGGAAATATCAGTGGAGATTGTCGTCAAACTGGTAAATCAAAGCAACAAAACAGGTTCTCCTGAGGATCCCTGCCCCCGGACATATACAAATCCATCCTCAAACAAGGAACTCCCATGGAATACCACAGGAATGTCCTCAACCTTTTGCCACAATCCTTCAAATCATTGTACATCAGGCCGCTACTAAAAGATACAGCAGGTAATGTAGAGGACCTCTCCAATTACAGACCCATTTCCAACACCCCATATCCTGCTAAACTTCTCAAAATGTACATATACAAAACAACCCAAGAATTCATAGAAGAGCACTGCCTACTAGACTAGGCACAAGTTGATTTCAGACCAATGAGAGGAACGGAATCAGCACTCCTCCCAATATGGGATGGCCTAAAAGCAAATGCAGACTCTGACAACAGTACCGCCTTGAAACTCCTAGACCTCTCTGCGGCATTCGACACAGTTAACCACAACATCCTCATCACAAGATTGGAATGATTGGGAATAAAAGACAGTGCCCTACAGTGTATCAAGTCTTTCCTAATGAACAGAACAGAGACCATATGAATGAAACCTTTCAAATCCAACCCAAAAGAATCCACATGCGGAGTACCACAAGGGTCATCGTTCTCCCCATTATTATTCAAAATCTACCTATCTCAACTAATCAAGATCATCAAAAGACACAGCCTCACTTGCTACAACTGCACAGACGATACACAAATAGTCATCAAAATAGAGGACACCCAAGAGGAAAACACAACACTCGAGAACTGCCTTCATGAGGTATTGAACTGGATGAACTCTAACTACCTCAAACTCAACCCAGGCAAAACAGAAATAATGATCATCACAAAAAACGGAGGAGACAACCACTACATCCCTTGGCCAAGGGAACTCGGTACAACCCCAACTTCATCACCGATTGTAAAAAACCTAGGAGTCCTGATGGACAACAAACTTACTCTAGAGCCACAAGTAAATGCTCTAATCAAGAAATGCTTCTTTCTCCTGTGAGCAGCAAAAAGGTTTCTACCATTCCTGTCATTCTCCAACAAAACACTCACCATCATCGCTTTCGTCATGTCCAGAGTAGATTACGCCAATAGCCTATACCTGGGTATGCCTGAATGACTTCTAAAAAAACTACAACGTATCCAAAATGCGGTGGCCAGATTGCTCCTCAAACGATCCCGAAGAGAACACATCACACCAGCGCTAAGAAAACACTACATTGGCTACCAATAAAGCAGCGAATCATATTCAAATCAATGTACATCATGCACAGAGCAATCCACAAACAAGGCGCAGAGTTCCTGAGAGACAAATTAAGCCTACATCACCCAACAAGGACACTCAGATCAAGCAACGACATCCGCCTGGGACTGAAACCATACAATAAAAAAAGAAAACTCGGAGGATCTTCTTTCTCTCACCTCGCACGAAAAACATGGAACGACTTACCAAAGAACATATATAACACTAGAAGCCACGTACTATTCAGAAAACTCCTCAAATCTTTGCTATTCACTGCATAACTAGAAGAACGTCCACAGGCGCATACACATAGCTGAAACATTGATGAGTGAAGAACCTGATTCCCGATCTCACTAAGTAATCAACTACAAACAAAATCCAAGGAAGGCATTCCACGCCATACCAAGCTTACCAACTGAGGGATAGCTATGATAGGACAACACTAAAGACTGAATACATAGCTAGATCAGATCAGAAGGACAAGGACAACTACCAATAGTATCCTGGTCCGAATTACACCAAACACCATCAGACTACCGTCAAATATATAGCAAGGGAATAGGAGACAGCCAATCGATAGCACCATATCAGAGGGGGGGACCAGACGAACCCCTTCCCATTACACTGGGTAAAATACAACACAGCCAGGAATGCCCCGCACCATCACCTACAGACAAAAGGAAAGTAGCAACTAAGCGTAACCATAGGAATATTAGTTATATAGGAAAGATCTGCAACGACTAGGATATACAAACCACTAACCCTTCCTCAAATCTCTGCATACCTAATTCACCAAAAAATCTACACAACCATTTCTCACCCAGCAAACCGCACACACTTCACCAAACCGCAACAACATAATGCTGTGGGCCATTTTCAAAAATAGGCTAAAATGTTGAGATAACCTCACTAGTGACCGCTACTCTCTTGCCTGCGGTCAATTACATTACATACAGGACATTATACATGATACATAATGGTGTTTTTTATGAACCCTGGCTGCCATCTACTCATTCATCGCTAAAAAGGCCTTCCAGTACAAACCTACCCTTGTCTTACCCAATGAACCGCCTCGTATTATTTTCATAATCCTCTGGGGTTCAAATACATCCCCCAGACAAAAGGAAACTGCGTTCGGCTGATTGGGCCTAAAAATGCAGAAATACTGTCTTGGAATTTGAAAGCAAACTTTAAACTAGCAAAATGAAAGGCCAGCATGGACATTTCAATGCTGCCAAATACACCAACAGTGTAGTCAGGGACAGGAAAACTGAAATTAAGTGTGCAGGTGTGTGAATGACAAAAAGAACTGAAATCAGAGGCCTACTTTTCATTACATTATGAAACAATGAAAGGAACTTTTCACAGAAAAGGAGCGGCATGGAAAAGTAAAGACATTTGCATCCTGGATTGAAAGAAACTGTTTACCAGTGAAACTCCAGTGCCTGTGCTAGTTTAATATAAAGTATAATTTAAAGATGAACATTGGTGGCATGGCATAGGAGAAATCTGCGTAAGAGTTGAGGTCAAGTATTAAAGCAAGCCTCATCTGTAAACGGAATTGTAACATTCAAAAACACTAGTTTTCTATGCATAAAGAAATGCTGGGTTAGCCCATACAACATTTTCAGCTTCCCCCATCAGAGGCAAGGCTAAAAGCTCTGCTCAGCTCTCTGTCTGAAAGTCAATCTCTTTGAACCCACATCAGTGACCAGGAAGGAATGTATGGGGTTGAGGTGCTAAACTGTGCAATTAAAGGCAGCCCTTAATGGGTTGAACTCTGAATAATTCTTGAAAATAAAATCCCACTTTGTGGTCTCAGCTCTGCGATAACTATAGCAGACTTGGTCCCGATGGATTTACAATGAACAGGGAGGTGACGCTTGCCTCTCTGCTCTCAACGATGAGGACCCAAAGGGGCATCAGCCCTGAGAGAAAGAATGTTTATGGATTAATTTCAGACAGAATTAACAAAGAAGCAGATTGACCAGACCCCATGTCAAGTGGGGAAATGAAATTTAATGTGCAATTGAAGTCGAAATGTGCATATATGTCTAGAGGTTGACATAGGTTTAGATGGACAAGCATATTGTGTTCATTTTCTCAGGAACCATAATTCACACGATAATGGTTCAAATATCATTAACAAGCTTATGAGAAGACCGTTCTGTTGATTCAACTCTCAACACTCGACATGGGGAATAAGAGTTACAACCTGAAATGTGATTATGACTTCCCAGAAAATGTCATGAAGCAGATATTTGGGAAGATAGTAGCTCAGTGAAGTATCTACCTGTAAGTAAACATTTCTGACATTGACTTTTATCATTTATGAGTAATTTATGAAAAACTGCCATTCAAACCTGCAACCTCATGCTGTCACAGGACTCATTTCATTAAGTCTGGCATGAGCAGACAAAGCCAACATTACATATTAGAGAATGGTTATTTGTAAATTAATGTTTTTGGGCATGTTGAAGCGTTTCACTGCACATTTGAAAGTATGAAAATGATATCCCAGATGGTTGGAAGTCATACATTCACTGGGATGATAGTAACTGTAGCAACCAATCAAAGAAAAGGGGCTAGGCCAGTATTAAGAGGATGAAAAGGAGATATCCAATCCAGATTAAGAGCCAATGAGCTGACATCTCATAATGTAGACATTTTTGTGGGAGTGGTGAAAGGTTAATAAGGGAACGCACAATGAAAATAGGGAGAGCTGCTTGGCATCATCTGAGTTGGAACTGCTGACAAAATTGCTGGAGGAAACCAGGGAGGCACTAAAATCTGGCTGGGGTGTATAAAAATAGAAGCGGATAACCTGATTAATGCTGGAGGTCATTCTTGACTGAACCTGGAGAGGCCTCTAACCAAGTGCTGATGTTTCCCCTGAGTATACAGAAGCCTTGAGTACAATTCCTGAGCGCAAAAACCGAAAAATACTATGTAAGAACACTTGTCCAACCAAACCAAGTCTTGTGGGGATCTGTTTGATTTATATGTTCCCATTATTGTTTGGGTGGTCAGACAAAGCAGATCCCTAGCATTTTCTTACTAAATAATAATTAAATTAATTCCCATATTACAAACTAACACAGGGTGATTTCGTTGAAATTCAAATTCAACAAAAATCGCTTCCATTGTGAATAAGGAGATTGTCTGTAAACTAATTGGGTTCTCCTATTTGTTAATGCCAACCCCAAAATTCCCTAAAGAGAAGGGGTATACTTGTCAAAACGAAATAATTAACTGATCACCGTTCTTCAGACCCAGCCTTAATGCAGAGGGGTGGTGAATGCAAACTGAATATCTGTTTTTTTTGGTGCTGGGGCAGAAAAGTGTCTTGTCAAAATTAAATATAAAGTGAAGTGCCTGATTGAAAAGCACACTCTCTACTGAGAAAGACAAAGTGACTCCTGGCAGAAAATAGATTCTTCATTGCATTCTGGTAAAGGAAAAAGGGTTCTATATATATGAAAAATGTTCTGTTTTTAAAAGTCTGTGGTGCTCCAACACTGCTAGCATTTCCAAGTGCACGGGGAGATTAAAAATAGAGGGTGCTGCATGTGTGAAATTGCTTAGCCAATAGAAAAGTATTGCATGTTATTGAAATTAAACTTCACGTAAAGTGTATTGCTAAGTGTGGTAAGTACTACGTGGGGAAATCAACCAGAAAGACCAAAGAGATATGGATGGAGCACAATTCCAGCATTAGAACAGCTAATATTAAATCCCCTGTTTTCAGGCACTTCAAAGAAAATCAAACATATTATTCACAAAAATTGGAATCTTATTAAGGAGGATCCTAATCTCAATAGGCTAGTCCATGAACTGCCTATGCTCGCATATAAAAGAGGTAAACACTTCCATGACACATTGGTGAGAGACGAAAGACCCCATAAAATGGGGCAAACAACCTTAAACAATCCTAAGTGTGGTACTTTTGCATGTCTGAATTGTCAGCATTGTACCAGCATAATTAAAGGTGACTATATCAGACATCCCAACACAGGGAAGAAAATCCCCCAAAAAGAAGTTGCTACCTGTGACAGCAAAAATATAATTTATGCATTGCCGTGTTCATGTGGTAAGTACTACGTGCGGAAAACAAACAGAAGGGCCAAAGAGAGATGGACGGAGCACAAGTACAGCATTAGAATGGCTAATATTAAATCCCCTGTTTTCAGGCATTTCAAAGAAAATCGACACACTATTGCCCAGCTGAGATGCATAACATTGGAGGTCTTACACCCCCTTCCTAGAGGAGGTGACTTGGCTAAAAAACATTCCCAACTAGAACTCTATTGGATCCATAAGTTGGATGCCATGACACCGCTAGGAATCCATGAGGAATACTATCTGGGTCCCTTCCTTTAATATCCTTCAAAGTGTAAAGTTGGCTCAAACATTTGAAAAAACATGATAGAATGTGACCTTCTCTTGAGGTAGCAAGGGGGACTTGTGAGGCATTCAATATCCATCCAAATGTTAGGTTGGTTCCAAACATTAGAAAAAATAGGATAGATTGTAAACTCCTCTTGAGGAAGCTAATGTATTTTGTTTTGGAATTGATTATAACAAACAACTGAGATTTAAAAAGTGTGAACTCAATTTGAGACAGTCAAATACATCTAATTATCCGGCTGTACACAGTTTTGTGCAGCTCATGGAATAATACAGCAAGTAATTTTCTGCAAACTGTTATGAGACCTACAGATTGTGAACTCAGTGGAGTTAGTGTTTTCCCTTGGAACTAATGTATATATCACTAGGTTGTGTACCTTTAGAGCACAAACTCTAGTTAAATCTCCCTCACATATCCCAATGTTAGTAGAATACTAAGTAGACTAATATACAGTTCCATATTGTACCATTGCAAACAGGACTAGACCACCACTGAATGGTATTTGTTACGATGGTTATCTTTTACCCCCCTCGGTTTTGTAGCCTACATGATCACTATAATATTCCAAATTGCTCTCAAGAGGCATGGAGGATAGAATCATATGATGATAGTCTATGATCATTAGAGATGGTGGTCCTCAGGGCTTTATCCCATGTGTACAGAGTGATATTGTACATTACCTTCCTTAGCGCATTACTATTTGATTTATTATTTGTCACTTCCCCGCATGAGCGGGACCTATATCATCAATGGCACCTACGTAATGACTATTCACTGTTAACTTGGCTTTTGTGGTTCCACCACGTTATTGACCCCCTGCAGACAGTTAAACCAGTGTCAAATTATGAAGAAGCACGCTATTTAACTTCCTCTGGTCACCTTTATTACTACCCCTGGCTATGTCAAGCTGTCCGCTTACAGCCATATGCCACCATGTTCTCCTAGGACTTGATTGGCCAATTTAGAACTAGGACTCGTCCACCTTTAAGACCTAGTAAATATTCTTATTGCTTGCAACCTCACCAACACAGATTTAGGTTGGTGTACATAATAGCAACTTAAATATATAAACACATATTGTGACCCATACTAGTTACATGTACGTTCTATAAATCTTTATTTGGATACTACATCACTAACTCGATTGCCGCGACTTGATAGATAAAGTTCTTTATTTTAAAAAAAGACATCTTAGTTTACATATGACATCACACGCGTAATAGCGTGGTGACATCATCATCATACACCGTTATTTAATGGTGGCCATTTTGAATAATTAAGCGAATGCTGCCTGGAGCAGTCCTACCACTCGTGGAAAATTTCCAGTTACTTGTACTGACAATTGCCTGTAAGTATTTAGACATCCCTTCGTTTTTAGCTTTTTTTTGTTTTTTATCTCTTTATCCCATACAACTTGAACCATAAGCTTATAGAAGTACTTCTTTTACCCATTTGTTTAGATTTTGAAGATTTGTGGGCAGCACAAACAACATCTAATTAAGCCTTGCCAGCCTCTAGTAGTTTTATGAGCATGCATTACCGCTGTGGACATGAAGCTCCATCCTTAGAGTAATCATGTAAGTGACTTTCCTACATCATTTAGTACAAAAAGTTCTTGATTCATCTCCATCCAACGGGTAATTAGTTAACCTTTTCATTTTTAGTGAACATCGTCTCTTTATCAAATGGTTAATGAGGCAGAGGGCTTTTCTGCCCTAAGAGATTCAACAGCACATATCTATCAGGAATTTCTACTGGTAAGATCCATTTTAAATCCATTAGGCATTTTACATGGTTGTTTTGATCTTGATCAATACGGGTAACAAGTGAACCCTTTCATTTATAGTGAACATCTTCTTCACTGAGCAGAATTAGAGGTGGAGTGCCTTTTTCGCAGCACTTTTCTGAAGAGATTCAGCAGCATACCATTCCCAAAAAAAAACCCTGGTGAGATCCATTTAAGGTCGATTAGGTGTTATTCATGTTTCACCTATCCTAACTCCCATATATATAACAAATATAGTATAAAAGTGTGTACTTATTCTTTTGCAGAGTACACAGCATATCTTCAGGTTAAACATACCATATGGTGATTTCTTCAAGAGAAAAGTTCTATGTAACACAATGGATAATAGATTCGGTTTGTACTATTCTTAAGTTTAATAACACGTTTATAGACAGTTACTTACTTCAATATGAGTGTAATAATGTAAGTCTTTATAATTGAAGGTGATTTTAACGAAGACAAGCAGACAATATTTTGAGAACTTGAGATCCAGCCTTTAAATTAAAGGCTATCAATAATTCTTGATAATTTACACCATTATTGGTGGAGAGTAGTAGCAGATGAATTCTATTAATATCAATGTGGGATTATCTTGTTGATTGTAATATTGGTGTTATATAACTGATGTATTGAAGTTCCAAATGTATTTCTATAACTTATGCTATCTTTGTTCTAATTTCTTTTTTAGAAATCTTGCGATTTGAAGCCCCTGATGAAGAGTATAACTCGAAACGCTTTGGGAAATTTGTTTATTAAATTCATGAATTAGTTAACTACTGAATGATTATTTGAAGAATGGTTACACATTTGTTTTCTTAATCTTGCATAATTTGCATATGAATTGACTGTATTTTACTACAAGTCAGGTTTCTCTTTAAGAACCACTCACCACTTACTATTAACTACTTGCTTATTGAGGTTACAAGATACTGTGCAGGGGACGTGAGTTCCGTAACAGGGAACTTTATCCTTTTAAGTGTATGATCCGGTCATGTTTGAAGTTGCTAAATGTTATTCAAAGTGAACCTCATACAAAGTATTTTGACTTTACATGTTGTTGGGTTAAAGAGTCTGTGATCTGTGTTATCCTAAACCCACTCGTGTTTTCAATTTGTGTTAGGAAAGAAAATAATTTGGGGCACAGAATGAGGTAGCGTGATTTGTGATTTTGTACACATTTTAACTTTCGTATACATTAATTATAATATATTCTTAATATACGCTAGCCTGGTTCTTGGCTTACCTATTGCTAAAGGGTGTGGGACCTATGTGGTTCTATATGATTTACAGGCAGGGCTAGATCAAACATCAAAGAAATATTGGTGTGGCGCTTTTGATAGGGGAGGGAGAGAAGTCCCTGCATTGATTGTTGCTCCATAAACATCTCCTAACAATCCCCATTAGATGCTGTACCTTTTCTGCTCTGGCTGTTGCAGTCTGAAAATCGCTAAAATTATATCCCCACACCGTGAACATTTGGCTGTTTCAAAGACCCCTCGTTCACCTTATTGCACTGCAGAATCCCTCTGGCGCTAACATACCTGTGGACGATGGCTGGATTTCATCAAATCATACAATAACTTAATCATAGACACTATGTAAGCCACCATCCCATCTCCATGATTCAATGTATATGTCTCCACGTTGAGCAATTTAATCCATTCCTCTGGCTTTTCCTTAATTGGATAGGGTGGTGACCATTCGTGGTCACAAAGCTCAAACTCACAATATATGAATCACTTTTCTCAGAATGCGGTACATCCGACCACACCCTATTGATTACTTGGGCGTTATCTTTGTCAAATAAACAGTATGAGCATTATGCATATTCTTAAAGAGCCCTTTGCAAACTTAAAGTGTGTGCTATTTCACATCTTATGCTGCGCGAGCTTCTTCGCATCCTAGGCTATGTGCCTCCCTTGCTATTCTAGGCTACGTGCATTCCCTCACATTCTTGGCTGCATGCAATCCCTCACATCCCCGGCCGAGTGTGCTCCCTCGCATGTTAGGCTGCGTCTGCTCCCTCACAACTCTGGGCAGCATTCACTCTCCTAGCTCCCTTCCCCTGATCTATTTTTACTGTCTTGAGGTTTTGTCCTCCATGGTTGTTGGCTTACATTGCACTACCTGCAACCCTGCTGTGTTCATTTTTTTCTTCTAGGTTCCTTTAGTGATTGTTCTGTTTTTTGTTGTTTTTCATTTCTCCACAGTTGTTTGCTTACATTGTACTGGCTGCATCCCTGCTTTGTTCATTCTTTACTTCTAGGTTCCTTAGGTTCCTTTAGTGATTGTTCTGTTTTTTGTCATTTTTCATTTCTCCACAGTTGTTTGCTTACATTGTAATGGCTGCATCCCTGCTTTGTTCATTCTTTACTTCTAGGTTCCTTAGGTTCCTTAGGTGATTGTTCTGTACTTGTTTTTGTTTCTCCATGGTTGTTTGCTTACATTGTATTGCCTGCATCCCTGCTGTGTCCATTCCTTACTTCTAGGTTCCGTTGGCGATTGACTTTTGTCTACGTATTGCATCTGATTTTCTGTCGCTGTACTGTCCTCTGTTTGCCCCTCCTCCTTCCGTGTCCCCCCACCCTATTGTTTCCTCCTTGCCTGCCTGCTTCCCAGTGCTACTCCCCCTCCACCCTCCCTTCTTCCTCTCTGCACCCTCTATGGTGCTCTCTGTCTCACCTGTCTAACTGTTTTTCTATCGACTAACCTTTCCCTCTCACTAGGTCTGGCAGGAAGATGTTCAAAAGGTACATCCTGGTCTCCAACCCAGGCCTCCCTATCACTGATACCTACACCACTGCTTACTCCAGACAGACCCTTACTGACATCCTCTTTGTCGTTCCCTCTCCAGGCCTATGGACCCCACATATGGCCTCTGTTCTCTCTCCTTTCTCCTCTTCACCCATTAATGGTGGCACCTGGTGGGAAGCCCTCCTGGTCCCCTTCCACTCCTCCAAGACCATCATTAATGTCTACCTAAACGGTACCGTCTTAGTCCAAGGCCCTGTGCCTTATCAACCTCCTTTCTTCTCCTGCTGTCCCTTCTTGCCCTCTCTGGCTCCTCTGCTGCCTCCATCCTCTGCCACCTCTACAGCTGCCTCTGCTTCTTCTCCGGCCACCTTGTTGCCTCCTCTGATGCCTCCATTCTCTGCCACCTCTATGGCTGCCTCTGCTGCTTCTATGGCCACCCTGTTGCCTCCTTCTTCCGCCACCCATCTGTCACCCACCTCCTCCTCCTTGGCTACCTTGCCTTCTCCTCCTTCCTCCTCTGCCGCAGCCTCGGATGCCTGCAACACTTCTGCAGGGTGTACCTCTGACATCTACCCCTCCACGGAAGTCCTTCTAAGGGGGCAACAGGCTCCACATTGCTACTCTTAACTCTTGCTCAGCTGTCAAACACTCCTCTGACATCTGCCGTCTCCTGGAAGAACTCAATCTGGATGTACTCGATCTGGCTGAGACATGGTTTATGGCCAGTTCTGTCACGACCTTTGACACTCTCCTTCCTGATGGCTACAAGATCCTCTCTGCACCCAGAACCAACCGTCCCAGTGGGGGTGTACCCTTGATCTTTCCAGAGTGGATCCCTGCTTCTATCATTCCTATGCAGGACTACTCCTCCTTTAAATGCCTGGTCTGCGGGCTCTTTATCTCTCCTGGCCTTTCTCTCACTGTGGCCACTTTCTACAGGCTGCCCGGCCAGGTCACCTCCTTCCTCTCTGAGTGGGTGGACCTCTCCTCCTCCCTCCTCTCAACTTTTCCTCCTCAGAGACCTTAACATCCACCTGAATGCCAATTGTCCTTCTGCAGGACTCTTTCGCAACCTCTGCGACTCTCTCTCTCTGTATTCTTCCGTCTGGCCAGACTCACTCTGTAGGGCACACCCTGGATATTCTGATCACCTCAGACCTCCCCCTCTACAACCCTCTCACCACTCCTCTCTCCTGGAGTGATCACATTTCCCCTTTCCTCCTACCTCCCTCTCTCTACCACTCAGCCCAAGCCGATTCCAGCACTTCCACCTACCTTCTCAGTCATCCAACCCATGAAGCGTGAGTCAGTTTAGGCTTTTGCCACTACTTTCTCTCCTCCTTCTGCACCTTTGGCTGACTCACATCCTGACACAGCCATATCTAACCTTCGTCTTTCTATCTCTAACACTCTTGATGTACTTGCCCTTGTCATGAGGATCCACTTGAAGCCCAAATCCAAGTGCAACTCTTTGTATGACTCTGACCTCGTCACCTTGAAACGCGAATGCAGGATGGCTGAGGGGAAGTGGAGGGCATCTGGTGCACCCTCTGCAAAACTGGCCTGTCGCCTGCTCCAAAGGCAATAGAGGCTATATGTCCTCACCAGGAAGAGAGACAACATCGAAGTCTGCGTCACTGCGACATTTAACAACTCAGTCGAACGCTTCAAAATCTGCAAGAAGCTGGGCAATCCTGCTGCAGTATCTACCTCTCCTGTTCCCTCCCAGACTCTCTGTACAGCCTTGGCTTCTCATTACATCACTAAAACTCAGGACATTCTGTCCACCCTCTCTTCCTCTTCCTCCTCCTCCACTCCTGGCCTACCTGTGGCCACCTCTCCTTCTCCCTTCTCTTGCTTTCCCTTGTTCATCCCAGACGATGTTGCTAGACAAGTCTGATCTATGAAAGTCTCATCAAAACAGGTTCTTCCTTTTTCATCCAGAACCATCAAAGACCACATCGACACCCTTGCTCCGGCCTTGGTCAATTTCTGCAATCACTCTTTTGCCACTGGAACCTTCCCCATCTCCCTAAAGCACTCCCTTGTGGATCTCCTCCTAAAGAAGCCCTCTACCGATCCTTCTTCTCCGGCTAACTATCGCCCGATCTCCATTACTCCTTTCCTGGGCAAACTCTTGTGTTGGAAAAAGAATTGTGCAAGTCTGTGCGACAAAGTGATAAAGATTGTTTAAAACTTTGTTTTATTATATGGTTGAATGAATGCAACCTTTAATAAAAAATACAACAATTATTATTTTCATTCCATTAAAAAATGAAATAAAAAAGAGAATAATTACATTTCATCTCATTACACATAAAACAAAACATTACATAGTTAAGATTCAATTGTACATTAAAAACACACCATTTTAATCATTTCATACAACAAACTACAATAAGAATGAAGATCCAATGAACTAAAACCAAAACCCCTGAATAATTCATCATATTTTATATTTCCTTTGTTTCATTTCATTTCGGAGAACAAGTAGTTGGCACCAATTCAAGAGGTTTAATGAAACCAACTACAGCAATTACTAAAGAAGTTGTCCTCCAAGCCAGACATTTATATCAGAACGTTTCAGAACCCACTGCGAGATTTAAAGATAAATACTTACAAAATAAAGCATTTGTTCGCCTTGCAAAGACTTACAATCGATCAAACAGTGTCTCAAAGTTTCACGAGTATCATTTAGATTACAATATCTACACATGAATTGATCAGTGGGAATTTGGCTGTCCCTTGCTAGTCTCTGTTTAAATATGTTCCCTGAGGGAATCAAGCTTCTGAAATTCTAGTGTCACTGCAACACTAGTTACACAATTGCGGGCTAAAAGGGCGTCTCATGTTCCTAACTCATCAGAAACCAGGAGTAAACCAGAATTACTCCTGGGGACTTCTTTGTGAATTGAGGAGCTTGTCTCAATAGCTGCACCCATGTGTCCCGCCCACCACCTAAAGGCCTCCACTCCTGAAGTTGAAAGTTAAAACATATTCAGCATTTAATTAAGGATATCTAGTGGGTCGATTGTGCTATGTAGAAATGTAAATTCCAAACATGTGCATGTATAAAAATATAACTTGTAATTTACGGTAAATGAGTTTAATTCAAATAAATCAATCATCTTTCTTTCTAAGTCGGTACAGTAAGTCCGCAGAGTGTTTTTTGGCAGAGTCTGCTAACAAACCAAGACTTCCTGATATTGTTCATTCAAATACATGAAGATCAAGTGGCACTTATCCTCAGAGTTGTTTGATCCAAAGCTTAATGTGGAAGGTCCCCATTAACCATTATCAGTCTGGGCGAGGGCACTATCCAATCAGGATGATCAGAATGTCGACTGTATTCAGTAATCCAGGCCTGTGTTCTGAGCAGCCTGTCAGCTGCACACCCTTTGACCCTGGCTGCCATTACAATGCGTCACCTCCCTGCAGTTTTAAGTGAATGTAGGTGATATGGCCAGCTGTGTTAGGGATGTGACTATGATGGATTATGTGCTACAGTGGAGGCAAAGAAAGTGCGGGACAGAAGCAGGTTAGAGGTGAGGGAAAAATGTAACATAGAAGGCAGATGAGAGGTAGGATAAGAGGGTAACTCAGAGGCGAGGAGGTAGGCTTTTAGTTTGGTTTTGAACACATCTGTGGGGACTGTTTCTCGGATGTCCCGAGGACGTGAAGTCAATGCAAGTGAAGCAAGAAGAGAGACAGAGCGGAAGCCAGAGGAAGCACAGAGAGTGCAAGGTGCCACAGGGGTAGTCGAGAAGGTAAAGCAGAGATTACAAGAAGCCTTCTAGAGACATATAGAGGAGGATAGATACAGTGGTGCCTTACAGTGGATAGATTTGTGAACCAGGAGAAGACATTTTAATCTGGCCCTGTATTGCACTGTCAACCATCCAGCCTGTTAACGGTACGTTGAAGTGAAGTGAGGGAGTTCAAAGAGAGTACCGCTAGTGAAATCAATGATCTTGTCGAGAGAACAGAAAGCATAGTTGGGGAGACCAAAGAGGATCCTGGCACAGTAGTCCAGTTTAGAGAAGACAAGAGTGATTAAGAGATGCTTGGCAGTGTTGAAAGGAAGGAGGTGCCTGATTTTCCTAATAATTAGGAGGTTGAGGCAAGCCGCCATTGCAGTTTTGGAGATGAAAGTAGAGAAGGTGTGAAAAGAGTCATAGATCATGCTGAGTTTTCTAGCTAAAGAACAGTATGGGAGAGTGTCAGGTAGGAACTGGATAGGTAGGAGAAGAGATGAGAGAGAGTATTTGGCAGGGAAGAAGAGTACAGCTACATCAATGTCCTAGGTAACTTTTCTTTTCAATTTGGAAAGAGCGTTTAGCACCTGTGTATGAGGATTGCAGATGCTACGGGTGATGTTACCCACCATAGTGGGCTGACCGTACTGGTACTGGTAAAGGTGCTGCACGGCCCTTGTTAGGCCACTGTCGCTTTGCTCAGGTCCCTCACTTGGATAGGTGGGCATTAACCGGCAGGGTCAGCCCGCCAAGGTGAGTAATATCAGCTCGGTATGAGAAGCTTACAAATTACTCTAAGAATGTGATGGACACCTCTCGTTGCTTGCCTTCAAGGCTTGTGCAAGCAGTTGGAACAATTTCAAGAGAGGACGCTGCTTCGCAAGAATAGTGACGACTCTCTCTGTGCACTTCTAATGACATAACTGGCTCTATGACAGGGGTTCACTGAAGGGAGGGGGAGTGGCACCTGAAAGACAGACCTGCACCTTCAATTTGAAGCTAGAGAGCAACTCGGCTGCCACACCCTAGATGGCTTCTGATGTGCAGAATGAGCTGCAGATCTCGATGCCAGATCTTTTGATCAGGTCCCAGACCTGCGCTAGGCCGGACATCTGACAGGTATGTATTGTACATGGGAATGGTGCAGCAAGCATGGTGCTTGAGGACAGAGTCGGAGGAGGCCCTTCTGTCTATTGGTCCCTGCATGATAGGGATAGGTGAGTGGTAATGAGATTGCGGGCTTCTCCTTTCTGGCGACTCATTTGTTTATTTAATCATTTATTCACCCACCCCTCACCTCTTTGCCTGCTTATTTATCCACCTGGTAATGCACATTCATAGTTAAGACTTTAATGTTATGAAACCAGCCCCAGAGGCAGTCCTCCTTCCTCATGAAGCCTAAGAGAGGGGTGGCAGCTCTGGTGCACCCTTTTTTGTAGATGAAGCTGAATAAATGTACAGGATCCACTGGCTGTCAGGGGCCAGTTTAGTTCCATGTGCCACAGAAGTCTAAGGGTTTCCACTGAATCTACAGTGGCCCCTGCACCAGCCCTAAAGCAATGAGAACGCAGCTTACTGTATCCCCCTTTTTGCTGGCCAATCAGGGCTAATCTGATGAGCTGCCTCAGAGAGGATGAAATAAAGCAACCACGGCTAAACCGATCCAACAACTTTTTATCTGGCTCCCCAAATGACACACGAACACCTTGTATTTTGCAAACTTCTCTTAGATCCCCGCTGACCACAGTGGAAAAAGTGAAAACCTTGGAATAATCTTTGATTATAACCTTTCTTTCATTCCTCATGCGAGCACATTGACTGGCGAAAGACATTACTAAGTAGACGTGCTAAAAAACGATATTTCCTTAACTTCTGACAAAAGGTAGAAGTTATTCAAATATTAAACAATTGATCCAAAACATAGCAGGCTGATTGGCCTCCTCTGAGCAGGCCCTAAGGGGTAGACAGTGAATTTCCACCCACCAAGGTGTGGATTTCAAGACTCTTTGCATCATGTAGAGCATGGGGGCACAACATACGGCCCGTGGGCCAAGTGCGGCCCGTGATGATGTTGGATGCGGCCCGGCAGGGTTGAAGACGTTCCTAATGGAAGGCGGCCCGTAAACAGCAACGGTCGCCCTCCATTAAGAAAGTCTTTGTTTTCCTTGCTGGGCCGTGAAAAAAAGACTGCCCCTCATTGGCTCAGTCAGCACACACTATGTGACTCCTGTGAGTCACGTAGTGTGTGTATGTTGCGCCAATGGGGGGCCAGCAGTGCGGCTGATGCGGCCAATAAGGCTTGATGCCGGAAGGCATTTCAGCCTTGCCACGCCAGCCGCGCAAGAAGTCATCCACCCTGCCTGGCTGCACGCACGTCTTCTCTCTGCTCTGCAGCTCGCCCGCACGCCTGGTGTGTTCATACAAAAATGCTTTGTGAGCGACAGCCGGGTGGTCGGGCAGCAGCATGGCAGGCTTTACCGAGCCCCCAGCTTCACCGAGGGAAGCTGGGGCTCGGTGACCTAATCTGCCCTGCCATGGCGCCGAGTACAAAGGTCTGGGGGGCCCGGGCCCCCCCGCAGAATTAAGTCGGGGCTGAGCCCCCATCCCGGCAGCAGAGAGGAGATGCAGTATGGATGGCCCTTTGTGTCCATCCATACTGTGTCTCTCTCTGGCGGCCCGGGTAAAAGCGGGGGAAAAACGATGTTTAGAAAATGTGGGACAGATGCAAAGCAGGAGGCTCTTGCTTTGCATCTGTCCCTCAATTTCTAAAAATCGTTTTGGGTTGGGTATTCTTATACATCTGTGGGTGCACAGATGTAGAAGTTTACCCAACCCAAAACGATTTTTAGAAATTGAGGGACAGATGCAAAACAAGTCTGTCCCTCAATTTCTAAAAATCGTTTTGGGTTTGGTGTATTTGTACATCTCTGCACCCCTGTTGGCAAGAGGGGTGCACAGATGTAGAGGTACACCCAACCCAAAACGATTTTTAGAAATGGAGGCACAGATGCAAACAGTCTGTCCCTCAATTTCTAAAAATCGTTTTGGGTTGGGTGTATTTGTACATCTGTGCACTCCTCTTGGCAAGAGGGGTGAACAGGTGTAGGGGTACACCCAACCCAGAAGGATTTTTAGAAAAGGAGGCACAGATGCAAAGCAAGTTTGTCCCTCAATTTCTAAAAATCGTTTTAGGTTTGGTGTATTTGTACATCTGTGCACCCCTCTTGGAAAGAGGTACACCCAACCCAGAAGGATTTTTAGAAATGGAGGTACAGATGCAAAGCGAGGGAGGGGGCAGGGTGCAGGGGAAGGGAGAGGGCAAATGAGACTGTTTGCATGTCTCTGAGTGTGCATGTGGTGAGGGTGAATGCTATGGGCGGGGAGCGGAGGCGTATGAGCCAGCACTTTATAGTAGAGCTGCTATATTTGAAATGGGGCAATGCTGGTACTCCTCAGTTAGCTCACTATACTCTTGATAGGATAGTACTGCTGTAACAGGGCTTCTATAATTGTTGAATCTTCTCAGCGATAATAATAGTTCATCTTAGTGGGGCTGCTATACTTTTGATGGGACAACATCAGCACCTCTCAGTTCAGCTTCTACACTCTTATTGACAAGGCCCCAGCACTTCTCAACAAATGTATTTCTTTTTATTTTAATTGGTTATTTATAATGCGTGTACTACCCAGAGGTTTCTAAGCGCGGACTGAGGGAGCGAACCTGTGTTGCGCAGTCCGAGGGAGCGAACCTGTGTTGCGCGGATCGCGGGATTGAACCTGTGTTACACGGACCGAGGGATCGAACCTCTGTTGCTCTGTGTCGTCTTGCTTCCAAGGCGAGCACGTTGCCCCTGTGCTATCCTTCCGATACTCTAAAGATCTGAAGTACATATAATGATACAGAACCAGAACTATTGAGCAAGTCTGTCATCAGAATAACTCAACACTGTGGTGGTTATACAAGAGCATAGTGTTTGGTTGAGGGGTGGGGCCATGGGGCATAGTGTTTGCTTGAGGGGTGGGCGCCTTGCGGCATAGTGTTTGCTTGAGGGGTGGGTGCCTTGGGGCATAGTGTTTGCTTGAGGGGTGGGGGCTATAGGGATAGTGTTTGGTTGAGGGGTGGGGGCTATGGGGCATAGTGTTTGCTTGAGGGGTGGGTGTCTTGGGGCATAGTGTTTGCTTGAGGGGTGGGTGTCTTGGGGCATATTGTTTGGTTGAGGGGTGGGTGCCTTGGGGAATAGTGTTTGGTTGAGGGCTGGGTGCCTTGGGGCATAGTGTTTGCTTGGGGGTGGGTGCCTTGGGGCATAGTGTTTGGTTGAGGGATGGGTGTCTTGGGTCATAGTGTTTGCTTGAGGGGGTGGGTGCCTTGGGGCATAGTGTTTGGTTGAGGGGTGGGGGCTATGGGGCATAGTGTTTGCTTGAGGGGTGGGTGTCTTGGGGCATAGTGTTTGCTTGAGGGGTAGGTGTCTTGGGGCATAGTGTTTGGTTGAGGGGTGGGTGCCTTGGGGCATAGTGTTTGGTTGAGGGCTTGGTGCCTTGGGCATAGTGTTTGTTTGAGGGGTGGGTGCCTTGGGGCATAGTGTTTCCTTGAGGGGTGGGTGCCTTGGGGCATAGTGTTTGGTTGAGAGGTGGGTGTCTTGGGGCATAGTGTTTGCTTGAGGGGTGGGTGCCTTGGGGCATAGTGTTTGGTTGAGGGGTGGGGGCTATGGGGCATAGGTGTTTGCTTGATCGGTGGGTGTCTTGGGGCATAGTGTTTGGTTGAGGGGTGGGTGTCTTGGGGCATAGTGTTTGCTTGAGGGGTGTGTGCCTTGGGGCATAGTGTTTGGTTGAGGGGTGGGGGCTATGGGGCACAGTGTTTGCTTGAGGGGTGGGTGTCTTGGGGAGTAGTGTTTGCTTGAGGGGTGGGTGTCTTGGGGCATAGTGTTTGGTTGAGGGGTGGGTGCCTTGGGGCATAGTGTTTGGTTGAGGGCTGTGTGCCTTGGGGCATAGTGTTTGCTTGAGGGGTGGGTGCCTTGGGGCATAGTGTTTGGTTGAAGGGTGGGTGTCTTGGGGCATAGTGTTTGCTTGAGGGGTGGGTATCTTGGGGAATAGTGTTTGGTTGAGGGGTGGGTGCCTTGGGGCATAGTGTTCGCTTGAGGGGTGGGTGTCTTGGGGCATAGTGTTTGCTTGAGGGGTGGGTGTCTTGGGGCATAGTGTCTGCTTGAGGGGTGGGTGTCTTGGGGCATAGTGTTGGCTTGAGGGGTGGGAGCTATGGGGCATAGTGTTTGGTTGAGAGGTGGGGGCTATGGGGCATAGTGTCGCACTCCAAGAGTGAACCCAAAAATAAAGCTAAAACAGGCACAGTTAGGAGATGTACATCCTTTGCTTTTTGTGGAAACCTGACTCAACGAAGGCCATACTCCTCTTGGGCAATACAAACAGCAAAGTATAGCAGTCCAAAATAATGGAATGTCCAATCAAGTGTCAATAAAATGTATATCATTTAATTAAACAGACGATATGCAATAACTAAATAGAAATAAAATAACAATGGACAATGTGTAGAACAAAATATAAGTTTGAAATACAAATAAATATAATTACACCTCAAAAACATTATTTTTCCATGTGTTTTAATAAGAATTGGGGGTTGAAAAAGCCTCCTGCAATGCCACGCCCCACCGTGCCTACCGCCCTACCCACATTTACTTTTTGGCCCACTATAGCCATCATGTAAGGTACTTTCGGCCCTCTGTCAAAATCAGTTGTGCACCCCTGATGTAGAGCCTACTGGGGCACGCACCCTAAATTCATCTCCAACATTATATCAAACTGTTCCCCATAAAAGACATTATAACACTACATCTGTAACGTGCCAGAGACCTCGCCAGCGTTCCAGCTAGCCTGCCTTCCAGCACATCTGTTGCTACCCATTGTCTCCACCCACGGTTGACGTTCCAGCCTACATCTTCCCGACTCACGCGCACCGCGCGCGTGCACCCGGAAGTGCCCCTTGCTACCCATTGGCTCCACCCACAGTTGACGTTCCAGCCTACATCTTCCCGACTCACGCGCACCGCGCGCGTGCACTGCGCGCACGCACCCGGAAGTGCCCAGGAAGTGCCCCGTAAGTGTCTGGCTGTTTGGCTGTTCGGGTGTACGGCACGGGCAGCCGGACGGGTAAGATTAACATAAAATCCTGTATGTTTTTAGCTAAAATTGCTAATTATCTCTGATGCCTGAATCAAGCGTATGCTACAGCTGTTTGTTTTATACAGTACCTTGGATACACATCAAAGTCACGAGTGATAATACTTGTTGCACATTGTTAACATTCTGAGTGTAACTTTCTCCACGCTCTCACTAAATATCTCTCGATTATGGTGACAAGCACATTGAGAAATGGCAAATGCTTAACCATCGTGCCTATGAAACCTCGAATGAGCTTGTCCGATAAGGCGGGGTCGGTAGCATCAGTGCCCGCTCAGCTCGCACCCTTGTATGCAAATCCACTGGCGCCTCATGAATCCAAAAATGCTGACTCTGCTAATAGTGGCTTTGGGTATGATCAAACTCAAGATAACTTAACTATTAAGTCTTACCTGGTAAAAGATGCCATGAGTATTTCTCAACAGCAAATAGTTGTGAGTCCTCCCGCAAACATAGTACATAATATTCCTATTATGGATAATTCACTACTTGGTATAGCAGCTGATTCACATGCCATTATAAATCTTTACACTTCGCTTGTGGCTCCTGTAGTTATGGCAGAGCTGCACAAGCGCGTACGCTTATCAAATGGTCCTTCGACTCCTGCGTCAAAAACACAAGGCGTTAGGGAACAGGTACACTTTTACCAAACCCCAGTAGGATCACTGACAGGCGCAAATTACAACAAAGGCGGCCAGTCGAGCAGTGAAAATGTGCATGAACAAATTATTGCCAGCTCGCCGACCCTTGAAACTGCGGCACTATTATTAGAACCATTACCAATCCATTCACCGGCTGACTTAACCAACTCGTCTGCACATCATGCATTATGGGTGGCTTTTCAGCCTAGTCATGCTAATCTTCCATTTTATCCTCTGGAAGAGTCACTAATTGACCTAAATGAACAAGAATTGAAAAATGTTCCTGTTCTTACCCGTATATTAAATCTTCTCGACAAGAGTCATGAACATACTCACTCAGCTATTCTTGCGCTGAATGCTTCTACCTCTGATATTCTCATCAAATTGAGTAGAATTGAAGGCTTTATGTTAGCACAGGAACACTTTCAAACACCTTCCATACATCAATCTTGTACATCCACTCTTTGCAAATTGAACTCTCAGGATCTTCCAGTAAACAACTATAACTCTCAAGAGACACAAACATGTAGTTTACTGGAGGAACCTGTCATCAAGGCAAATTTATTTTCTGATGCCTTAAAAAAACAATTCTTGCATCACTTAAAGATGATATGTTCCCCTCCATTGAATATATGATGGTTGCCATATTGCAGGTCTCGGTAGGATAGCTCAGGGGGCAACGTGCTTGCCTTGGAAGCAAGACGACAAGGAGCAACACAGGTTCGATCCCCGGATCCACACTTAGAAACCTCTGGGTATTAATCGCATTATAAATAACCTATCATATCATATCATATCAGCATGAAGGAATTCTTGTGATTGATAATGTTCTGCTGCAGGCTAAACTTGTTCCTAATGATCCATTGCACCCTGTATACGTTACGACTGGTAGCAACATAGATCCAGTCCCAAATGCTATCACTCCAAATAGTCTGTCAGCTTTAACTGACATCATTGAAGCTGAACAGTCAAAGTGTGTAGAAATTATTGAATCAAATGATGATTCTGTTAATCAGCAAGAAAATCAACAAAATATTCAGTTTATGTCACGCAAAGTGAAAAAATCGTACCTAAGAGCAATCAAAAGAAGAAGGATAGCGCAAGCTCAGGCCAAAACTGATATACAGTCTGAAGGTCCTTCCGAGAGCAAATCAAAAAATCTTCCATCAAAAAAAATCAAAGGACATAACTCTTCAATTAAAACAATTGCCAACTTACTTCATGAAGATGCAATCATTGACCTTAACCAATTAGATATTGAAAGTAAAATGCATCTTGATCTAAAAAATGTTGAACCAGCTCTTTCAATTGAAGTGAATGTAAATGCTCCGACAGTTATGGAACCTTCAAGCATCTGTGCTAAAGATTCTTTGAAAACCAGTAGCTCCATTGTTGCTTCAACACAAACACAAATGCTTAATTACTTTCTGCTGACTGAGAACAACAAAACCTCTGCTAGTACTCAAGTTTTACCTTCAAACTTAAGTGATAGCAAATCTTTAGCTAAGGAGAGTATTTCTACACAATATATTTATGTTCAGGCCATCTCCTCAAATAAGGCAAATGTAATCGCAGACTTTGCCAGGGAACGAGGCCTGGATCTGGAGGAGATTGGCATTTCACCCCAATTGAACGTACATCCTCATGCAGTGAACATTTCCTCTGCTCTAACTGTGACAAATGCTGATGTTGATGGGGAACCTGGTACACAATGTCCTAATGGAATCAAGTCCTCAATCTCTATGCTTGATGACTTATCATCAGAAATTAAATTACTGATGGGCTGGTTTTCTACTACCAAAAAAAACGGACCCCCCCAGTTTAAATCGGTCAGCGTTAATGAAACTTTTCCATTTAATTCCTGCTCTCCGTAGTTTGATTTCAGAGGACGTGGAATGGATCAAACCTCCTGTTGCAAAGAATAATCGTATGCTTTGCAAAGTGCAATCATATATTATAGGAAAGCTTATTTGGAATCATGAACCATATTTTCTTGCTCTTGGTTACCAACTGTTTATGTTTAAAACAACAGATGAAACCATCGCCTTCATTGAACATCAACTGCAATTTGCTGCTTCGCCTACACACTTAACAAACCTGGAGCACCACACACAGGCTGCTAGTAATGCTCTAAAAGAGCAACTTGATTCTGTTGCTAATATAGTAAAAGGTCTGGCATGGCTTGAACCGTTGATCAAAACTATCACAAATTCTAATACTTCGCTTAATACATCATAAAAGACTTTTCTCTCTATCTCTTCATGGAATTGCTGTGGCTTTAAGAACTGTCACACATGGTTCGAATCTCTAAATTCCTCTAACTCTCCATCATTATTATGTTACAAGAAACAATGTCCTTGAAGGATATTGTTTCGGATGGATATACAGCATATTCTTACCAGGCTGAAAAAGGACCTGTAGGGAGACCGTATGGGGGTCTGGCCGTTTTGATCAAAAATGATATTGACTGTTCTTCTTGTGTAATTGCAGCTTCTTCGCAACTTCTGGTCATTCACCTAACCTTATCTTCGACTCCCTGCAGACATTTTCTAATCATCTCTTTATATTGGAATCCAGCTGCTGTTCCCATTGAAAACATAATTTTCAAATTAAATGCAATTTTAATTGATGCTTTCTTATTTAATGCCAAATTTCAAATTATTCTTGGAGGCGACTTTAACACCTCGCTTCCTGTGACCCATAGTTTGCATTCATTAAACTCGTATTCGCAGATCAAGGGTCAGGCTTGGATTCAATTCTTTGAGGACTGGGACCTTCAGATAATTGTTGACAATATCCAACCCAATCCTTTCACTTGGCAGAGAGGCCGGTACAAATCATACATAGACTATCTGGTACTTTCGAATGGAGTAGCAAGGACTGCAGGTCCCCTCAAACTAGTTTGAGCGGGTAATAGTGATAATCTTCTGTTGAATTGTTCAATGTTTATGCCCTTTGGTACCTACCAAGTTGATTCGGCCCTAACTCTGCCTATTATTTATAGGCAGTTGCTTTCCGTTCAATGGCATCCATCAACTTGTAGGAAACTCAACAGTTTAGTCAATCGTGATCGTTGGGTATCTTACACCCACCTCATTGGAGATGAATATGCCATACAAATTGATAGATGGAATTTAAATATGATACGCCAGCATCTTCTCAACATAGCTAAGACAAAGCCCAAGAAGAACTTAGTTAGTCGGCAAAACCAATATAACCATTTGATCAGTGCACTAAAAAAAAAAATGGTGCTTTGCGACATCTGAAAAATTCGATTGATATTGGTAGGGATTACATTGCAACAAAAAGATCAATCATTTTATCATATAAAAATGAGATCAAAAAAATAAATTTGAAGCATATTTGACAAACAATCAAAGGATCATCAATCTCATTTGCACAAAAAAGCACAAGGCAAATATGGAAGATGATTAGAAATCCAACGGGTAAACAACAAATTGATCTTCAATCTTCAATATCGGGTTATATCTGGGTCCAATACTATAGACTAAAGTACTCCCGTCCCTACAAATTTTGTGAGTTTAATACTCAGGATTTTCCCAAAGGTATCCTTCCTGTTTGTCCATGGGAATTAAATGATATTTATGATGCCATAACAAGGCTGAAAAGTTCTAGGGCGGCGGGACCTGATGGGCTCCCCTGTGTGTCCTGAAGGACGATCCACATTTTTGGGCTCCAGTTCTCAAAAGGCGATTCGACATTATATTTCAAACCAGGAGTATTCCCAGTTCTTGGCTCACGTCACTCATCATTCCGCTATATAAAAAAGGACAAATGGATCTACCAGCCAATTATCGACCCATTGCTATTATTGATGTTGCTGCTAAAATCTTTACCTCTTTAATCTTACAAGACCTGAATTCCTACATCAACATGCATAATATTCTTTCACATTGCCAAACCGGATTCAGGAAACACTTGGGTACACAACTAAACGCGACTATTCTAGCACATTTGTTGGCTGCTTCAACCCAGTCCATAAATGGGCCTATATATATGGCTTTTCTGGACTTATCTTCAGCTTTTGATAGCGTACTCAGAAGCATCTTATGGGTGAAAATGTCTAAATTTGGCATTCCATCTCACCTTATAGCTATCATCGCCTTATTACATCATAATACGAATTACCAAATCAGAATCGATCAAGCTGGCTCCTTAACTGAAAAAATGTCTACAGAAATAGGCATCAAACAAGTTTGCAACCTCGTGTCCGTGTTATTTAATCTTTATCTGGCAGACGTGGACGATTTATGGCTCAATCAAAAATGTTTCCCGATTAAACTGGGTAGTCTAAGCCTTAGCTGGATGGCTTTCGCAGATGACGTCAATTTATTTGACAGAACGCCATTTGGTCTGCAGACAAAAATTGACATTTTTGCTGGGTTTTGTATGCAACATAATCTCTCTACTAATGCACAAAAATCCAACATTCTTATATTTTCCAGCAAAAAAAAGGAAAGAGATGTACTTCTTATAATTGGAGTTTAGGAGGAAAATCAATTCAATCTAAATGGAGTCTTACATACTTAGGATATAACTTAACCACTACGAATTCGTTAACCACATGATACAATTCTCTCACAATTAAAGGAGCTGCTCTGATCGCTCAAATGAGAATTATTTTTAGCAACTTTTGCAAATTTTCATTGACACCATTAACAGATTTTTATTTACTTCAAGTAGAGTCTATTCTGCTATATGGATTAGATATTTGTATATTAAACTTAAACAATCATTTAAACAGGGTACAGGGACTTATTTGGAAAAAGGTATTATCACTTCCAAAAAGTCTTCCAAATGCTTGTATCAGACATGAAGTAGGTCTATCATCGCTAGCTAGTCGGTTCAAAGGGCGCTGACTCAACAACTTTAGGAAAATCCTATTACCACCGGCAAATTCGTTGTATGAAGATCTTGCACAAATGATAACTAATGAGTCTCTGAGTTCCATGGCTAGATTCAAAAACCAAATGCTTGATATACTAGCGGAATTGGGAATGGTTCAGTACGATCTTGTTTACCGACCAGGTCAGGTTAAGAAAAAACTTCTACAAATGGATTGGGTGTCTACTGGGAATCAACTAGCACATTACGTACAATTATCCGAATATGCCAAATTCAGACACAAACAAACGCCAAGGATTCATTATTTAAAGAGTTGCCCTAGTGAACGAGTTAGACCAGGGGTGCACAACTGATTTTGACAGAGGGCCGAAAGTACCTTACATGAGGGCTATAGTGGGCCGAAAAGTAAAAGTGGGCGGGGCGGTAGGCGGGACATGTCAGGAGGCTTTTTCAACCCCCAATTTGTATTAAACACATGGAAAAAGATATGTTTTTGAGGGGTAACGATTTTTATTGCATTTCAAACTTACATTTTGTACTACACATTTTCCATTGCTATCGTTTATTTCGATTTAGTTATTGTATATCGTCTGTTTAATTAAATTATATATATTTTATTCACCCTTGATTGGACATTCCGTTATTTTGGACTGCTATAGTTTGCTGTTTGGGTTACCCAAGAGGAGTATGGCCTTCGTTGAGTCAGGTTTCCTCAAAAAAGCAAAGGATGTACATCTCCTAACTGTGCCTGTTTTAGCTTTATTATTGAGTTCACTCTTGGAGTGCAACACTATGCCCCATGGCTCCCATCCCCAACCAAACACTATGTCCCATGGTCCCCTCACCCCCAACCAAACACTATGCCCCATGGCTCCCATCCCCAACCAAACACTATGCCCCATGGCCCCCTCACCCCCAACCAAACACTATGCCCCATGGCCCCTTCACCCCCAACCAAACACTATGCCCCATGGGCCCCTCACCCCCAACCAAACACTATGCCCCATGGCTCTCACCCCAACCAAACACTATGCTCCATGGCCCCCACCCCCAACCAAACACTATGCCCCCTGTCCCTCACCCCCCAAGCAAACACTATGCCCCCTGTCCCTCACCCCCAACCAAACACTATGCCCCATGGCCCCCTCACCCCCAACCAAACACTATGCCCCATGACCCCCTCACCACCAACCAAACACTATGCCCCATGGCCCCCTCACCCCCAACCAAACTCTATGCCCCATGGCCCCCTCACCCCCAACCAAACACTATGCCCCCTGTCCCTCACCGCCAACCAAACACTATGCCCCATGGCCCCCTCACCCCCAACCAAACACTATGCCCCATGGCCCCCTCACCCCCCTAACCCCCAACCAAACACTATGCCCCATGGCTCCCACCTCCAACCAAACACTATGCCCCCTGTCCCTCATCCCCCAAGCAAACACTATGCCCCCTGTCTCTCACCGCCAACCAAACACTATGCCCCATGGCCCCCACCCCCAACCAAACACTATGCCCCCTGTCCCTCACCGCCAACCAAACACTATGCCCCATGGCTCCCAACCCCAACCAAACACTATGCCCCATGGCCCCCTCACCCCCAACCAAACACTATGCCCCATGGCCCCCTCACCCCCAACCAAACACTATGCCCCCTGTCCGTCACCGCCAACCAAACACTATGCCCCATGGCCCCCTCACCCCCAACCAAACACTATGCCCCATGGCCCGCACCTCCAACCAAACACTATGCCCCCTGTCCCTCATCCCCCAAGCAAACACTATGCCCCCTGTCTCTCACCGCCAACCAAACACTATGCCCCATGGCCCCCATCCCCAACCAAACACTATGCCCCCTGTCCCTCACCGCCAACCAAACACTATGCCCCATGGCTCCCAACCCCAACCAAACACTATGCCCCATGGCCCCCTCACCCCCAACCAAACACTATGCCCCATGGCTCCCACCCCACCCAAACACTATGCCCCATGGCTCCCAACCCCAAACAAACATTATGCCCCATGGCCCCCTCACCCCCAACCAAACACTATGCCCCAAACACACTGAAGCATGCACCCATACAGACCTGAACCCCCCACCCCCCAAATCAACACACACACAAACATGCACCCATACAGACCTGAACCCCCCACCCCCCAAATCAACACACACACAAACATGCACCCATACAGACCCGAACCCCCCACCCCCAACTCAGCACACACACACACTCAAGCATGCACCCATACAGACCTGAACCCCCCACCCCCCAAATCAACACACACACAAACATGCACCCATACAGACCCGAACCCCCCACCCCCCAAATCAACACACACACAAACATGCACCCATACAGACCCGAACCCCCCACCCCCAACTCAGCACACACACACACTCAAGCATGCACCCATACAGACCCGATTCCCCCACCCCCCCCAACTCAGCACACACACAAACATGCACCCATACAGACCCAAACCCCCAACCCCCCAAATCAGCACACAAAAAACATTCAAATCAAAACATTCATACACATCCGACACCCCCCGACCCCCGCATCTCAACATACACACAAAATACATTCAAATACAAACATTCACACCCGGCCCACATCTCAACATACACACAAAATACATTCAAATACAAACATTCATACACACCCGACACACCCCCTCACCCCCGCATCTCAACATACACACAAAATACATTCAAATACAAACATTCACACCCCCCCACATCTCAACATACACACAAACTACATTCAAATACAAACATTCATACACATCCGACACACCCCCCCACCCCCGCATCTCAACATACACACAAAATACATTCAAACACAAACATTCATACACATCCGACACACCCCCCCACCCCCGCATCTCAACATACACTCAAAATACATTCAAACACAAACATTCATACACATCCGACACACCCCCTCACCTCAACATATACACAAAATACATTCAAACACAAACATTCATACACATCTGACACACACCCCCACCCCCGCATCTCAACATACACTCAAAATACATTCAAACACAAACATTCATACACATCCGACACACCCCCTCACCCCCGCATCTCAACATACACTCAAATACATTCAAACACAAACATTCATACACATCCGACACACCCCCTCACCCCCGCATCTCAACATACACTCAAATACATTCAAACACAAACATTCATACACATCCGACACCCCCCCCACCCCCGCATCTCAACATACACTCAAAATACATTCAAACACAAACATTCATACACATCCGACACACCCCCCCACCCCCGCATCTCAACATATACACAAAATACATTCAAACACAAACATTCATACACACAAACATAAAGCAAAACAAACCCGACACACAAACACAAACAGACCACTTACCGGAGACGTGCTGGAAGGCAGGCAGGCAGGTAAGCTGGAAGTCGCTGGAATCGCACTACGGCTGGCATGGTCCAAGGCTGAAATGCCTTCCGGCATCAAGCCTTATGGGCCACGCCAGCCGTAGTGCTGGCCCTCCATTGGTGCAGCACACGCGCATTACGTGGCTAGTAGGAGCGACGTGATGCGTGTGTGTGCTGAGCCAATGAGGGCCAGTGTTTTCACCGGCCCGGAAGACAACAAAGACTTTCCTAATGGAGGGCGGCCGCGGGCCGCCCTCCATTAGGAAAGTCTTTGTGCCTCGCGGGCCGGTCAAAAGGGCATGGCGGGCCGCAACTGGCCCGCGGGCCGTATGTTGTGCACCCATGAGTTAGACGAATGTTCATGAGATTTAGGTTTAACCTGTTTAATCGCCAGGAACGTACCAAGTATTGGAATGATAATCATGTAAATCCTTGTGATGAAGGATGTCGCTTTTGTCACAACCCTAATGAAATAGAAACCTTAAAACATCTAATACTCTATTGTCACCCTTTTGAAACTCAGCGTTTGTGTCACATTTGAGCAAATACTTGGCAAACAACTCAACATTTTCATTAGAACTATTTTGGTGTTTTTGTATGTGGGAAGATAGCAATACTTTGCTCATTGCGCTAACACATTTCTTATGTTTTATTCAAACAAAACTAGATGAAGTTAGGACATAGTATTATGCTATTAATTTCTAAAATGTCAGTAAGTACTCATTGTTCGATGTTGTACTATAGACATTAAATCTTGTTAGTCAGGATATTCTTCTAGTGTAATGTATTAGGTATTAATTTAGAAAGATCAATGTAAATTCTATATGTGATTTGAAATTTCAATGAGGGATACTCGTACTTTCTGTCTTCATTCATTTGTATTTTTCATCTTCATAAATTGTATAGAATTTAAGTTATAATGATTTATAAATGTATTTTTGTTTTTATAAATTGTAAAGATGCTTTGCATCAAACACAATTTTTAATTTAAAAAAAACTACATCTGTAAATGCACTGAACCAGCTGACCACCCTCCTTCGTCCTCGTTTCATTCTCTTGACCGGCCTCTGCGCTATGGAATGCTATTACATAGAGTGTGGGATAAGCCCCTGCTCTTGCTACTTTCTGCTCCTTCCCCAAATCCACCCTCGTTCTGGCTGCCACCATTTACCCCATGCGGATTGCCCTTTGCCAGTGGCATATCGAGCAGGGGCTGGGGGGTGGAGGGGCAATCTGCACCCCTAAAGGCTCTTTTGAGATCCTGAACGGGACTTTTGTCAGTGGGACATCTCTCCTGTTCAGCACCTCAATGAGGGTGTTCAATAGGAAAGGTGACCCGCCGGGAGGACAATGTGTGCTGAGCAATTCCTGCTCAGCACGCTCATTGTCCTGGCAGCAGGATACCTTACCCATCCCGAATGGGAGAGCAGTCCCGCTGCCAGGATAATGTCCCAAGGAGCTATGGGAAGCAGAGGGGCTCTCACATGTTGCTCTGTGTCAACAGAGCATTAGAATGTGAGCCATTAGGCACTGATGAGAGGCAGGGGGACTATCAGCAGGGACTTCTGTCTGTTTAGAAATGTGCATGGCAGGAAGTGACCAGCAGTGAGAAGGAAAGGGTGCATAATGCAGCAGGCTTTATGAAATAATTACTATGGCTTTACTGAAGGGGGGTTTGTTAGGCGCACATTAACCTGCATGATGCTATTGTGACTTTGCATGCAGGATGGGAAGAATAAAACTAAAGCCATACTCTTATTGCTCAACATATTTCTATGATGATGTATATAATGTAAACCTAATTATGACAGAATCGTTTATAATGCAATGTGCTTTTTTTCCAAGACATTGCTACAAATTATTATTTAAGCACATGAAATGCTGAGGGAAACCTTTAATCAACTAAACCATTTGACCAAAGTGTGTGATCCTGTGCAGATCATTTAATCACACTGCAGCTCTGTGGATTATTCACAGTTTATGTTAATATATCATGATGTTATTCAAAAAAGCCTGACTATAGAGTTCATCCATATATAACAATAGTGACATTTAGGTATTTTGCACCATAAAGTTATTTGCCACTTGGCTTACTTATGACAAATTATTCTGAAGTCACTTCCATGGTGTCTCCAAGTATCAAAGACTGATGTGATGTACTCTTCTTTGAAGTCACATCTGTTGGTGCAGCCCATATGCAAATTAGGAGGTCTGTATGTATTTTGCCCCAGAGTGCCTGCACAGAGCTCTAATAGATGAGTTCCCTGCATCTGCAATGATTTGCATTTTTTTGTTTGTTATGTGTTAAAATGCCATCTGCCAGTAATGTTACCAAAAAAGTAGAAGGGGCAGCGGTGGGCGGTTTGCGGGCATGAATGAGACCATATGGAATTGTGTGCACTCCATTAGGGGGTAAAGTAGCAGACTTTTTTCGTGCTAACCGCCCCCTCCCGCCTTCAATGCTGGATACTCCCCTGTCCTTTATCTATGCATCTTTTGCTCCTGCCGTAAACTATTTATACATTGGCAACATATAACGTTTTTACAAAATGGAGGCAGACTGATCAGCTCCAAGGGACAGAAACTGTGAAATAGCCTCCCACGTTTATTATGCTGACCAGAATTCTTGCCATACACCTCAACCTGAGCTGGTAAGGAAGGTGACACCCGCCACAAGCGTTTGATGTGGGAGGTATATATTTATAACTCGCCTGTACACAAGTGTTTCTAGGAGCGACAAGACAAGGAGTGGGGAACAGAAAGAGGACACAAGTAAATTAACTTTTCTGTTTATGTACCTTTGTCTTCCCTTTCCCACTCTGTCCCCGTTCAAAAATGACTCTATTGTGTATACAATACTACAGAATAAAATAAACCCATGAGAATGATGGATATCCTGGCGGCCAGCCACCAATACTGGACCCTGTGCTACCACCCAGAGTTCACAGCTGTCAGCTGGCTGGATGCAAAGCCACCCATTATTACCTGACGGCCTCTAGCGTGTGGCGCGCCGTGTACCGCCTTCATAATATATCTATAAACACGCAAAGCGCGCCATAGAGCGCTCGCGCGCCGTGGGCTGATTTGCAGCGTTAGGAACAACAGAACCGCCGGTTCCTGCTGTAGGGGTGGGGGGAGGGGTGCGTTTCACAGGTGCAGTGGCGCGTCCCAGGGAAATGAACCACCTGCCCATAGTCAGGGGCTGGGGAGCCTTTGTGAACCAGAGAGCGAGCTCAGGGAACCAGAGCATGGCACTGCACTGAAGAGAGGGAGCAGAAGCACTTGCAATCTGACGCCAAACAATTATGAATGGGAAAAGGGCGGCAACAACAGGAGCATGGGCTGACCAAGCGCTTACCTGTAGCCCCTGAGGGCCCCCCTCGGGATCTCTTTGTCTAGGATGAGCGCCTCCAGCCACTCGTAATCTCTGCCGGCCTCCATGAAGTGAATGTACTTCGTCTCCTAGGATACGCACAAAGGAACACTTTAGTACTTGGCTCTGCCTACAAGCGACCATTAAAAATGCACAAGAGCAGCTGTCAGTCATTGAGATCCTGCATCTGTTTTTAGAAGTGTGCCATGTTGGAGCTGCATAAGCCCTCCATTTGAGATGGACTTTTCCTCTCACCTGACACCTCAATCAAACACGACTGCAGAGGTAGCCTAGGCCCTAGGGGTTTGAGGACAACAACCCAACCCGGCCCTCCGTTTCAATCCTAATGTCCCCCCTTCTTGGTAGGGAAAGGTTATGGTCGGATGCCTCATGAGAACCTAGTCTCCCCCTTTGGCGCCAAAACCTGCCTCCACTACTGCCACAGCCCTCAGGACTCATGTCAAAGCCTTTATTTGGGATAAGCCTCACAGCGAACCTCTTGCAAAAAGAGGTACATAAAGGCTCATTTTCCTACTGGCGAAATGTATGAGGCATGCTTACAACTTTTCTGCATGCTTTTTAAATTGCACTGCATTTTATTGTGCAGCAGATCAGGGAAGCAGATTGGGGTGACTGCTTCCGCCATCCACACCAGCGCAGCCATTCCAATCTGTGGCCATTCCTTCCAACCAGCATCTTATTTTTATGTGTGCAGTAATGCACTGAACTCCTTTTCAAGACAAGACCAGAGGCTTACTATTATGCATTCACCTCTTTACTACAAACACCAACAGCAAAGAAAAAACACACTTTTAGTGTAAAAACAAGTTTTCTTCAAACACACTAAAAAAAATGTTGCAGGATTGACCCCAATCCAAGATAGAGAGAATGACACAGCGGAACGCTGCCACCTTCTTGGAGAAGTTGCACGTTGTACTCACAGCACTGATCAAGAAACAATGAAACAAAGACCTGCCTAACTCCATGGCCATACAAATACCCACCTGTTAGAGAGATAGGCAGACATTACTAATACCCACTCAGAGGACCCCCCCCCAAGCGCATTTATAAACTTTGCTTGCAAGAATACATAGGAATTATTCTCCTTTCTATCCCACACGGAGTGGAGCGGCGCAGTGCAAAACTCTAGTACCTCAATGTTCATTTACATGATGAACCATGTTGCATCACGACTAACACTTATGGATTATGCTGCAATCTAAATTTCTAAGCAATAAATGTAATGAATTACTACTGTATGTTATAACGAAAGAGTAACCAAACATAAGATATCACAACCAAATATTAAGAAACATCTTGGAAAATAGCCAGATATTGTGTAACTAGCCTAGAGGAAGCCATAGTTTGGTGAAACAAGAGGCCCGTGCACCAAGAGGTTATTGTTGGATGTTTGTTACTACATCAGTGTACAATCGCAGAATAAGATTGCACATGAATGCACCTAAGAGGGCATTGGTCGACAGACAGAGCACAGCATTAGGGCACATCAGTCCATCCATGTGACTGTTCATGATCAACAGGGACCCGCCAAAGAGAGAAAAGAGGGAACAGGAGTCCTGATAGGAAAAATCTCAGTTTTGCTGGGATTGAGTCAGAGGTCATTGGAGGTACACCCGGACTGGATAGCGGACAGGCAGTCTGGGATGACAGAGGAGGTTAGTAGAGAAGCAGAGGGTAGTCTGAAGCAGAGGTGGGTGCCGACTGCGTAACACTGGAAGTGCAGTGAGAAAGTGGAGATAAAGTGAGCAAGAGGAGCGAGATAGATGTTGAAAAACCAGGGCAAGAGGATAGATCCCTGGGGGACACCACCGGTGGAGATGAAGGTGGGTGAGGAGAAAGCACCCATGGTAACATGGGAGGGACGGTCAGTGAGGAAGGAGGTCAGCCAGTCCAGTGCCCGTTCCAAGATACCAAGGCTATCATAGAGCCGTTTTATGAGGATCGAGTGGTTCACTGTGTCAAAAGCAGAGGAGAGATTGAGTAGAATGAGAACAGCAGGTGAGTTGGAATCAATAGATGTCAACATATATTGAGGGTGAACTGTCCTTGATCAGTGGTGTGCAACAGATATGGTCCACTAGTGTGGATGCCTGACGTGATTACCATCGCATCCACTCAAGGGGATTACTGCTAGTAGTGCCCGGGTGTGATGGCTCTGACTCTGGGATTGCCATGTACATGATTACCATGAGACACAGGCAGGATAATCAATGTTTGGATTCATGAAATTTCCATTGAGAGACATCAGCTGTTGACGGGTTTGTCGAAGCATGGACTGCTTAATGGCTGTGTGTCCTGTCTGCACACCTGCTGTCCCTGGCCTTGTCTGATTGTCACCTGTTTGTGTGAATTTGGCGGTAAATGTGCTTCTTGTGTTGCGTTTCACATATGATAGGACCTGCATCTCCATGTTTGCCCATGCCTCCTGGCCCAGCCACAGGTGAGTGAGTCACATGTGGGTAGTGACTGTGAATGTATGTTCTGCTGCCTTGCATGTGGCATTGTCGCCTGACCTATGTTTGTGCATGCAGGTGAATGGTAGACTGATACTGCTACACACAGGGATGGGATTGGAATACTGAACAGCATTCAATGTCACAAGATTGCTGCATGGATGTGTTGAATGGACACATGTCAACAGTGAAAGCTACTAGTAAATACATGGCCCATTTCGTTGGTGCAGTTCGATGTGTACAGTAATGTTTAGTGAGAAATGTGTGTGTGAGTCAACTTTTTTACATGTTGACAACGTGTCTCGGCCCAAGACCGACCATCCCACAGTTATTGCTTCCCTCCACTCAAAGTCATTGCATGGCTTGCTTATTGCTAGTCACAACTGACAAAAAGCAGTGATTGCAAGTTGTGTTATTTAGTGCTGTGTAAAAACCTTCAATAGTGGAAGTGTGTGTGGTGTCTCCCGGCTGAGGGGCTCTCTGGCGAGTTGTTGGCCTGCGGACAGGCTGTGACACATGGGGTGGGCTGCCAGTTGCCTGCACAGCTCTGACCCTATCCAACATCTGGCCTGTTCTCCTCCACTAGACGCCTCGCCATCAGCACTTCAAGTCTGGTTGACATTCCCAGGTGTGCCTCAGTTGCATTCACGATGGTGGTGCCCAACCCGAATAAATCTTGCCACTGTTGTTTATGGCATCAAGCCGGCTGGACACTCCAGCAAGTTGCCTCTGTAGGTAGCGCCCTGCCTCAGCCACTGCCTAGACTATCAGCCACTGCTTCTCCAGGAGTCGAAAAAGCCACTCTGGCTGCTCCACCCATTTGCGTTGATATGCTACAACTTGGGTATGGGACTGACCTCAGCTCTCGACCCACATACGTTTCAATGGTCAGTGGATACCTTAGTGTACACTAAAGTATCAGACACTTAAAATAAGCATTGAGGTTCTGGCTGTTGGTATTTATCTCCTGCAGTCAGTCTTTCCTACAACACACAAATCCCCTTTATGAATCAGGCAGTGGGATGTGTGGACAAAATGCCACCGGCACTTTAATGAATGAAAGCTGGTTGGACCCATTGAACCTCTTTATGATTAATTCATACTGTTCTTCCATCACTTAATGGTATTTGTAGCGAGTCTCCCTAAGAGTGAGTGGTAACCCTTAAAAGCCACAGTAATGGAATAAGCACTGCCAATACTACTGCGCCAGATCATGAGCCGGCGCAAATACAGCTGACCGCAAAAGCAACAGCCACTATTACAGCCAGCGCTATCACAACGGGACCTATTACAGCTGGCCACACATGGTGCAAACACAGCTGCATCAGAAGTACAATATTCAGCAGTATTAATGCTGAAATCCGGTGCAAATACCACCGGAAACACAGCGCAGTTACTTCCAGCATCCAGCTGGAGGTAATTGAACACAGGTGCCTAAAGTGAAGCCACAAAGTGAAGCCACAGGTGAACCCAATCCACCCCAGAGGACTACATAAGACACATCCCTACCCCAAACACTGTTTCCAACACTATGCTGCCACTAGCCACTGTGAGCTGGGACAGGCAGCTGCTCATGCTGCGCCTGGAAGCAGAAAGGCAGGACAACCACGCCAGGGCACAGGGAATACAGGGGAGATTCTGGGGAAGGAGGAGAGCCCAGGCAAGGTGTGCACCGATCCCCAGGGTTAGGCCCTCACCCTGCCCCCTCACTGACAGCCAGTTAATCACCCTGTACCGTCTCAACATGGAGACCATAATAGAGCTTTTCAACACAATACAGAACGACATAGGGAGCAGGAGCAACATACAGACATCTGTGCCACCACTGCTGAAACTAGTGTCTGTCCTACAATTCCTTGGAACGGGCCCCTTCCAGCATTATGTGGCCATGATGCACAGCATGGCACAGCCCAAATTTTGTGCAGTGCTGGCCTAGGTGCTTGTAGGCCTCCTGCGGCAAGGGCAATGCCACATCTCACTGCCTACCACCCCACCCCATCTTAATGCCATGAAGGCACAGTCCTATGCCATTGCCCAATGCCAAATGTGACCGCTGCCCTGCTCTGTACCCATGTTGTGTTGGGGGCTCCCCAGGTCACAAAGCAGTGTACCAAAACTGCAAGCACTACCACTCCATGAATGTGCAGGTGACCTGCGACCCCAACCTCATCATCACCCATTGCTGTGCCTGCTACCCTAGTTCCACCCACGATACCATGGTCCTACGAAACAGTAAGCTGCCAGGATTCATGGAGAGGCACAGAGGACAATGGACATGAATAGTGGGTGAGCAGAAAAGCTAGCACACATGCACTGTGGGTCACATGCCAAAATGGGCGGGGTTTCGAATGACTACACAAAGACTGGCATGACAAGAGAATGCAAAATCTGCACTTGACCACCTCCCGCACCAATGTCACAGTACAAACCAGGGAGCATGCACAAATTGGACTTACCTGCAAGGAGAAGCAGTAGTACACATACATTATCAACCAAATACACCAACATGACTACAGGTACCACAATGCAACATGCACCCACCAAAGCAATGCAGCGAAATTGCCAAAATCCCACACAGCACAACATCTCTGCCAGTACCACGGCCATACACCCATGAGCGGGTAGCCCCCCATTGCCACCAGATGCCTAGGGAGGATCCACGGGGATCCCAGCAACATGCCCCATGCACCGCAAGAGAATGCCTACAACCATGCCCACAGCAGGACTAGTGTCTGCATTGAGCGTACCTTTGGCCACCTGAAGGCATGTATCCGCTACCTCGACCGTACCAGTGGAGTCCTGATGTACGCTCCAAAGAAAGTTGGGAACATTTTGCTTGTGTGTGCTATGTTGCATAATAGCTGTTTGAGGAGAAATGTTCTGCTACTCCCTGACGTGGACATGCCATCCCCATCCCCAGAGGATGAGGAAGCAGTGCATGTGGCAGAGGCAAATGCACGCATTGCCAGAGATGACGTGAGGGATGGGAGAATGGCATGCCAGCGACTGATAGACAATTTCTTTTTACACTTTCACATGGCACAAGCCATGCACCACTGTGTGGCACCATCCCAATCAATAAACATGGCAATGACACAATCAGGAATGTCCTCGCATTGATGAATTGGTATGGTTTTTATGGAATTAAGTGCCCCAACTATACTTGCTCCTCCCTCCCACCACCAACTCCCAAACATGCCCACTTATGGCAGTCAGTGTGTGTAATTCACAGTCACGGCCTCTTCCCCCAACCCACGCCGGACCCTGGTGACTTTGTGCAGAGAAGGGGCTGGAACTGTCATTGCGGTGTGCCCTGCTGTGCCCCTCCGTGGGTGTGGTGGAGGTGGACAGGACAGAGCCTGTCACCAGATACTGCTGCTGTTGCAACTCACTGCCCTGCCGGATGGCTACTACTAGGGCAGAGACACCCTCTGCCATTTCTTGGACACGTTCTGCCTATAGTGTCAGGGCGGACGTGTTGGCACTCATATCTGCCCTGTTCCGCACCATTTGCAGCACAACCCTGCGGGTGGCCCCCTGAATACTCTCCCTGATGGCCTGCAGGTGTGTGGAGTGAGTGTACCAAATCTCCTCCATCTCCTGCTGTCTGCACTCCATGTCATTCAGTCTTTGCAGCAGCACGCGGCGTGATGGACTACGTGGTCTGGGTGAGGGGGGCTCCGCACTGGACCAGGGCTGTATGCAGGTGAGCCATCAGATGGAGTGTCCACATCCGGCTCTGGTGTCGCTATGCAATGGCGGTGCAGAGGGCTTCCTGGGGAGTGTAATAGTGTTGACTCCGGGCTGATGTACCCCTGTGGCTCCTCAGTGGCACTGCCACCAGGTGTTGGCTCTGTGTCCGTGCATACAGCTGAAGGTGCAGCTTGGCCTGCGCTGCTCCTGGTGGCTGCTGGTGTTGTTGCAGGGTCTGCGGTGCCACCTGCAGGCTTGGCCTTGCTGGCTGCAGGTGTTGTATGTCGGTCCATGCGCCTAGGAGAGGATTGTGTGCGCCTTTGTGGGGTGGTGGTGGCAGACCACGCACCACTCCCTGATGGGCGTGCATCCTCCTCTTCGTCCTCTGAGGCCTCTGGTGATACGTGAGTGCCTGTAGCGGACATAGGAAATGTCGTCATGTATAGTTCCCCCATGTGTGTAAGCATGCAAGAAACAATTGCAACGGTACTGAGTGTGACCCCACACATATGGGCAAATGGTCATGGTTGGCCATGGGAGGATGCATGTGGGACCACCGTCATGGGGTGGCTTATGGAGATGGGTGTGAGTTTGTTTGGGTAGGGCAGGATGTCCATGCTGGGATAGAAAATGTCTGACATGCATGCTTGTGGAACTTCATGACCCCACATCCCCTCCCCAGGGTGGCAACCACATGGTGGGGTTAGGAGGTGGCTTCGTCCATGGCACTGTCATGGCTATATGGGGCAAGACTGCGCAGCCAGCAGGGCTGTACTGTGGTGCACAGAAATTGGCAGGCTGGGCACATGTCTGTGTGTGAGACGTGTACTTCCCTGTTGCTTGTCTGCCGTGCCCTCATGGGGCCGGCCTACTGGGACAGGTTCATGCTGGGGAGACTGCTGTGCGGTGTCATGGTCGCTCACGTACCTCCATCCCGCTGGCAGAGGGTGCGTCAGTAGGAGTCTGGGGTGCATGGCATTTGTTTGGTTCATTTGAATCCCCTTCCCGCTGCTGTGATGCTCAGGGATGCCCTTGGTACCATTCCTCATGTCTGCTGTGGAGGGTGGCTGATATGCCACCACGTATCTCTGCCCTGTCGGCATGCCCAGCTTTGGGGTCTGCTGACTTGTGTCCCTGTCCACTGGAGCCTCTTATGCTGGGTTGTCATTTGTGCATGCATTTGTTAGAGAGGGGGGGGGGCACTCACCTCCTGCCTCCTGGCTGCTGGCTCCCGCCTATACACTGTCGACTCCTTCTGTCCACCTGTGGCTCGACAGTGCCTCCTGTCAGCAGGGACTCACAACGATGTTGGGACAGCAGTCCCCTTATCCTTACCCTCAGGTCATTCCACCTCTTGCAGCAGTCCTCCCCACCACGAGGTACACTGGAAACTGCTGTGACCTTCTGGCTGATGGAGTTCCAGATTGCTGTCCTCTGTGAGGACCACAAAGCTCCCCCTCAGTAAATTTAGGCTTTCTCAGCACCCTTTCCTTGTAGGCTCTCCTGGGACATATTTGCTGCTTTCCAGGTCCAGGTGGCTGCAGGAAGTTGAGCTATTTAATGGATTGTGTTTCTCAAAATGACCACTGTGATGCTTCCTGTTCTGGCGGTGATGCAATTTCCGCCGGTGCTAATAGCGCCAGGATCGCAAGTGGTAGCCCCATTAACGCTGCTTTCTTGGCAGTATCCCTTATTTTGGCAGAGTTAACGATGGGCGCTAATAGCATTACCGCAAGAGTCGGGGGCGCGTTCATGCCAGGTTGTGATGCTGCGCTAATTCCGCTGCACAACCCAGCGGTAACGCTGTTAGCGCCCGCCGGTAATTGTGCTGGATTACCGCCAGACCTGTGATGAGGCCCTTTGGTCCTTGACTGCTGCAGGTAGTAAATCAAGCTGCACCACACCTGTGAGGTCTAGCAAGGCTAGAACATGTCTGTTTTAGTTTGTATTACCATGCAAAAGGAAGGAAACCTTGCAGTTTTGGCATAGTCCCCTTCTGCATGTGTACAGGCAGGCTAAAATAATGATTCAATGGAAACTGTCTTGAGCAATTGCAATTGCCAGTGGTTATGATTAATTGAAAGCTTTCATTTCATTTATTATGTTTTGATGTGTGTTTCCCGTGCGTGGTCATAATTACTCACTTTATCCATCGGGATAGTGCTGAATCCCTTTTCGCTCAGTTCAAAGAGAGACGCCAGCATTGTGAAAGCCGTGAATCCATAAAACGAGGTCCGATTCCCCACATCGCTTTCATGACCTTTCAGCACGGCCCCATTCACCCTGCCGGAAGACATGAAACAAAACATGACAACATTGTGAACATGTGGGATCGGACCTAATTGGAAAATGAGAGGCACACGTGCAAAGAACTACACTTTATTCAAATGACAAGCAACAGCATCTTCCCCATCGGCTTCTGACACACTCAGAAAAAGCACAGCACCTTCCTAGGCAGTACACAAGTAAATGTGTAAATGCAGTGTGCATGCTGAACCGCACACGGGGTATTTTGGTGCCATAGCCACATAACAGACATATAATGCTACCCGGGATAATGGAGTTCATTTTATCAATCCTGGACACATGAAGGGCTGAGATTGAAACCTGTGACCAGGAGGTCACACACAGATTGCAATAGTGGATGCATTATCCCTCTGAGCCACAGACCCAGAGTCTGTGTATACACTGAAAGCCTCCCTTAATTACCACCATGAAGACTAGAAGAGATTCCAATTATTCTCACAACAACATGAGAGAACATGGGACACCAACTGCGCAGGAGCCCTGTCTCTATGCTAGCAACGAATTGATTAGTTTTGCATGAATCACACCTGCGGGATAATAGAGCACATACAACATCATGATCAGGTTTTAAGAGACCTTCACAAATACTTACACAACAGTATCACATATGTTGGCATCAGTGGATCCAAGCCCTGGCTCTGGGTAGGTTTTTTTCTGTGTTGTCTGGGGTTACTGATTCAATATCATGGACTTCTTGATAGCCATGTTAGCACATGAGGTAGATTGTACTGGATATATGAGCGGAAGAGAAGGCCTGGGGTGCTTGTGACTGACGTGAACACAGCTCACTGGCCATTATAAGAAGACCATGATGGTTGGTTGAGGCTGATGAGGTGGTCTGCTGAAAAAGGGGTTAGACATTCCCTCCAGATTCCAAAGGCATATGGCAACATGCTTCTTTTGAAAAGGTATTCTAGAGTATGGCTAGTCAAGGCAAGATGCTTGCTGTTCTATCCTACACTTGGCTACTTGTAGGTAGTAAAAGAATGTGAGCCAGATCCCGAATTTCTTGTTACTGGGGGAACAATTCTCAAAATGGGACGACGAAACGTATGAAAAAACAGGAGTGCCTCCAAGGGCACTTAGAATTGATTACCCCTCACTACTTCGACTCTAGCAAAAGGGATTGAACAGTTATTGTCATAAACAATGAAGCAGGCAGCTAGACATTTTACAAACAATCAAGACAATGCATGATGTTCATGAACCAAGAGCTGCACAAATAGCCCAACACAACAACAAGTAAGGAAAATATAATTTTAATCATGTAGGTGATTTAAAAAAGGCTAAAAAACACATTCATCTATCAAAACGTGTCAAAAGACGGCACAAAAACAGGCTGAATCTAGCTGTTGTACCATAGTAAGGAAAGAGGAAAGGCAAAGGAAAGGCAAAGGAAAAAAGGGGAGGAATAGATAAATCAATACATCCTAAACTCCTAAAGATAATTACATACAACGCCTATAGTTAGGCATTGTTTGAGATGTAAGGTGTCGACATGTTCGGCCAGGGGATGAATTGGACATTGTCTCAGATGTCCAGACATAAATTGGTATAATGGCTATCATCAGGACAGGTGAATTCTTCACAAAGTGCCTTATATTTGATGTAGGTGAGGCATCAGATCTAAAGAAATATATATATATATATATATATATATATATATATATATATATATATATATATATATATATATATTCCTCTGGTTCTTCTGGACCAGCATCCGATGAGCTGATCAGTGAGGGTATAAGACTTTGTAGCTCAGGCAAATGCTTTTAAACTTTATCTGAGCATCACCGATAGATATTATCTGGCTTTAAACTGAGGGTTTGTATATAGAGCTTGGAGAACCAGACGCAGGACCATCAGACATCTGGATTTCCTGCTAGCTCACAGTTAGGATTCTGGAAACACCAACTAAGCCACCACTGGCACAGCTCAAGAGCAAGATCCCTTCCTGGGCAATAACTCTGGGGTTATTTGGTGCAAAGAGTTGTGTTGAGCTTTTCCAAAAGGCGTAATATCAAGCCATACCGATTCCGTGCGCATCTGATGAAGTTAGTATCTAAGGTGGAGTCCAGGTAGAAATGTACGGATTGTACATCCTTTACAAAAGTGTTGCTGGTGTCCAATTCCGGTGTATTTAATTTAGTTTGGTTTATGATGTTTCTAGATGGCAGGATACAATAAACGGTGTCCTTTGGAAGGGTTTTAAATATAGGAAGTATTGGAACATCCAGGACCCATTATCTTGCAGCAAGCCATGTTGAATGTTATTATAAGGATGTGTGCCCTCTGCATACTAAGGCATAATGATATGGTCCTGGGTGAACATTTCTCACTGTAAATCCATGCCTGTGCTTTTACTACCAATGCAGAAAGGTGCCCCACAAGCATAACAACTTATCATTGTCAGCTTGGTTTAGAAACATCTGCATGATCAGCACAAGATGCCTACAGGTACCACTAGAGAAGGTGTCTGCTCGTAAACTCATCATGTGTTGTTCATGTAGTCCACGTGCTGGTTCACTCTAAATAGGGACCATGCGCTAGTTCTCCATTAATGCAGGCTGATGTACCAAGTTGTTCCCTAAAAGGTGTGAGATGCCTCAGCAATCCTGTGTATTATTTGCACTCTGGTACATTCGGGATTATTATACAATCAGGAGTGAAGATGTTACCTTGAGCCATGTCAGCTGATAAAATGTGCACTGGCTAACATAACATGCCTTATGTCACATAAATTGAGAACTTGGTGCAAGACAATTTTTGATCCAGTGGTTTTGTCCTCCACCGGTGGTGGATTAAGGGTTATTAGGAGGAAAAATCCCTGGTAAAGGTGAAGGTTTTTCGGTTTTGGTTATGGGCAGAAGAGAGAACAAACGATACAAGTGAATGTTTCGAAATATATCCTTTTATACTTGGGCAGATGCCCAAGTGACGGCTTCTTAGCAGGTCGCGAGCGGCATATAAGAGAAGAAGGAGCTTTGGGAGGGCTGCTGTTGGAGTATGCATGTGACGCCTGGTGTTACTGCAATTCCTGCTTGACCTCCTACAGGGCAGTGCCATGATGTCATGACCTATGAGCAAGAGGAGGGAGAGAGGACATTATAGGATCTTGTCTTCTTTGTTGACCCCCGGATACAACAGTTCCACCTCCATTCTTATGTATTTCCTTTCCAGGTTTCTGCCCTTTGTTAAACACTGAACTTCCACCTTCCACGAGTTACACCAAATCGAACCACAAAAATCTGTCAATAAAGCACTGGAGTTAAGTGCTTGTCCCAGACATATGTTGTTAGCCTGCAGGACACAGGTTCGAATTTTGTCAGGTCCACTCAGCCTTTCCCGCCTCCGAGGTTGATACATTGTTTACTGTTAAATTGGTAATAGTAACACCTATTTTTACAGTGTCTAGAAGTGGGAGAAATGTCAGCAAGACGCACCATATACAAACTTCATCTTTTTTTATTATTATTGTTAGAATTATTTGAGCCTATGCTTATTCTCAAGATTTTCTTAATATCCCAGGTGCTACGATTTGAACTAATATGTGTTCCCATTCTGCATGTCTGACCTTATAAACATGGAAAATGAACAAACCAGAAATATGAGAATTATTTCTATATCTTGTTATAGTTATGAGATTTAGAAATAGCAGATGTGTGGGGTACCTGGTAGGAATATTCAAAGGACATCATTATGGTCTAGGGTACAAAGAGAGCCAATCTCACAGGGCTCTGACAATACAGTTGTTGTCTTTTGCTGCTAATCCTTTATCTATCAAGGCGACATGACACAGACATGCATTGTATACATGATCCACTAAGGCAACATGCTTCCCTCATTCATTACTGAATTCTCCATCATTGACCAGGGCCAGGAAATCCAGACTGGAATACTTTGTTTTATTTCATTGTTTAGATATGTTACCATTTTCTGCCACTCCTCTATCAAGTTCGTAGTTGCCCCAAAGAAGGCTGGGTCCTTGTAAAATCCCTTACACTACAAGCCAAAACTCGAGTTGACAAGATTATTCATTGCAGAAAGTAGACAAATGTATTTATGACCTTGGTTCGTTTATTAGGCCCTGTGTGTTGTCAGTAATTAACCAATGGGGTAATGGCACATGAATACAAGACATTACAGTGCCAGGCAGGATTAAAGACTTGTCACATGTATACATTATGTATATTGCAAGTTGCGCACTGATTGCTAAATTTTCCCTTAATAGTGTGGTGAGGTACAGATGAATGTATGAGGTTGGATGTAGATGATGTGGTATGTTAATCAATGATGAGAGAGTGAGATGTAAGCATTTTTTAAGGTTATAGATAACTGTTTTGCACTTTGTGTTTGCACATGTCAAATCATTGAACTCATGAATTTGGAAGAAAATACAATAAACACTTTTATTAAATTACATGTTCTGATTACTGATGGTTGAATATTAGATCCAATTTACTTACATGTTATCCTTTTGATATATGTAGGAAATACAGAATGTGCAGCCTTCTTTAAATAGTCTCCTCCCAGACCTATGACTATTTTAAAACAATATACATTTTGAACAATGGTATCTTAAAGATATGTATAACTCTAGCATAAATAAGCAACTATTAGAACATTATCTAGAAGTAAAGTGTAATACTGAATTTGAGAAATACTTGGACATACCATGCCACAAATTTGTGAAATGAGTAATGATTAAAATGAGACTGGAAATGTTACCTATTTAGAGTATTAAGGCATGTTGGAAGGAAAGCCACTTGGGCAATTGAAAATACTGGGAAATTTAAAAGGAAGATATGTATGATTGTTTTCTGTATCTGTCCCCTTTATAATATCCCAAGAAGACAGTTTTAAGGGCTATGTTCAAACACTACAAAGTAAGGACTACTAAAGAAGCACTATGGTTAGTGAAAACCACATCTGACGTAAATAGCTTAATTTCAATACTGAGTGTCTTGGGATAGTCTGGTCGATATGTATGACTTTTCTAAAAAAATTCCGAAAGGTTTTAAAGTAGATTTACATTGTACAAGTTTTTTAGGTTTTGGTGCCTTTTATCGTCTTATTTATCAATGAATTTTAGTAAATGTTTAACTCTAAGATTGAACTCATGAATTAATGAATGAAAGGTATTATTGCTGTTGCTGTGTTATGTTTGTCAAGCTTTGATGTTTTTTCCGAAATAATTAAATTAATAGTAACATGTATTTTTTCAGAAAAAATAAAGCAGGAGTGCATGGTGATGTGCACAGAAATGTACCATTTGCTCAAGTGTGGAGGTGTGCACTAGAACTCACATATTTAGGGCACAGAACCAGCAACTTTGCCAATATCCCACATCTCCAAACTAAATCCAGTACTGAACCCTTTGCACAGCCTTGTTACTTTCTCTTTTAGCACATTATAGCGTGCAGCTCAGATACTCACCGAAATATGTAATCGTGGGAGTCTATCTCTATGCCCAAGTGAGAATTGTTTAAAATGCCTCCATTCCCGACCACGGCACAACTGACGCAGCTCGGGGGCTGATTGCTGTTGTCAGCCAAGAGTATCTGCTGATCTGGGATGTGGGGCAGCAGGGACACCACCTCCCGCGCGACTGAAAGACAAGACAAGACCATGATCAGGGAAGGCTAATGGAAGTGAACAAAACCGTGGGATATCTTTGAGGAAGCCCACATCCAGGACTGGGTTGGCTGAAAAGATCATGCTGGATAGGGCAGGTCCCTCAAAGACCCTACATTTATCCATATGTTTTAATGAAGCATGCACTCTTAGTAAGGCATGAGGTTGGGAATTGGTTCCCTTTCCACTCGACCAGTTCTTGAATACGTATTCAAAAGTCTTTATTTAATATCTTTAACTTAATTAACTTTCATAGTACTCTCCACAAACTGAACAGTCTCTGGTTGCTTATAAAAGGTCTTATTAATAACCAACCCAATGTTCCTTGTTTTATCGACCAAATAAGGCTGAGAGTCTAAAATAATAGGAACTACATTCAATCCGATGACTTTTATGTTTCACATAAATCTTTGCAGTCCCTGCTTTGCCCACTGTGGTAGCTCATTGATGTGCTAATGGCTAGCTTAATCCCTTCAATCAGCACCAGCAAAATCACCTAGAATTCTTCGACTACCAGAGATAGTGTGAATTATAATGCAGTTGTGTTGTCAGCCAAGGTCTAGGTCAGTATCGCTACGCCTTACTGACATCTCTTTCTGCTATCATTATTTATAACACATGCTTAGCAATGCACACTTATGCAAAGTAGCATCCAAGCCATGCAGGAAAACAAAGTAAAATAACAGCCGACATCTTTTAAAAGGGCAATGTCTGTGAAGGCATGGTGAGGTCATCTCTCAGGTACACGTGCATAAGGACTGAATGCCCCAGCCCTGCAAGGCAAAAGGTCAGGGCCCTCTGATAGGCCCAGAAGAGCCAAACTAGGTGGTTGGGAATGTGGCATGTGGTACAAGACAATTGGTTTGATTGCAGAAATACAAAAACGTGTAGATGAAGTCGTAAAAGTAATGCAGGATTACTGTTATGCCTGTAAGGTAGGTTGGTGCTAATATATGTGAGATAGATGGCTCTATTAAGGATGTGGGAATTTCTATCACGATAGAGGCAGATCTCCTATAAGCAAAGGCGGTAGCCCAGGCAGTGACCTAATATTGTGGGGGCCACTGCAAGACCTGTTAGAAGACCCCCATAGCTTATGTACATGCTCAAGCTTTGACAATACATAAGGCCAAAAGTACATCTGCTGTTGAGCTGGAGGAGTGCAAGATCATATCACTGCTACAAGAAGAAGTGAATCCATCACATATAATGTTAAACTCCCCTCCAGCTGATGTGAGGAAAGGCATGTGCATTGTCAGTTCTACATTTCTGACTGAGGATTGAGATCCAGAGTCAGCTATTGAATAAAGAGAAGAGAAATCTGGACACCTCCACCCATGTATTGATTACAGTAAGTTGACTGATATCACTATTTAAAAAAATCATTAATGGCTGTGGCAATACTGCCAAGCTCAGTTACTGTTAGTGCGTGAGCTAATGGTTATATACAAGTTAATTTAGATTCCTATAGATTCTATAGTTATTTCCCATTTGAAGTCCCATGGGACTCCATTGGGCACTTGTGGCATTATCGCTTTAGCACATATGAGTTTTCAAACTCATGATAGTGCAGAGCAGTAAAACAGTCAGTATTCCAAAATACTGCCTGTTTAACCATTACCCACTACTCTTAATGAGGCCGGTGTAGATGAGCAGAATAAAATCATCTTTATAGGAGTGGGTTTAGGTTCAGAAATGGCTAATTTCATTGTATTTGTTTTATTATCATTGAAAATTGCACATTATCTCATAAAAAGTCTCTTGACTACGTGGCATACCTTCAGTTATAGCGAGGATCCGAGGCACTCTACTGACATCAATCCTTTGGAGGAGTGCATTGAGTAATGTACTGAAAATGGAGATACGTTTACCCTCTCCCTTCGACCCACAGTCTGATTTGACAGTGAGGAACAGTGCCTTAGGTGCTTAAACAGTGAGGTTCGAGACAATTGGACAGAAGCTTTGTCTTTAGCAGAGTGCTGTTCTTAGAATGCGATGCAGTCACGTGGGAAAGTTCCCCCTTTCGTTTGTGTCTAAGCACGTCCTCCTAGAAGCTTGCCTGTGATGTTTCCTATGTGTTCTGCACACAGAGAAAATCATACGTTAGTGTCATTTCATCAAGATTAGTTCAACTGCTTAGCACCTGTTTGTCCTGAAAACCCAGCTGCACGACCATTCAGCAGTCCTAAGAGCTCTGCAGTGGATCAACAACAAGAGTGTGTTGGCATGTCACGGAAATGTGTATTAGTCACAGGTCTAAATTGTGCGAGACTAGCAGCTTATGCAGGGGCCTTGGTGTTATTAGGTCTGTCATCAGCTTTAAATTCTAGCAATCATAGGTCCTAATTACACAGAGGGCCTCATTACGACCCTGGCGGTAAGGGGTTTACGCCAGCGTTAGCTGCGCCGACCCCTTACCGCCAATTACGAGGTCCCTTAGCGCCATGGCGCTTTTAACACCTGCTTTTAGCAGGTGTTAAAATCCATGGCGCTAAGGGACCATGGAGTTAATTACGCCACCGTAATTTACGGTGGCGTAATTAACGCCTTCCCCACTCCCATTATGCCCTATGGGGCAAAAATGGGAATGGGGAAGGGTAAATGGGGATTGGGGACTTACCGCCCCGCCAAGGTCGGAATGGGGCGGTAAGTCCGCCAACCACCATGGCGTAAACGTAGTTTACGCCATGGTGGTAAAGTCACGGCCCAGGCGGTACTTACCGCCTGGGTCGTAATGAGGCCCAGAGTCTCATAAAGAGTTATTTCAAGGGAAGTTGTTCACTGGATTAATACAGTGATTGAAGATGCTGGGAAGAAGCACAACTCAACCGCAAGCATGAAAAGGTAATCATCCTTATTCCTTGTTCGATAAGCAATCCAGCAAATAGTCGTGGTAATGTAAGCAAGATCGATCAGACCATCCATACATCCGTCGTCGCCTCTCTAATTTCCACTCTCCAAAAACCACCAACCTGCACGCAAACATCATTCCCTTGGCATTCCACGACAGCCATGACAGCTCAACCTACATATCTCACCAGTATTGGTACACAACATCGAGTTATCACCCCACACCTCCGACTCAAAGGAACCGCACAGAAAAGGTTGAAAAGTGTAGTGACAAAACAAAGCAAGGTATGATACCATTGCTCATATCCTCCGTTGCTCTACAATAACAGCTTTGATTCCACACCCGGGTCCACAACTAACGCAAGATTGCATCCCCACACTACACACCAACCCACAAGAATGTCCACAGCACACACCATTATAAACACAGACGAGAATCCATACATACTCGCCCATGATACCGAAATACAACTATCAACTACCACCAGGGACAATCAACACACAACTGTCCATCTTGTCAATAGCACTGGAACACACCATTGAAGTACGATCAGTGACGCACATACACAAATTCATCCATCCATCAATAACACTGACACATCACTTACCAGACACACATAACCGGACATCCACTGAAGAGCAAGTAACCAATAACTCCCCTTGTTCCTCCTCTGTACTCTTCCATGACCTCTCCGACTCCCTCTCCCTGTCCATCCTCCCCTCTGACCTGACTCACTCTGCAGGGCACACACTCGATGTCTTGATCTCCTCTGACCTCCCCCTCTCCATCCCTCTGACCACTCCTCTCTCCTGGAACGATCACTCCCTCCTCTCATCTCATCTCTCCCTCTCTTCCCCCCAAGCCAAGCCTACTCCAACACTGCCACCTACCTTCTCGGACATCAGGCCCATGAAGCGTGTGTCAGTTGAGGCTTTCACTGCCACCTTCTCTCCCCCCCTCCACCTCCGGCTGTCTCACATCCTGCACAGCCCTGTCTCTGCTCTACTCTTCAATTTATGATACTCTTGATGCTCTTGCCCCTGTCATGAGGATCCGTTTCAAGTTACAAAGCCAAGTGCAATTCCTGGTATGACTCCCACCTAGCTACACTTAAACGTAAGTGTAGGGCGGCTGAGAGGAAATGGAGGGCTTCTTGTTCATCCTCGGACAAACTAGCCTGTCGCCTGCTCCAAAGGCAATACTGACTCTCTGTCCTCACCAAGAAGGGAGTCCACATTCAAGCTCGTGTCTCTGCGGCATCTAAAAACTGGGCCAAACCTTTTAAATCTGCAAGGAGCTGGCCAACACTGCTGCAGTCTCTACCCCTCCTGTTGCCTCCCAGGCTCTTTGCAATGCCCTTGACTCTCACTTTATCTAAAAAACCCAGGACATCCTTTCTACCCTCTCCACCCTTACCCTTCCTCTCCCCTCTCCATCTGTGTTTGCTGACCCGCCTTCAGCCACCCACTAACTTCCTTCTCATCCATTCCTCTTTTCTCTCCTGATGAGGTCGCTAGACAAGTCTAATCTATGAAAGCCTTGTCAAAACAGGTTCATCCCTGTTCCTCTAAATCCATCAAGAACCACATTGACACCCTCGCTCTGGCCCTTGCTGATTTTTGCAACCACTCCTTCCCTCAGAATCCTTCCCCTACCCTCTGAAGCACTCCCTTGTGCATCCTCTTCTCAAGAAATCCACAGCTGATCCTTCTTGTCTGGCTAACTATCAACCAATTTCCATTACTCCCTTTCTGGGCAAACTCCTGGAAAAGTTGGCCATCTCTCAGCTTAACCTTCATTCCATTTCTGTTGGGTGTCTCCATGACCACAGCCTGCTCTCCGACCTTGACTCTAACATTCTCGCTGTCCTCATCCTTCTCAATCTCTCTTCTGCCTTCGACACAGTCAACCATACCACCCTGCTCAACCGTCCCTGTGATAACCTGGGTATCACTGATCAGGCTCTGGCCTGGCTGACCTCTTTCCTCTCTGATCGACCCGCCCAGGTGCAACTTGTGTCCTTCCTATCATCTATCTTCCCCTCTACCTGTGGTGTTCCCCAGGGGTCTAACCTCTCGCCCTGGCTTTTCAACCAATACCTGGCAACTCTCGCCCACTGCATTGCCATTTTCTGCTCAAATTTCCAGTGCTACGCTGATGACACTCAACTCATTTTCAGGCTGTCCTCGGTCACCTCCTCTCCCCACTTTCTCATCTCTGATTGCCTAACTGCCATTCAAGATTGGTGTGCCGCCAATGATCTTTGTCTGAATGCCAGCAAGACGGAGATCCTCCTCATTGGCACACCTTCACCATCCTTTCCCCTCACTCTCTGGCCGGCCTCCTTTAGCCCCCCTCGTACTCCCACCTGCGACGCTAAGAACCTCAGGGTCATCTTTGACTCCACACTTTCTTTCACCTACCACATCTCTGATGTCTCTATAAAGTCAAAGTTCCTACTGCACCTCCTCAGAGGTACTCTGCCTTTCCTCTCCTTCCCCCAGAAGCTCATGGTCTCCCAAGCTCTGGTTCTCTCTAGGCTGGACTATTTTAACAGCCTCTTTCTAAATCTACCTCCCTCTACTCTCCACCCTCTGCAGCTAATACAGAACTGGACTGCAAGACTTGTCCTTGGCCTCAAGCCCTGGGATCGTATCCTCCATCTCTGAAATCTCTCAATTGGCTCTCAGTGGATGCAAGGATTACATTCAAAACCCTCTGCACTGTCCACAAGGCTTTCTGGGGCCTGGGTCCAAAATACCTTCAGCTATCCCACAGCAAATACCGCCCCTCTCAAGCTCTTCGCTCCTCTACCTCTAACTCCCTTAGGGTCAGTCGTTTTTCAAAGAAACGAGCTAGGGGTAGATCTCTGTCTTCAGCTGGGGCCTCCCTCTGGAACAGCCACACTGCCACTCTAAAACTTGAGGAGAACCATCTGCGGTTCCGAAAGCACCTCAAAACCTTCCTCCTTGCTTCTGCCTTCGCTCCCCCTCTCCCCTGCTGATCTGTTCTCTCTTGGCACCGTGCACCTGGCCACCCTCTGTCCTCCGGGTCCAGGTACCTGCTCACCCTGCCACCCTCCCGCACTGCCTCCGGGCCACCTCTTGCACTGGAGTCTTTATCTGTACCTATACAATCACCCTTCCTTTTTTTCCTGCACTTATCAGACATACCCTGTCTGCTGCCTTAAACCCAGCACTTGCCAATTGCTGGGTGCACTACCACTATTTGTTGCCTTTATTATTTCTTTATTTATTATTATTTATCTGTTTCTCCGTTGCTCCGCACTTTCCACTACTCCCCCCTTCCATGCACTTTTCCCCTCCCCCTCTCCCATGCACTTGCGCATTCTCAATGGGCCCAGTAAGATTGTTGTTTTGTTCTCCCCTGTTCCCCTCTCTTGCCTTGTCACGCTCTGAAACACTTGTGTACGAGCGATAGAAATAAAATATCAATATCAATATCAATCTCAACAAGGGCGACTGTCATGTAATAATGCAACCATATGCCAATTTAGCATGCAACGCCACCTAACAATGCCAGCGCCCAATTGGTAATGTAACCACATGCCAACAAGGACAATAATCCTGAACTAATGCAACCACATGCCTTCCTAACATGGTACACTGCATAATACAAAGGTAACAATAATGTACTAATTAAACCTGCATACCTCACCAGCAGACACATCCATCCCTTTAGGGAAATAATCCAAACAACACACACTAATACACTAGTAAGCCTCCATGGAGTAGCCCCTGTTATCTGGCCTTGGTCCAGTTAAATGTGTACACCCCCTCACTCAAGACCAGGGACAGTTCCCATGGACACCACCACCCCCATGTCACAGACCTGCGGTGTAGGGAGGGGCGCTGCACCTGCTAAATAAAATCACTGTTACTAGGAGATGGGCTACACCCTGAGTTTGTAGATTACGGATGGGCACAGACACCAGAGGGAATTGTTTGGAATCCCAATAGGGACCCTCTTTATTTATTAACACACTTATCTTTTAAACATGTTACCTTTTATATTACCTAGGATTACCCTGGTGTCAGCTTACCCTTCCTTGGAAGGGTTGCAGGGACTCCTAGGGTGAGGCTGATGCAACTGACCCATTGCCTACACTGAGGTACCACCCACATGGAGTGTGAGGCCAGGGGATGGCATCTGTGGGTGATCCCATCTCCATAGGCAGCCTGAGGCAGGCTGTCACACTATCCCGCTAGCTCATGCCTGGGTACCTCCCCTCTACTCTTGTCTTAATTAATGTCCATATATATATTTAACATCCTGCACATACCTAAGTTTAAACCTACATAGCATAGACCCTAATACTACCCCAACTCTACAGTTCCCCCTACTTAACAATTACCCTACAAAGCAGTAATTAAATACGTACATATAACTATACATAACATATATATATTTACATACAACATGTAACACACTTAAAACAGTATGTCACAATGTGGTGACTGCTGCAATCAATCACCCCCTTTACAGTACCTTCCTCGGTCTATCCTTGGTGGCTGTCTGTATAGCTGTTGGCATGGCTGGATGGCTGGATGGCTGGATGGCTGGATAGGGAAGGGGCTATCGCTATGCTGACAATTGGGCATGGCCCCTCTTCTTTCTTCAAGGTGTCTCTGTCCACTACATGGAACCACCCTCACTTACAGTTGCCTGCTGTCACCTCCGCTTCCCGTGGCCTTTTCTGGATGAGCCTGTGGGCATGGGGCCCACCAGCAATCACTGCAAAACCAGCAAGAATTTTAAATTGTTCTGGTCCCCCCCCGTTGACGTGTGGGCCACCCGCGTCACAGCTGCAGCCTCTGGCTGCCATTTTGTCATGAGGTGGGGTACAGGAGGGTCAAAGCTCACCCTCAAGTACTTTTAAGACGAGATAGCTGCACCTTGAGGAGGATGGGGTGCAGGATTCTCTTACTCCAACACAAATCAATAAGGACAACTCAATGGTTTGGCAAAGGGAAGTCCGTTTGATGACAAGTACAAAAAACGGGGAAACAAATGGTAATCAGCAGTGTCGCGATGACCTGTCTCGCTTCAACTCCCCGAACTTCATACAAACAGAAACATTTATACCAAAAACTCATCATCATTGACGTATAACACTCAAAGTTTGTCATGCACTTCTATTGGTTGGGAAAGGTAACTTTACTATAGGTACTATATCTGTATATGGTAACAGAGCGTGAGGATTGGATAACTCTTATCGGGTGGGCGTCTACGCCCATCCCTCTACATCACTCGTGATAGAAGTCACTACACGTACGACGTCTTATTGGTTCTACTAGCTATAGGATCCTAAATTATTTGGACCGTTGTGATTGGGTGAGTTACACCCCTAGACATAAATCTCCACTTTAATTAGCAGCATGCAGAATGGACACCCAGGTGCATAGTGCCACAAGATTCACCCTGCCTCCTTTCCATCAATCAGTACTTGTAGGGCTATGTGTCAATTAGTTGGCTGAGGATGGCCTTGAAACTGTAGCCTCTTATCTGGAAAAGTTATGGCATCCTTGGTTCTGGGTGACATCAGACGTTGGTACCTCTTCGCGCCTAGCTGGTCACGTGTCTGTTCACCATGAATCTGCTTCATTTTCCATGTTATTCGTGTATTTGATTCTCCTTCGGCCTTGCCACCTGCCTGGGGCCTCTTTATCTCGACCTTCACTAGCTGGCTTGTATGCTCTGAAGTTTCGATTCTTCGAGGTTGCCACTCTCCTCCCTTCCTTAGGTTGACCTCGAATTCCCAGGCATGAGCTGCTTCTTACTGAGTTTCGATTCCACTCCTTCCTTTGGCTTTGGCTGGAATATGAATCTTGGCCTCATTAGCCCCTTGCAGCCTGGGCTTAATTCTGCTTTCACAAAATGGAGTCGCACTTGTATACTGTGCTTAATTGAGGTAGATATATAATTGGGGCTTGCCACTCTATTCTTCTACTAAGCATTGCGAGCAGTTCCGTTTTCTTAGCTTTGTTCGTTCCAAGCCTATTTACAAGCGTTAGCTGGTTGAATACTTCCATCTTGTTTCACAGCTACGTTTCCTTACGTCTCTTTATATATCAACATTGTTTCTTCTTACAAATCCATTACATCATTATTCTTTACATTTCGTCCTTGTGTGTCATCTTTCGATCGTTGTTTATGTTCATCTTATCCTTTTTGCTTGTCATTTATGTGCATCTGTACGACTGTCCGGGCTCTTATGTTGTCACCATTTGCCTTCCATTAAGGCTCTTTGGGTCTCTTCATGGACAGCCTGTAAGTAGTCTTCACTTGGGGCCAACTGCTGGTACGGTTGCCTCAGCGGGTACCGAGCTGCCCATGGTTGTCTGGTTATAGGCACTTCAACAGGTATTGCTCTTCTGATGGGCACTGGGCATAGGCCCAGTGCAGCTCTCTGTTGGTTCAATTGTTCCTCATACGTCACGTACTTTGGGGAGTATGTTCCTGGTACCTCAAACTGTAGCGCTGGGGTGTAGGCCATGTCTGGGACCTCCTCTACAGTGGCATCCCCTGTTCCGTGGGGACACTGCCGTGGTCACTGCCTCTCCTGTGGCCATTTGGAAGACAGGTGGCATCCCCATAGCAACAGGGATGCCGCCACATTCACCACTGCACACCACGGCCGGTGCTTGGCCCGCCCCCTCTGCAATACATTGTGAGATACAGGTGGCGGCCCTCGGATCTTCAACCGAGCTGCTCTGCTGGACGGCCCGGGGCTTTACTTCACCCGGGCTGCCCAACGGAGCAGCCTGGGGCTTCGTACCTCCTCCTCTTCACCTGGACTGACCGACAAGGCCAGTCTGGGACTTCTATTCACTGCTCTGCTCTCCTGGGTGTTGCGTACTTTGCCACTCTACACCTCCCGGGCTGCGCCTGGCATACGCAGCCCGAGAGGACTTTTATGAAGGGTCCGTCTTGCTGGCCAATAGGTTTACCATCAGCGGCACAGCTGGGCAGCCTGGTCTGGGCCGCTACCCGCAAGTGGCCCAGGTGGGGCTATTACTTTTTCGGCCTAGGCAACACCTTGCATGCTGCCTGTGCCCTTAATTCTGCTGGGCCCATCTGGTCTGGCCCCTTAGTGGGCCACATACCTTCTATGGCCCATGGCAGCCGAGCTGCACCTGACATAAGCAGCTCGCCCTCCTGATTTATTCTCTGTGGGCTCCTCCACGCCCATCCTGGCACCATTGATGGAATTAGGCCCTGGGGAGCCACTCAGGGTAAGTCGTTTTCTTTCTTTTTCTGCTTCTTCCTTTGTGCTCTTTCTCTAACCCCTTTTGACTAACTGTCTTTTTTCAACTGGCTACACTAGAATGCAACGCTGTAGAGTCAATCAACACATACTATGCACCACAAAACACAATATGGAACCTCATGATGCAGTGGGCAGCACACCCCCCCACACTCGATCCTGTGCCATACTAGACATACGGTTGGCTGAGCCTTTTGGGATGGCACCAGGAATGATTTGCATATGCCCCTCCCCCTTCTGCAGTCCGCAGGGCGGCTAAAGAAGGACGGAAAGGAATGCAGCTCAGAGGAATTCCCAGTAGTTGTGATTGAGTCCAGCTTGCCCATCTATTACAGGTTGCCAATAGAGCATAGGAAAGTGAATTTAGAAACTCGGCCATCCCAGGCACATGGGCGGGGTTGGCAATGTGTTTATGATTAAACATTGATGAATTGTTTCCTATTGAAAAATGTGCAATCAAACCATACACTAAATGAACAAATACCCATAACAAAGGTCACACTTCTATACATTCAACAGTTTTTCCTTTTTGTTAAAAAAGGCAAACATATTCATTTGAGAACATCCCCTATCGCCCTCCAATGCATACAAATCCTTTTGAAAGTCCTTCACCAATAAACCTTTGAGGAGCTTGACATTCATGAAAATGTGTTCTGCAGTTTCTAACTCCATTTTGCAAACTCTACAACTGAGATCCTGTATTGCTATAATATAGAAAGTAACAGTGAAAGCAAATTGCAGCTGACGCCTCCACAGCATTCCAATATGTTCCAGAGTATTAGTATCCCCCACTTAAAAAAATACTTCTATGAAACACCACCTCGTACATAAGGGAACCGTTTTAGGTGGGAAAGTTGTATCTGATTTTTAATACTGTTTGGTATGTCCTTTTATCTAGGCATGTTCGGCCGATCATCCCAAAGCCCCAGCTGAGGATTATTCTAATGATTTTGCACTTCATAAAACTCCTGTGTTCTAAAATTTATATTTCATTCAATCTGGCCCTTTCATCAGCACCTCTCTCAGCCACGTGCATCTTTTTTTTCATTGCCTGTTTGGTTTTTCATTGGCTTTAGCTACGCATGTGCCAGGCGGCTGCAGTGTGGAGGGGGTGATAATTACAGCCTCTGTGGCCAGCACCTGCTGGTAGTGTCCCTCGGCCAATGTTAACCGCTCGGGCTGACAGTCTGTTACTGGTCGCTACAGACCGCTTAAGGCGTCATTATTGCTGCTATGAATAACACATTCATGGCAATTCTTAGACAGGTTTTCTGGCTAATGATCGACCACAGGTGGATGACGGGTCTTTGGATCGACCCACACTGCTCCCCCCTCACAGTGACTTGTCTGGCCCACAGGTGGATGAAGGGTTTTTGGATCGACCCACACTGCTCCCCCCTCTCGGTGACTTGTCTGGCTAATGGTCGACCACATGTGGATGACGGGTCTTTGGATCGACCCACACTGCTCCTCCCTCACGGTGACCGACACCTTCTTTTTCCTATGAACACCTGCAACTTGGTCGACCCCTGGCAGCTGACGTATGCAACTGCTCAACAACCTCTAAAATCCCTTCACTCCCCTTCCACTTCTAACCAACCATCTCACCCAACCCTAAGTGTTCTCTTCTTGGCAGCCCCCCATCTCACCTTTTCAAACCCCATCTTTTCACCCGGGACACCCCCACACTTGCATTCCACCATATCTTCCCTTTCCCTCTCCACTCTACCCTTTTCCCCATCTGTCGCACCACCACTCCCCCCTACTATCCAGTTATGTTCTTTAAAGAGTGCCCCCGAAAGCTCCCTTACCTACCCTCTTCACCTCTTCCTGGACCCCGACTCCAGTGTAACATCACCCCACCTCATCTTTCAAGTTTGAGTCGCTGCTCATCAGTAACTGGTCCATCAGGTGGAAGACAAACTACATTTCAAATTCTACCATTCCAGCCTGTTACCGCTTACTGACATCAGACCCAATACCGTATTTATGTTCCCTATCGAACAGTCACATCATTCTTTCTGGCAAGTTTTATTCCATGGCCATTCACAGATGCTGACGAACAGCCCTCAAATTCTCCCTAAGTCTTCGATTTCTGTATTAGGAGGGGAGAACACCTGTAGGCCGATATTAGGAAGTGACCTGGTACAGCACGTGGACAGAAGACGCTGGATGCAGGCCTATATATTAATGTACTTTACACATTTATGTCTAAATAACCAGGATAATAATTGGCCTCAAGGTTAGAGTGCAATAGGAAGCGATTCAAGCCCTAAAAAGTGAGAACATTATGTGTGCAGTAATCTACCTTTTCAATCCAATTGAATTAGAATAGGTAGATTTTTGTGAAGACATGATTTTCTAAATAAATGAAACAACAATGCAATGTCTTTCCCACTGTCTCCTTCGCCTCTGACCTCTCTCTCACGAGCCTCTCTCGATCACATGCCTGCGCCACTGATATGATGTATTGTTTACCTGTGTAGTTCAACTCCATCCAACCATATGGCGGCATGAAATGCTCCAGTCGTCCCCATTCGCTGTTGCTGAAATGTCTGTGGTCCATGAAGATGGAGATGCGGGGCAGGAAACGTTCTTTTAGCCAACCAACGTATGCTGCCTTTATCTTCACTGAATTAGGGCATGTCTAAGAGGGCACACAAAGAGAAACATTGGCTTGAGAATAGAACAGGGATGTGCTACCATGCTCTTATGTACCTTCAGCACCATATCATGGTATGCCGGGACAACCACCGGTAGCAGAGGGCAAATACTGCCAAGCTGGCTTCTACTGGACGATGCCATACCTTTCCGAAGAACATGCACCTCATTCTGGCCATCCTTAAGAAGATTGGCTTAGGCCAACAAAGGTGTATTTTATTATTGCTGGGGTGACCTTCATTCGTAAACCAGTGCATTTTAGCTGATTAGTAACTTAGTGCCTCCACCTGACTTGTTCAACCAAAGGGAATCACGACACTCCTTTCCAAACAGAACACGATCAGCCTCATTACGAGTCAGGCGGTAACCCTGCCGGTGCTTCCATGAATGGGAATGGGTTCATGGAAGCGCCGGCGCCGTTGCTAACAGTGTTGGCGCTTCCGTGAAGAGTCTACCGTGGCCGCTGCGCCCGGCATGGTCAGACCTGTCGGGCGCAGCACCCCCAACAGGCAAACTTGTAATTTGCTGGTCTGGAAACAAGGGTGCTGGTAAGCTTACCGGCACCCTTGTTTCCGGACCTGCAATGTCTTAATTAGGCTCTATGCCTACAAACTTGAATACGCCAGCTAACGGCTTGAAGCTTTGCATAAACTTACAAGTTACACGGAAGATACCCCTATGCCCACTTCAAACCTGCAATAAGCATTGCGCTACGTTTGTTCTCTATTTTTCAATGTCCACGTTTTATTTCGTTTAAAGAGACTTCAGCATACTTGCCAACAACACCTTGATCCTTATGTAGTTTACCATGAGTCATACTAGTTGATTGGATGTTCTTCTGGGGGACAGCTGTCACAGATGTGCAGCGCCCAGGGCTGCTGCTCTAAACGGGTGCATCTTTACGCTGTGTGCAGAACATTTGCCGAGGCCATAGCTCCACAAACTAGGGTGTGTTAGTGAGGTTGTTAGGGGTTGGGATGGTGGGGTCACGTGGTGGGGTCACTCTGGATTAAACAAACCATTCTTAGTTCATGGGGAATTAAACCGATCAATACAGCAACCAGCCGAGAGCCCCCCAGTCATGGTAACAAACATTGTTCACGTTTACTTTAACTCAGAAAGGGTGGTGTCCAAAGGAAGCCCATGACGCTCGCTCTAGAGGCTTAGCTAAACATCTGCGCTCTGGCTGTCTGCTGCATTCCATAGCAAGATGCGCCTTCCTCCCAGGGACCACTCTGGAGCCACCTCCATTCCCATGACAGCATCACTTCGCAATGATGAGCCTCATTCATGCAGACAGCATCGGGCCTACCCCAATGCTCTGCTGGACTCGCTCAGCTGACACAGCAGGAGCACTCCCGCAGCACATCACACATCATGCCGGAGCGTTCTTCTCGCATGCGCTCTAGGCAGGATACAAGCAGTAACAGCACTTCCTTTCTTGCTTGACTGGCTCATGGCCATGCTGTCTATTGGTAATCTCCAGAACCTCCCGGGCGAGGCAGGGGCCCGCCCTTCCCTCTCTAGCCTGCAACCCTTGCCTGTAGCCCTCTAGTCCCCTCCCTCCATATCCTTATACCAGTACCCTTCACATCCTAACTTCCTGGTGTACCCAATTGCATCCATTGTATTGCACCCTATTATTGCATTCCCAAGTTGTACAGCGCCTCTAACACACAGGCGCCCCCACCGCTTGCCATATCCTTCTAATTATACCCTTCATATCCATATCATTGCACCCTATTATTGCATTCCCATGTTGTACAGTGCCTCTAACACACAGGAGCCCCTCTTACCATATCCTTCTGATTATACTCTGGATATCCATTTTATTGCACCCTCTTACTGAATCCCCATGTTGTACGGAGCCTGTAGACCTCAGGATCCCCTCTCGCTGCAACCTTCTAACTTTGCCTTATTATCAGAACCTTCTCCAGACAATGTGCAGCAGTCCACTGGGGACGACTGCGTATATATGTAGAGTGCTGGAAGGATCAAAACATAACCTGCGCGACACCATCCCGCCTACGCATATATACTTTTACTTATGTTTTACTCACTAGCATGCAATAATGTCTTATTGGGCCTTCCGCAAGGCCTTGAAAACGCGGCTCTTCGCACATATTCCCAAATGGATGTCCATCATCGACTCAATATGATCGAGATATCATGCATGTAACTGGTAATGTAATCACCGCCTTGATGCCCTCGGGCTCAGTGCGCTCTACAAATGTAAAAATAAATAAATAACAAAATGTGTGGCAACCCCCCATTGCGTGGTTACAAAATAATGTGGAGTTTGATTGAATGCCTGGAACCCCCCACAAACTCATGCTCAATAGTTCTGTGGGTCTTTTATCACCCCCCCCTCATCTATGCAACATTTGCTACCCCTGTAGAGAGGCGCCCCTCTTCCCCTCCCTTCTCTTTCCCATCCAGGGTCGGACTGGGAAAAGAAATAGGCCCGGACACCCAAATAAAAGTGGCCCACCCCTCGCCTCAAAGAAGTAGCCCACTCCTCACCTCAAAACCCTTCACCTCTGACATCATCGGAAGTGATGTCATTCGACCCCAACCCAAAGTGACATCCCGGGAAGTGATGAAACACAACCTTTCACCCCTTGACAAAACAGGAAGTGGCATCAATAGCATTGTTCCTAAGTACACTACGAAAAATATGGTTATGATTTCACTAATGTGATATACATTTCATACAAGAATGGATCACCATATGTATCATTAATATCTGTGTGTATAGATCCATATTGTCAAATTACTGTGAATGCAAGCAGACGTCCAAGGCCAAATGAAAATGTTATTGTATAGCACTTACGCTTAAGCTCTTTTTTTGTAGAACAAATATGCATGCAATAGCACCCATCCTGTGTTGGTAGTCATTTTTCGACCTAAGAAGGATGAAAGGCTGAGATGGCCTTGCTGGGTTTCGAACCTGCAGATCACATACACATCGCAGCAGCGAGCGCTCAACCGACTGAAGTATCATATCGGCTATAGTACAATGAGCAATTATTCTGTAGTTGATACCATTAAACTGGTAACTGAGATTTGACAGCAGACCAGTTAGGTTCATCTGCAGGTTTGGTGCAAAGTTGGCCGCATGTCAAGCCTGCATGCATCTACTTTCAGTATTCATAGGTTGGCAAAATAGGGAAAGCAGCACACTCACAGGACATCCCATACTCTGAGCACTCATTGCCTCATACATGCACACAAACATCTGAACAGCACGCCAGGGAAATGGGAAAGATAGGCACATTACAACAAAGCATTCATTGTGGCACAATGAAGTCAATGGCCACATGATGTGCTTTGGTCAAATATTGCTACACTGTACAGAAGCTTTTAGGCACAAGGATTTTGTCAAGTGACCGAAGACACCGAGATGGAATGTCTTGTGATGATCGTAACAGAGACAACGGCAGAAAAAAACAATGCTGTTACTGCAATTTGCTAAAGGCAAAATACATAGGGCCTCATTACGACTCAGGCGCTAATGGGTTAACGGCGCCATAAAAGGCTGCGGCGCCGTTAACCTATTAGCACCTAATTATGAGGTCCCTTTGCGGGACCCGACCTTAACGGCTGGTTTTACCAGACGTTAAAGTAGGGACCCGCAAAGGGACCTTGGTGCTAAGTACGGTGCCGCAGTTTGCGGCACCATACTTAGCGCCATCCCCATTTCCATTGAGCCCTATGGGGCAAAAATGGGAATCGGGAAGGGCCATGGCGGCATGGGGAATTACCGCCCCGCCAATCTCGGAATGGAGTGGTAATTCCCCATTCCGCCATGGCGGACACCGGCATGGACCATGGTGCTAATAGCACCATGGTCCTCCGCCTGGGTCGTAATGAGGCCCAAAGTCCGAAATGGATGTTTATTAAAATTGGTCGTTAATCACTAATATCACTAATACATATTTATCACCAAAACAACAGCACAGCAACTCCATGGAGTGGCAGCATGGTGACAGCCGCCGGCCCAGCGGCGCCCCCTGCCCTTCAACTTTGCATGCTGCAGCAGCGTGTGAATGATGCATTTATCATAATTTATGATGCACACATCATGCATGCAAATAGATCATCAAAGCAAGGTAACGTGTTACCTTGCTTTGATGAATTATGCCGTTGCAGGTGTTTTTTTTGTACAAACCGGCCCCCACTCCTCAGGGACGAATTCGGCCCGGCCACGGGCCGAGAGGCAGAGAGGCCAATCTGACCCTGGCCCCATCTCCTCCAACATCATCTCCCCACCACCCTTGCCCTTTTGCAACCCCTTATCCTACCATTACCTGTGGCTCTGCCAGCCTCATCTGCTGGATGCCAATTGTAAATGTGCCAGTGGTGAGTGTTAATTACATAGTCCTTAGTAGGCCCCTGCCGTGCCCTCCTATAGACCCGCCCCATCAGGTGTGAGCTAACTCTCACTGAAGCGCAAAATACATCTCCTCCTCCTTAAAGTGAGGGAGAAACATGATGTCTTCCCTGTGATTTACCGCAATCATGATAAGGAGCGCATGCGCGTGTACAGGATTCACTTTTTTAAGCGTCAATCATCTAATCGCAGTACTATGATTTCTCTCATTAGCTCTGCTCATAGATTGATTTTCATCGCACCGCAGTCATGAGTGAAAAAGGACAAAAAGGACTGCCAAAGTAATAAGGAACATATCATAAATTAGGGAAAGCAGCACTGTCATTAGGCAACACCACTGTGGACCTCACAATGGCACATTCAGAGAAAAATTTGCAGCAAATGCATCTTCAGAGGCGCACGTGGTGTCTGTTAACTCATGTGTTTGGTCCAGTGCTTTAAGTGGCTGGGGCCAGCTGGGGCCAGGAGCCGGCAGGCTCCAAAAACTGGTGCTGAGCCGGGGCCTGCCGGGGCCCCCCGACCCCCTGGACCCACCACATCACGGCAGACGAGACAGGAGATGGGCCCGACATTGATTCAGAAAAGCTAACGAAGTGCCAGCCAGCCACAGAGTGTCGCTGTGGCTGGCTGGCACTTCTGTCAGTTACTGTAACTCCCTCTGGTGACCCCTTGCTCAAGGGGTCACCAGAGGAAGTTACTGCCCTTTTGTTTCACCCTCCTCAGGTCACTGAGGCGTCTTTGACCCTCGGCGAACCTGGGGACTGCGTGATATATTTCGACTTTTATAAAAGATGGCTAATTCAAGACCTCAGGCTTTGTCCGTTAGCAAAGCTTTATAAAAGATGTATTGAATTGTGTACTTGTCAAGCCATCTTTTATAAACATAGACATATGTTACATATTTCAATGTTTAAAAGAGAAGGCTTGAAAAGTGCACAACCCATAGTAAGGTACGCATACAAATATATAAATGCTTACATTCATTTATATATTTGTTTGCGTACCTTACTATGGTTTGTGTACTTTTCAGGCCACGCCCATCATGCAAGCCATGCCCCCAAATGAGGGCCTACCCCTCAATTTCTTTCTTCACTTAAAGCCCTGGTTTGGTCTACATCCTAAATGTGCCAGAGTGATAAACCCAGTTATCGTAGGATATGGCATCACAGTCAACTCTGTTTCTTGTCCCGGGTGGAGCGGGCGATGGCCCTGGGAGCAGAGCTCAACAGTTCAGGGGGGAGGGAGGGTTAGAGGGGGTTAGACGCACAAAAGGTTAAGCAGCCTGCTGTGCTGGTGGATGCTCCTCTGTGATGTTCGGCTGGCTGCTCTCTGCCGCCATGTGGATGACTGCAATGTTTTGAATATGCAAACAAATGACTGCGATGCGTACGAATATGCAAACAAATGACTGTGATGCATTCGGAATATGCACACAAAGGAATGCATATTCCAAAGGCAGCGTGTGAGATGCTCTGGAGTCACACACTGTTTGGAAAGATTCTCTTTACTGCAGCTTTCCTTCCATCTTTATGGAAACCTTAAACATTTTTCTTTTATTTTTGAATCTGACCTGTACTTTTTGCAGTAAAGTGAAGCCTCAAGCTTCAATGCACTGGCCTTGCTCACATGATATGGGGAAACTGACATGTCCTTAAGGCTAACAGTCCCTTTGTCGGGGGGAAATTCTGCCGGGGTCGGCCGGGCCGTCCGCAGACCTCCGGGCAGGGAGGCCCCAACTCCTCCCGTATATCCCAGATGAGATAGAGTATGAGACACACACAAGGAGCAAGGCGACTCTGCTGTTTATTATGCAAACGGCAGGGATGGGTCAAGGAGCGTACGCGTTCGTCCTGACACACACAATTGTGGGGCTCGCAGGCCCTTTTTACTGCATTATGACGCGCTACTTGCGTCACTTCAGAAAGTTAACAAAAAACCTATCGCCACTCTTAATTGGTTGCTCGAGTGGTAGGGTTAGTATAGTACACATATAGAGAATGATATTAGTGGTCAAGGTGTAGTCAGGTGGTATATCTGGGTTGTCCCTATAATTAGATACATAAGAATTGTTACATGAAGACCCCTGAGGATTGGCTAATGTTACTGACGTCTGAGATAAGAGCCCCATGTTCTGATTGGTGCATCCGTGAGCTCCCCAGCCTGGGACCACCGTTGTTCCCAGCTCTCGGTGTACCTGTGTTTGCAACAATGTTTCAATATGGGTACGTGCAGACAATGTGAGGATTTATTCATAGGTGGAAGGCTGACCGCTCCCACTGTAGCAGGTGTTCATTGAGCCTTTCACGTGTCTCGGCCTGTGTCTCGTAGTGAAGGACCCAGACGCCTTTTCTCTCCTGGGTTTTGGCATCTCGTCAGGTTCGGCTTGGTCACGTGGGGCGGGACCGTGTTTGAGGCAGAATTCTGCACAATTAATATTGCTTTTCCACTGTGTGTCTGGTTTAATTTGTAGATATGATTTTAACGTTGGTATGCGGAGTGCGAGGTTGCAACATCGTGCCTTTGATGATTTGTTCTTGGATGTGGGTTTGCAACATTGCGACCTTGGCTGGTTGCTCCACCAGGCTCATTCTGTCGGATCAGCAACCTGACTTTTGCTTTGTTAATGTCCACGGGAACTCTTGCTTGAGGCCTACTTGGGCCTGGTGTATAAGTGATCCATTTCGGGCATGGGTGCTTTAGGTTATAGTGGCATATATTTCCATGACCAGTATCGTGTTTCTATTATACCTCTCGTGGTGGTAACGGGTTTCAAGAGAAGCGTGAGCAAGCGGCGTTATAGATGAGTTCATGATGCATCTTGCGTTTCTGCATTCTGAAAGCCTATGTAAAAATAATAAAGATGCACGTCCGTGAATATGCCTGTCGCCTTCGTCAGAGCACTGAGTATGTTCTTCGTGTAGATTGGTGTGGAAATGTTAAGTGTGTATATTTGTACAGATGTGCTTCCCGTTGTCTAGGTCGTCATGGCATCTCTAACGACGTGTGGTTTTTAGTCTAGCTGATCCGAGCCGCAGGTGTCGGCATGGCCAGTGCGGGCTGCTGGGCAGGCAGGTGGACACATCCGTATGTTCCTGTACCAGGGTACCTGGTCGTCTGGTAACTGGACAAACTCTTCTCGCGGCGGGTGTCTGGGCCGTGACCCTCTAGGCCAAGCGCGAGAGGTGAAGGACGGGAGCCTGGTCTTCCATTCTCCCACTTCAGTCCCCCCTCTGGTCGACTTGTCGACCACAAACATATCCTTTTCGTTATCTCCTCTTACCCTCCATATCTTAGTTATCCCTCCGAGATGTCCATAATGGTTTACATGATCTTCAAATGACCAATACATGTATTCACATGTTCCTCCAGGAGTACAGTATACCCATCTTCCTATGTAGCTCCTGGGGTTCCTTGGATTCTCGATCTTCACTGATGGTGAGTCTAGATGATTGGTGATGATTTGGGTGCGCAACTTCTCCCTTTCTTGTATTATCACACCTGTATGCTGGCCGTCATCTGCTGGCATTAAGGGGTGCATTCCCACCATTTCCAGCAACTCGTCAGTCGTGCGTGCCTTCCGGGCCTTCCAAAATCTAATTATGATCAGGGCAGCTCCAGCCAAAATAGCACATCCCACTATTATTTTCAGTCCATCTGACAGCCAAGATGGCATCCATAACCATAATAGTGAAAACCAGCTCTTATCCTTGTTTACACCGTTACTTTCGTCCATCATTTTGGAGTGCATCTGGGCCAGTTGTGAAACTGCTTCTGTCAGTGTACCATTGTCAGCATCGTTGGCAGGTATGAACGTGCAGCAAGATTGTCCTATCTTTGCACAAACTCCTCCTTCCATTGCTGTGAGAAGGTCCAATACATATCTGTTCTGGAGTGCTACCATCCTTACAGCTCGCAGCTCCTCTTTAATTGCGTTGAACCCATTTACTGTTGAATTGATGGTCATCATTAGTTCCCACCTGGTTATTTGGAGCCATTTTGCGTTTGCGTATGCCTGCAGTCCCGGATGTATTATTGAGGAGAAGAACATTGCTGCTCTGCTGAATAGTCTGTGTTCTGGCGGTATTGATGTTAGTTCCGTTTCCGACCTTCCCCACAGGTAATTTCCTGTCAATGGCTCTCCTTGTCTTTTTCTCCTATTTAGGACAGTATCATTGCTGTTGGTCCTGTTTCCTTGCTCCTTCTGAAGTGGTGCAGATCTCTTTCTTCTCTTATCCCCTTCATCCATTTTAGGAAATTTCGCCACATCGACATGCTTCTTAGGTACCACTAGTGATGGTACGTTGACGTGTACCATTGTGCACACACCATTCCACAGGGGAGGCAGTGTATGATATGCCTTTTCTCCACAGGCCCAATAATGGTCCATTATTACTGCTGTTCCCGCTCCCCCCTCAGGTAACTCCATCAGGCTTGCACAATTGGTGTTATATCCTACGTCCACCTCTCCTTTATGCTGGTAGCATACTTTGGGCGCAGTCAATGGTAGTATAGTTATCGGGTCTTCATCTTCTTCTACCCACGTGAGCATTGGTACATATTTGATCCACGTCGTCCAACATCGATGATTGTGTGTCTCGATAGTTGAGATAGTTTCTTTTGTTACCATGTTGCTGCCAATCACTCCTATCTCCCAGTTGTTGCCCAGGTACACCTTTCCTGTAATCGTCAGTAGCGGCCTTTCCCAGCATCCTTGTTTACCCGGAACTTCAGTGGCGTACCAATCACATGGTAGATACTGCAGTGTTACCTTCTTTGTTTCTCCTTTTGCAGGGCCACTTGTTATGTACCTGAATGCTTCAGCATGTAAACTGGTCTTGTGATAACTCAGATAGGTCTTGAGGAAGTTGTTTTCATATGGGTATGAGTCTCGTGTTTTCCATGTCATGTGCACTACTCTTCCTTGAAATCTTCCTTTTGTTTGGAACAGGGCCAAATATATTATGCACTGTGCTGTTTTTTCATCTATTTCTGTGGCAACAAATGTTCGTGAAGCGCTCATGGCGTATGGTATTAATGAGCAAACGTAACAGCTATCCTCAGTTGTCTGCTTACCAATGCGGGTCATGTGCTGGTACCATATGTTGTTTGTGACGTGTGCTGAATCTTGTACATAATTATCAATACCTTTATTGTCTGAGTATGTGCTGCGTTTAACTCTATTTTGCTTGGGTACAATGTTACTATTACCACCTGACGTAACACCTGTTGCAGCAAAGGACGGGGGTATATTAAGTTTGGGTGCAGCCATAAAATCGATAGCATAGCTGTACTGCCAGACAGAGGCAGCCAAGAACCCGGTGATCATAAAAATCCCTATTATTTTTATTACATATGCTAATTTCACCGGCATTTTGCTCTTACCTTGCTGCAGTCCTGGCAGCTTATTCTTGCGACGTTACAGTTGCCCGCCTAAAAATTCTCAAAAGTGCTCGTTATTAAATGTTAGCTTTAAGCTCTCCCTATCAAGTAGTCATTCAGTGCCCAGGCGAAGAGCTGCTCCCACGCTACTCTAAGTGATGGGTCTCTTAAGACCGGCAAGTATGGGCGGAGGTGGGGCATGTGATATTCTATGGCCAGGAGGAAGGCTGTGTAGTAGACACGTACCCTTCTCCTTTTTAAGTATGTTGGCCTCTTTATTTCGTATACAAATTGGTGTGACAATTCCTCTGGGTAGTTATCGTCTGGCAGCACCATCTACACCTGCACACTGAATTTGTTAATTAGCTTTTCTTAACAATACAATATTACGCAGTTCCTGTATGTGCGAGAGAAAAAGAGAACATTCACGTGTTTACATGTGTATTAGTGCAAGCATGTCCTTCAGTTTTAGTTACACCTGTACTTTAGCAGTCAATGGGGGGGGGTTTGTGCTCAAATGGCGGAAGTATTTTTACTCTTTGAGCGAGTGATCATGGGGTGGGCAGCATGGGGATCACCCCCTTCTTCGTCAGTTATTGTCTCCGAGGGAACAATTGGGTCGTTGTCTGTGGTGGAACTTTCTTCCGCTGTCGGGGATGTTGTTGCTGTTCTTTCAATGGACCTGTCGTTGGCGCTGGGGCGGGTCTGCAGTTTGTAAATCTTTACGTCATGTAGGTGGTTCCAGGCACGCTTATCCTTTAGTTTTACTGCTCTTGTTGATACGTCCTCTACCAGATGGGGGCCAGTGAACCTCTTCTGGTTCCACTTTCTATTGAAATTGCGAAGTAGTACGTGGTCACCTTTGGCAAGTTTGCACGAGTTCTCCTTTCCCAATTCCGTACTTTCGTCTTTTTCTTGATTGCTGGTAGACCCGCCCCGTGTGCGCTCGAGCTGTTGAGACACAAACACGACACTAGTAATCAAAGAAGACACATATTGATACATTTCATCACCTAACACATTCGCTGAACTTTCGTGGTCGGTGAATGCCCTTGATGTTGGTGTTAGGGGAAGGCGCATTTGACGTCCAGTTACCACTTCGTGAGGGGTGAGGTGGTGGTCGGACCCTGGCCTGTTTCTAAGCTCAAATAATGCTAACGGAAGGCAATACAACCAACTTTTCTTTGTTGTTTGTTGTATTTTAGCAATTGCCTCCTTCAATAAGCCATTCAGGCGTTCACATACACCATTAGCCTGTGGGTGGTATGCACATGCAAATTTGTGTTTAATGTTCAGCAGGGATGTGATATGCTGTAACATTTCGTTTGCGAAATGGGGGCCATTGTCTGATCTTAGCACCTCGCACACTCCCCATCTGGGGAAGACCTCCCTTACTATGAATTTGGCTGCTCTAAACGCATCAGGGTGTGAACAGGGCCCTGCTTCAATCCATCTAGAAAATGGGCATACTACTACAATCATATACCTATTGCCTTGACAGATGTTGATCATATCAACATAGTCAATGTGAAGGTGCCGAAAAGGTCCTTCTGGCCGGGGTATGGTACCTCTTATCACTTTTAGAGTATGACCGGCCGTAAACTGTTGACATGTTAGGCAATTGCTGATAAAATTTGACACATGGGAGGTTAACTCGGGACAAAACCAATCTTCTCGAATTCGGGCTGCAATTATTTCCTTGCCTGTATGGGCAGGGTGGTGTAATTGGCTCAAGGCGGTATTTAACAGTGTCAACGGTATTACAACTTTCCCAGTGCCACCCTGGCGCCATAGTGCGTCGGTTGGTGACATTGTGCATCCTCTTTTCACCCATATTTCTTTTTCGGCCATTGGTGCAGCCGCTTGTAGTTCCATAATCTGTGTGGCTGGGAGATGGGTGTACCCTTCTCTTATTAACATCTCCCTAGCTATTCCCCTCCCTCTCCCTCTCTGTGAGTCTGTGGGGTTCCATATCTCACCAAAATATGCAGCATATTTCGCATGTGCGTCTGCTGCTGCATTTCCTTTTGATACGTAGTCTTCTCCATTGGTGTGTGCGGTGCATTTTACTAGGGCTAATTCTTGGGGGTCGTTTATTACTTCAATTAGTTCAGCCAACAAGAGGGCATGTTGTACTGGAGTGCCATCAGCTCTCCTAAACCCTCTTCTTCTCCATTTTGATAGCCCTGAGTGGACAGTGGATGTAACATATGCACTGTCAGAATATATAGTTACTCTTTTATTAAAACTTTCCTTTAATGCCAATATTAGTGCAACGAGTTCCGCGGCTTGAGCAGAGTAATGCTGTGGTAATTGTACACACTTCATAGCCACACACACCGGCGCCTCCATCATTTTTACTACTGCTGCCCCAGTCCTTCGTATCCCATCTCCTTGATCAATAGTTGATGACCCATCAATAAACAAAAGCTCACCTCCCTCTAGTGCGTTTTCTTCAACTTTCCTAGCACATGAGTACATTTCAGTTACTTGGGTGCAGTCGTGGGCGTAATCTCCCTCTTCAATTACTTCTGCTAGGAACCTTGCAGGGTTAACCGTGCTACATCTAACAATTGCTAGTTCAGCTTTAGACAAAATAATCTCATAACCTGATGCCCTCTGTGTCGTTAGTGTGGACTTAGGTTTATTCAATATCGCAAATAATGCATGTTCCACAAATAGTGTAGTTGGACACCCCATAGTTATTGCTGATGCTTTTTCTACTGCAAAAGCAGCTGCAGCAAGACCTTGTTCACAAGAGAAGTGGCCTAACATTATAGGGTCTAAGTGACCGCTGTAAAATGCTACTGGTTTATAGCCCATGCTAGTTTTTTGGGCCAACACTGCTTTCATCACTGCTGAGTCACAATGTGAAAATATAAAGAAGCGCCGCTCATAGTCTGGGGATGCCAGTACTGGAGCAGTTGATATCGCGTCTTTTAATTCGTCAAATGCCTCCCTCATTTCCATAGTCCATCCCAACTTTTTCTCCCCTTTATTTGCTTCCTTCAAACCCTCAAGCAGGGGTCCTATGTATGAGCTATAATCAAATACCCATGCTCTACAGTAGTTGCACAGCCCCAGAAATTGCTGCAGTTCTCTCACAGTCTGTGGCACGGGAGTGGTTGAGATGGCCTGTGCTCTTTGTGGTGCAATCCTTCTTCCATTTTGGGATATCAGTTGGCCAATGTAAAGTACCTGTTCCTGACAGTATTGTATCTTTTCCATGTCTACCTTGTACCCCTTTTCAGCCAATATTGTCAACATTTTTAGGGAGTCCTCTCTACATTTGCTTTCGTTTGTACTGCAAATTATTATGTCATCCACATACTGTAACACTGTGCTTTCCACCTCAACGTTACCCAAATCCATCTGTATTACTCTATTGAAAATTGAGGGTGATTCACAATACCCCTGTGGTAATCTGGTATGTTTCCACTTTGTATTTCGGTAAGTGAAGCTTGTCAAATCTTGTGAGTCTGGGTGTAATGGTATTGAGAAAAAAGCATTTTTAAGGTCAATCACTGTAAATCGTGATGCTTCTGCTGGGATGCCACACAATATTGTGGCCGGGTTTGCTGTTACTGGATACTCTGCTTCTACTATGTTGTTCAAGGGTCTGAGGTCCTGTATGAAGCGCCAAGACCCCCCTTTAGCTTTGCGCACCGGGTACACAGCTGTGTTACATGGTGATTCTGAGGGGACCAATATGCCATTGTTTATAAGGGCCGTTATGGTTTCATATATGCCCTCATCTGCCTCTTTTGACAATGGGTACTGTTTCACTCTTGGCAGTATGGCACCTTTTTTCAATTTTATCCTTACACCCCCTATGCTTTTTATGCATCCCACGTCATAAGGGCTAATAGTCCATAATGATTTGGGCACCTTTGACATATCCTCCTTAAAAAATGGGACTGGGGTGCCTGCGGGTGCCTCAAGTGCCATTGCAATTTTCTGTGCTACTTGTTTGTGAGCCACTCTTAGCCATATTTCTACACTCATCATGAACACCATTTCATTTTCTTCCTTTTCTTCTGAGAACAGCTCTTCATCTGACACCTGGGTCAGCCTACATCCTTCTGCTAGTGCTATCACCGCCCTCCATGCTCTCCCTTCTTTATCTTGGGCGTGCACAGCAACATAATCAGCTGTTGCAATAATGCTCTCAATGTCCACTACAAACACCTTCCCTTCTAGTTCATTACCTGGTGTTTCTGGTCGGAATAGATAGGCTGCTGGTCTCCTCCATATTTTCCCTTCTATCCCTGGCATCCATGCAAATGCCATGTCTGTGCCATATTGGAATATTTCGCCATCTACTGGCTCCGCCCTAATCGCTGTCTGTCCACAGTATGCTTGCAAAATCTGTCGTGCTGCGAGCATGTTAATCCCTGGAGTAGAGCAAATTATGCCATCCTCTGTAAAGGAGATCGTCATGTTCAACCTGTTCATTATGTCCCTCCCCAGTATATTTACTGGTGAGGCACTATAATACAAAAGTGGAACTGACAGATCATAATCTCCAATAGATAAGGGAATGTTATCAGTAAATGGAACCAACCCTTTAGCCCCAGAAAATCCTTGGGTGTTCATGGCTTCGCCTGACATCTTAAATTTACCTTCCCTTATGCAAGACCGAGTTGCCCCGGTGTCAACAAGAAATGATAATTTTTTGTCACCTATCGTTACCTCTATGCGTGGTTCCTCCGCACTATTAGGTGTTACTGACAGGATGGGACACACCAAGGCCGTCTGTGGGCTGGCCTATTGGGGGTACAATGATTGGCCATTCCCTGTGTAAGGGTTGTGTCCCAACACCGTCACCCCACCCAATTGTGTTAGTTCAGTTTGGGGTGGTGGTTGTATTAACGCCACTTGTTGTTGTGGCAGTGAATAGGTTTGTGGCTGTCGTGTTTGTTGTTGTTGGTCACTCCCTTGTTGTGACATCTGCTGTTGTTGTATGCCCTGCTGTTCTTGTGATGTCCTAGGTTGTGCTTGTTCATTCCATGCTGGTGTTCCTGGCCTGACCCTACATGTACGTGACATGTGTCCTAATAGTCCGCAGCTCCAACACACGGGTGGTTCCCTGTTTTGCCATGGGAAGCTCCCTGTGTTGTCCTGGTATACGGGTTGCCCTGTGGGGTAGTAATTTCTAAGTCCCCCAGCCTGTTGCTGGGTATTATATCCATATCCTCTCCCCCTCATAAACCCTCCTCTCCCTCTGTTATAACTATAATACCCAGTTCCTTGCATTGGGTACCCTCCTCCCATGTTTGGTGCGTGTAATTGCAGAGGCGGCACTTGCTGTATTACACCTTGTGGAGGCGTTATTTGAGCTGGATCTTGTGCAGCCACTACTTGCGTTGGGCTTTGGGCCATTGGTGTGGGCGTAGTTATTAGTGCCCCTTCCATTGTATATTTAGTAAGTTTTTTCTGTACTAATTTGGCCTCTTCTGTTTTCCTGTCCTCCTCCTTTTGTTTCATTTTTCCTTGCCATGTCCTGCAGTGATGTACTATAGTCAGTTGTATTTCTGGCCATGGTTTTGCTTCCATTCCCACTACTTTCTTTAGTTGTTTCTGAACTCCTTCTGGGAGCCCTTGTACTAGTATATGATAAAATATGGCTGGTGTTTTGTCCCATTGTTCTCTAGTTTCCATGCGCCACTTCTCTTGAATATCCTGGATATAATCAACAGGATCCTCATTTTCACCCATCTTACGGGAAGTAATGGCTCCTATGTCTGATGTGTCTGGGTACTGCACTCTCAGTGCCTGCCATAGCGCATGTCTGCAGTTTGCAAATGGTGCCCCATCATGCGATGTGTTTGTTATTGTTACCCCATGGAATCCCGCTCTTTTCCAAATGTCATCCGCTCTATCCCCTAATATTGATATTAACAGGCCCTTCACATCTCCTACTGCTAGTTTCTGTCCTGCGGTGTGTTTTTCCATTTCATATATCCACTTACCCGCACCTCCACTTAGTGATGGGAGCCTACATTTTATATTTTCCTTATCCGTATGTTTCCAAGGTACATACTGTGGTCTAACCCCTCCTCTCTCCAGCAGTGGCATTAAATTCTGTCTTGTGTCACCCTTTACGCTCCATGATATTGAGTCTTCACACCCCTCCTCTTCCCCCATTTCTTTTACTACTTCAAATTCTTCCTTACTACCTCTGCCCCTACCTCCCTCTTCTTCTTTTCCCCTTCTTTCATCATTTCCTGTGTTCAATATGGGTATGTTTATTTGTCTGTCTTGCCTGCGACTAGGGAGGTCCCTAAGCCGACATGCATAGGGTGTAAGTTCGTTCATGAAGGGCGCGAGCTTTATTCTTTGCAGAGAGCGTGCGGTGGTTGAACATGTAGGTAGTGACGTGGGAGGGCGGCGTGATGGGGATGTGGGTGGCGTGGTTTCATTGGTTTGTGTTTCCCCTATTCTTTTCACTTCCTCCTTACTTCTCTCCAGCTCCTCCCATCTTCTACTTATCCAGGGCGAATCTATGTTTGTTCTAGTGAGGTACAGTTTATCTAAGCTTTCCCTTTCACTCTTTCTTCCATCCTTCTCCACTCCTCCTTCCTCCTCACTGCAAAAATCATTCATAAATGGCACCCCCCACTCTGCCTTTTTTCCTTTTATTGTTACCGTTTTCAAATCTATTAGGTCTCTTTCTCCCCTTTCGTTGTTAACAACTGTCCCCCCTAGTGCTGATGTCGTTGCTACCTCCCTACTTTTATATACATCTCCCCATCTTTCACTCTCCCTACCCCTCCCTTCTCTTCCTTCTTCACTTCTCTCCTCCATTTCCCTACTATTTTCCTCCCTTTTCCTTTTCAGTTCCTCCATTACTTCGTTGCTCATCTGTTCCAATATCCTTTCATCCTCTCTCTTCCTTTCCCATTTCACCCTTTCTCTTTCTACTATACTCTCTATTACCTTCCCCTCTTCATATTTCTTAGCTGTCTCGGATATTATCCTCCTCCTCCATAATTCCATTTCTTTTTCCTTTTCTTCTTCTTCCTTCTTCTTCTCTCTCATCACTACTCTTGATACCCTATCTGCTGCTGCTTTTACCCTTTCAGCTTCTCTCTTTTGCTCCTCACTTCGTTCCCTTAATTTTTCCAATTCGTCCTTACCTTCTTTCCTTTTCCTCACTCTCTCTCTTTCCTCCCTCTCAAGTTGTTTGATCAGTTCATTCTGCTCATCCCTTAGTTTTGCTAATCTTTCCTCCAAAATCTCTTCCTTCTGCCGTAGTAGCTCCTCTCCCCTCATTTCACTCTCTCTGGCACTATCCTCGTTTGTTCTCTTTACCGCCTCCCTTTCTTCTCCAGTTAGTGAGCCTCGTAATTTCAACAATATCTGTGCAGCTACCCACTCATCGTTTCCTATCTCTACAGTCTGCTCTTCTCTAATCCTCCCTTCCCCCATTGGTATCTTCCCATGAGCCACATATGGTGGAGGGCTGTATGCCGGGTTTGAGTATCCTTCAGCCGCCCTTAACTGTCCTTCTATTTCTCCTAGTTCTCTTAAAGGGTACAACCCTCCTCCCTCTGTTTTCACTCCCGGTGTTATGGGTATCTCATTGCTCAGTTCCTTTTTTATGTCGTCTGATTTATCAACCTTTTCTCCTCCCTGTCTTTCGTTCCCTGTGTTCTTTGTACTTTCGCACTCCTTTTCCCCTCCCGTTCCTTCTTTCTTAATCTCCTTTTCTTCCGGTGTTTCCCCCATAGTGACCATTCCATTTGGTCCTGGTCGAGACCCCTGGAACATCCTCCATAAGTTAAACACCTCCACATTGTTTGCCAACTTCTTCCCCTTGTATGTATTGTGCAGATGGTTCAGTAGTGAATGTTGGGCATATGGATCGAAACTACCATTAGGCGGCCATGGTGTTAACATTTTGTTGTCTGTCCCCTGGGTCCACTCTATTCTGTACTTAATTAACTTCTCCCTGTGTGGTGGCAATGTAGTGCATATGTGCTGTAGTGGGGTAGTGAGGGTGTTCCCCCACCCTCCCGACCCTCTCCTGTATGACATATTTGCACTCCCCTTGTTACCCTTCCCCTTACTAGCAGTTTACAATGTACAACCTTGTATTGCTTACCTCGCCCCGCAAGTGTGGGGACTTACGACAATCCTTTGACAAATTATGCAATAATAATAAATATGATGTTATATTATATTCCTTCCCCTACAGCCCCCTGCGGCCGAAGCGCACGCAGGGCCCTGCGGCTGCGTACCCCTTACAACGATCTTATACAGTCGTCCTGTTTCTCCGTTCTCCTCCCACTTTTACACTCGCCGTGGCCGGCGTTCTCCGTGCGCAGCCACGCCCCTTTCCCCTTCTTCTTTCGATCCACTGGTTTATAGTTTATCTCCGTATCAGCTCCTTTATCATGCTTCTCTTCCCCACCATTCTCAAACCCAAAATTCCTTGTGCTCGCGATATCCTATTAAATCCCTACTGGTGACGTCACCGATTTCTTCGAGCTACTGGTATATTCTTGTTATGTTCTTTAAGTTCAAAATACACTTGCAATCTACCCCGCTAACCCTACAGCTGTCTTCCTGTCTCTCCTGGAACAAGGTAATCTCATCAATAATATAACCGGACTGCGCACGCTGCGTCGCCTCGCGTGTGATACGCCCCTCAACAGGAGGGCTTAACCAGCCAATTATCTTCCGTTTTGGGCAACTATGGAACTAGCTACCGGCCACAGGGAAACGTCATCTACCTATCGAGTTTCTTGCTCGAACAATAGGGAACCTCATCTACTCATTGATCAATAAATGTCAAGTCGTAGGAAACCACACACACCCACCCTCACACTTAGTCGCACCTTAAGCCATCAGTTTCTTACGAGCGGCTGCACGTGATGTTTTCGTGCCCCGCCCCCTCTTTCGTGTAACGTTAGCTTACTGTTACGAGCGGCTGCACGTGACGTTTTCGTGCCCCGCCCCCCTCTTTCGCGTAACGTTAGCCGACTGTTCTCGCACTCGTTTCACTACCATTCATTCCATTAGCAATGCTCAGTTAAACCTTCACCGCACATCTGTACAATACCTCCCCCCTCCCTTATTTACTTCCTCCCCCTCCCTCACAATTTCGCATTGCTTGTTGCGCGTGTCATGCTCACCAAGTTCTCTCGATGCAGGGCCACTCGACTGCGTGCACCCTCCAAGCGGCTCGCCACCTCCCCTCGTCTGGACCACGTCTGGACACTCGCCGACCGCGGGCGGGATACTTCTCAACCGGCTCCCGAGGGCCAATATCCGGATTGCGCTGTCCGGTCTTCTCGCAGCTCCGCGATGGTCCTGTAGTCCTCAGAAGGGGGCAACGGCAGAGGGGGCCGCGCCGCCGGGCCTCCCCGCAACGGGAGTGCCTGGAAAAACTAAAAATAAAAGTTGATCTTAAACAGATCTCAGCAGTGCCTCCAACTTGTCGGGGGGAAATTCTGCCGGGGTCGGCCGGGCCGTCCGCAGACCTCCGGGCAGGGAGGCCCCAACTCCTCCCGTATATCCCAGATGAGATAGAGTATGAGACACACACAAGGAGCAAGGCGACTCTGCTGTTTATTATGCAAACGGCAGGGATGGGTCAAGGAGCGTACGCGTTCGTCCTGACACACACAATTGTGGGGCTCGCAGGCCCTTTTTACTGCATTATGACGCGCTACTTGCGTCACTTCAGAAAGTTAACAAAAAACCTATCGCCACTCTTAATTGGTTGCTCGAGTGGTAGGGTTAGTATAGTACACATATAGAGAATGATATTAGTGGTCAAGGTGTAGTCAGGTGGTATATCTGGGTTGTCCCTATAATTAGATACATAAGAATTGTTACATGAAGACCCCTGAGGATTGGCTAATGTTACTGACGTCTGAGATAAGAGCCCCATGTTCTGATTGGTGCATCCGTGAGCTCCCCAGCCTGGGACCACCGTTGTTCCCAGCTCTCGGTGTACCTGTGTTTGCAACAATGTTTCAATATGGGTACGTGCAGACAATGTGAGGATTTATTCATAGGTGGAAGGCTGACCGCTCCCACTGTAGCAGGTGTTCATTGAGCCTTTCACGTGTCTCGGCCTGTGTCTCGTAGTGAAGGACCCAGACGCCTTTTCTCTCCTGGGTTTTGGCATCTCGTCAGGTTCGGCTTGGTCACGTGGGGCGGGACCGTGTTTGAGGCAGAATTCTGCACAATTAATATTGCTTTTCCACTGTGTGTCTGGTTTAATTTGTAGATATGATTTTAACGTTGGTATGCGGAGTGCGAGGTTGCAACATCGTGCCTTTGATGATTTGTTCTTGGATGTGGGTTTGCAACATTGCGACCTTGGCTGGTTGCTCCACCAGGCTCATTCTGTCGGATCAGCAACCTGACTTTTGCTTTGTTAATGTCCACGGGAACTCTTGCTTGAGGCCTACTTGGGCCTGGTGTATAAGTGATCCATTTCGGGCATGGGTGCTTTAGGTTATAGTGGCATATATTTCCATGACCAGTATCGTGTTTCTATTATACCTCTCGTGGTGGTAACGGGTTTCAAGAGAAGCGTGAGCAAGCGGCGTTATAGATGAGTTCATGATGCATCTTGCGTTTCTGCATTCTGAAAGCCTATGTAAAAATAATAAAGATGCACGTCCGTGAATATGCCTGTCGCCTACGTCAGAGCACTGAGTATGTTCTTCGTGTAGATTGGTGTGGAAATGTTAAGTGTGTATATTTGTACAGATGTGCTTCCCGTTGTCTAGGTCGTCATGGCATCTCTAACGACGTGTGGTTTTTAGTCTAGCTGATCCGAGCCGCAGGTGTCGGCATGGCCAGTGCGGGCTGCTGGGCAGGCAGGTGGACACATCCGTATGTTCCTGTACCAGGGTACCTGGTCGTCTGGTAACTGGACAAACTCTTCTCGCGGCGGGTGTCTGGGCCGTGACCCTCTAGGCCAAGCGCGAGAGGTGAAGGACGGGAGCCTGGTCTTCCATTCTCCCACTTCACCTTAGTCATGTTACTATGTTGGAACTTGTGGTTACCTTTGTATCACTTGTGGTAACTTTTTATCATTGCACAAAGCAGCTTACACTGTCAGTGCAATGGGGTGCAATTTTGTTTGTTTTGCCCTAGACTAACACTCAAAGGATTTTTGGTTACTCTAGATGTGCTCAAAAGATGGGCTGGTGGCAGCAGTGACTTTGCCCCACTTTTTGGGGAATTTCGTTTTAGCTTTACCGCATTTACCGCGTTTAGCTAATGACTGTGGCTACTAGTCAAACATGGCCGTGCCACCAGATTTCCATCTGTTCCTTTTGCCATCTTGTTGTTTTGCCTTTTTCCTGGCCTCAGAGTCCAGGAAGATCCTGATAAGGACTTCCAATGCCCGGAATGCAGCAGCTTTTGGCGGGCTATTGGAGGGCAATGTGTGTTTGCAGGCACGATGTGGGCTGGGTCAGTCTGACTCTAATCCACATTCTGGTTTCTGTGTGTCTGAGTGGTATGCATGAGTGTTCCCACCAGTGGTCCTGATTGGACCACTGTGGAGTGTGTGTGTGGGCAAGTCCTGCTATTGGCTGGTGGGAGTTTCAGCTCCTACCTGGCTTTTAGGATAAGAAGAGGCGCCCTGCATACATTCTTCAGAGATCCTGGAGAAACCTGAAGGAGACAAGTATCCTGTCCAGCTGAGAGACCCACAAAGAAACCTGAAACCTAACTGAAGGAGGCCTGGCAACCAACGTCTGCTGCAGCCCTGGGTGAAGGCCTGTCTGTCTTGTAATCTTTAGTAGCCCTGCGAAGGTGCTATGACCCTTGGAGTGACGGGACCATCCATTCCCAACGTCTGCTCAGTGCCCAGCACAAAAACCACCTTTGGAAGTGCCCTGGAACTTTCCTGTGGCTGACCAGCTTTGTTTTTGGGCTACCATGCTAACTTTGTCAACGTTCTGACTTTTTGCCTAAAACACATTCAAATGCCACTGCAACGACACCCTCTGGGAAATTTCAGCATCCTAGCACAAAGGGTACCCAAGAATGACCAGAAAGTCCGACCACGGCTACTGAGTCCTGTGGCATTGCTGTGCGCAGTGTGCACCATCCGACACTTGCTTACCTGACACGAGAACAGTCCTGACAGGGGTGCTGTTTTGTGTGTTTTTGCATTCCTTGACCGAGAGTCCTTGCACCAGCAAAAGATCCCAACCAGAGTGAAGCTCGACCCTGCAACCCCTGAAAATCGAGGACCGTGGATTTTGACGGGAAAAGCAACCTATGACACCCTTCCTTTATTCTACCAAGTCTAGGGAAGATTTGCAGTAAGGGGGGTACGTTATTGAGTTTTTAACCTACCCCTACACTCCCATTATAAATCAATGGGCTTATAATAATCCTATTTCTTACACTGTTGGCATTGCCATCACTTGCCTTGGCAAGACTTCTGGCTGTTGGGGTTAATTTTGGGCATTAGTCTACATTGAACCCTAACTCTAAGAATCCTTCACTGGCCCCCATAGACCCTACCTGCATTTTTTCTGCATCCTACGTTCTGTGGAACTGTATCCTGAACAATAGGGCACAAGGCCCCAGGCAACTTAGGGCTGGACAATTGTAGCTAGGGACCCTCTCTGTGGACCTTTTGGTGTATAACACTTTTGCAGCCATTCCTTTTGTATCCATTCCTTTGCAGGAGTATTTGATTTGTATTGTGCATTATAACCTGGTGAATGTATATATGTATTTAGTTTGATAGTATTGTGTGCTAAGTCTACCTGCTTGTATTCATGTTCTTATAGTGTGTTTTGCCCATAATTAAATAACTGTATTTTTATACATCCTGTCTAAGTGCAATTTGTGACTCCCATTGTGTGATCTCATTGTGGACCCTTTATAAACTCACCTACTCTGAAGAACTTAGCCTAGACCACCTCTGTCACTGCTACCTAAACTGGTTTGGCTACAGTTTCCCAGAGTTGTTCCTGTCACAATATAGGTGGGCCTTCTATACATCTGTCCACCAGACCAGAGTATAGAAAATCAGTCCTAACACACACACTGTGCCCCTCATACCTTGTGCTGACAGCCTTTCAAGTGGGGACATTTATAAATTATGGCTCATTTAACAAGCCATTGCTTTTACACAGTATGTGCTTAACATTTCAGTTTTAAGAACTGAACATGGGTCATTTTTATTCAACAGTCCAAGACAAGTATCAGTTAGCTGCCCAAACCCATGCATTCTTCAAAGAGAATAAAAATGCCACACAGAAAACGTTTTACATTTTTATCTGTATTTTCATGTTTCTTTATTTGACACATTTTGTATATTACTTTTTAGTCACATATGGCGCATCCCTGGGAAGGGTAACTGTCATTTTCTTGCTTAAGTATTCTAGTGGCTGCCTTGGGACAAGGACTAAATGCATCCGCTTGCATCAAAGCTCTTTTCATTTTCTAAACAAGCCAGCCACGGATCTATGTGATTTTATCGAACCCAAAAATAGAGAATGAAATCTTAACAAACCCAAAATGCTGAACAAATACTGAATTCTTTTTTTGTGTGTGGGGATTGCCCTCAACCCCTGCCCCTTGTTTGCCTTAGTACCCTACTCCAATCCCCTCCCCGCCAGATTTAACCCCTTACTCCAGCCCCACATATTTTTCTTTAACAAAACAGTATTTCTATGATATTTTCT